>NW_026596440.1:3305195-3382622 GCF_907164565.1 Psammomys obesus | reverse complement strand
TTCTTCTTCTTCTTCTTCTTCTTCTTCTTCTTCTTCTTCTTCTTCTATTCTATGTGAGTCCTCAGTAAGGTGAGGTTCTGAAAGAGAAAGTGAGTAAGCCACTGGCTGTGGGAAAATCCTGCTCTAGTTAGCACGGTGGCCAGCTTCTGTGAGATTCCTGAGGGTTGAATTTTGTGGTTGTGTTTTCTGCACTCAGAAGTCCCATTTGTGTGTCAGGACCAGGTTTCCATGTTCTCACTGGTACAACTCCACACATCTGCCATGTTCAAATGTGGCTTCCAGGATCACTCTGTCCACAGCTGGATAAAGGCCAGAAGAAAAGGAGGGGAGAGAAAGGTGGGCCAGCTGCAGCCCATGAAAGATGAATAGAGCAGACCATTCTGATGCTTTGGAGACAGTTTTCTGTAATATCCACATATTTACAGGCATCTTGTAGAGACCCTTTCTTCTGGAGATCCCCTGAGAACCTATGTTTTCCTTCATGTTCTCATCCCTGACTGATGGCTGACTTCCATCATCCTTCATTCATTTCATTCTGCTTTTCTTTTTATTTTCCTTTCTTGTTCTCTGCATGGTCCACTGGTAACAGTGTGGGGTCAATGCTTAAGAAATATCCCAACCACACCTGATGCCCTTTCCTTCCCTTATCCCACCCCACATTAGACAGTTCCTTAAGAGTACCTGTGCATCAGTTCCAAAGTGAGAAACCCACACAGTCACAGTGACAAAACTGTGACTCTCTTCACCTCCGGAGTCAGGCAGAGACTGAAATTTCCCCCTTTCCCAAACCCCCAGCAAGAGCCTTTTGTATCCAAGACATTTGGCTTTGCAGATTTTGGCTGTGCTGCTCAGCTGGCCTGGTTGCCAGTGTAAAGCCTATGATCACATGAGCGAAAATAAAAGTTTTCTGTTTAAAAGTACAAATATTACATTATTGATTCAAAAAGGAAATGTGCTGAGTGAAAACTCAAAGTACAGCTGAAACAAACCCCAGGGAGAGCTTATGAGATGGAATGAGTATAGTTTTAGAATGAAAACAGATGTTATTCTTCACAAAGCCAGGGAAAAAAAAGTTTGCATTTTTGTTCAAAGTAGCAGCAGGCTAGCACCTGGACAAAGAGTTTCATGGAGAAAAAAATCTGATTGTGTCTGTTCTTGAGAATAAAGCAGAAGAGAAAAAAGAGCTCAAATCTTGCTGAGTAACAGGAGCCTTGGGGGAGGGGGAGCTCACAGTGCTAAGGAGGAGAAGGCAACCCATGAGGCTCTCATTTCATCTGATGATTGGAAGACAAATGGCAAAGGAAGGCCCACTGGAGGGGCAGCTGAGATGTGGGCTCATTTTTATTCAGGAGTTCTGGAGGCTGAGACACACATCCTGTCTCTTTCTTGCATAAACTCTCCCAGGCTTATGTCAAGTCAAGCAGGCAATTTTTTCCCCTCAAGTTTGAAAGATTCTTTGCCTTCACTCATCTGTCACTGCTGTCATCAGTACTTAGATTGTTTCACCTGTGGAGTGCGATGTGCTTACTAAAGTCTTTTATCCTATCCACGTCAACATCGTTTGATACCGAGTGTAATTTTTAAACAAAAGATTCCCAAGGGAGAGCGTTAAGAGCGGCCTGTTTTTAACCCTGCTTCCAGAAAGAGTTAGACACAAACATTTCCACTTAGTTCATTTGCTTCTAAAGCGAAAGGCTGATTCCTGATATGGGCAATTGAGAGCACTTCTGAGGAGAGTTTGAGGACCTGTGCTGGGCTTGCAGAGATGCAGAGCTTGACCAGGTGGTCAGCAGATTGCAGCATCCTCGAGGCTGTGGTCAATGATGGATTTCATGTGCGTCTCTGCTCTCTCTTAGAATTTGATTCACGTTAGACCAGGCTCTTGACTCACAGGAACCAAGTCAGTTTGCCAAGGCTTCACTCAAGCCTCATAAAAGAGGACAGTTTATTTTGAAAATAGGATTTAGGGTCATCATCTCTGTTTCTGCCCTGGTGGTGTGAGAGACATGAAGCAGAAAAGGTGAGCAAGTGAAAGAAAGCAGCTCTGCTCAGTCCTGCTCCTCACAGGGCCTGTCTTCTAGGCATGAGCTAAAGATCCTCATCCCCATTCACCTGCTCTTCCCTAGTCTGATGTCAGTGTGTCATAAGCACCACACTAATATCTATCTCTGTGGAAAGTAATATTCTATGCTCTGGGGAACAGTGGTCTACTCCCTGAATCTGACCTATAACTCTGAGCTGAGGCAGGGACTTAGGGAGGCCATGAGAAGAAATTGTCTTAAGAACTCTGTAGAGGCCAGCAACTGAGATATACAGCCTCACTGTGATGTTTCCATATGATAAGGACAATGAAGGGCTGGTATTACTTATTTGTTGATTGTATGTTTTTCTTCCTGTCTGTGGTATGTACACATCTGGGCAGGTGTGTATGGGAGCCAGAAGAGGAGAGTGGTGCCCTAGAGCTGGAGCAGCAAACAGTTGTAAGCTACTGGACATGGATACTGTGAACCAAACTTGGGTCCTCTGCAAGAGCAATACCTATTCCTGATGGCTGAGACATCTCTCCAGCCCAAAAATGACTGCTTTATTTATCTCTTTATTTATTTACACATTTCAGTTTTCAAAACAGGGTTTCTCTGTGTAGCCCTGGTTGTTTTGGAACTTGCTCTGTAGACCATGCTATTCTTGAACTCAGAGATCCACCTGCTTCTGCTTCCTAAGTGCTGGAATTAAGTCATGCACCACTGCCCCCTGATACTGAATGGGTGTTTTAAAACCTCAATAGACAGAGGAAAATATCTGACTTCAAAACTAATTAGGACATTCACAGAACATTCTGAAATTACATTTGACCTCTAACCCATTAGTGCTATTAAATAGATAAGCTCAAGAATCTGTCTGTCTGATGGAAAGAGCTGGTGTGCAATAAGATAACTAGGACAGGGGCCCAGAAAGAATAGATGAATACAGAGGAGCATTCTTACTGGGATAGCCAAGCATTTGCTATGAGATAGGTTTGTGTTGTGTGTTTTGGGAAGTGTCTCATTGAGCCCCAGACAGACACAATAGAAAGCAGATAGGATACTTCTATGAAAAAATGGGGTCTGTGCTGTTTTGTTTTATGTTTACTTGGCACGTGATTCAGTTAAAATGCCCATCAGATTGCACTGTCTTTGGGGCATTTTCTTGATTGATGGTTGATGTGAAAGAGCACAGTTCACTCTGGGTGATGTCATCACTGGGTCAGGTGGTCCTGAGACATATAAATAAAGAAAGCCAATCAAGCCGTGGAGAGCAAACCACTAAGCATTCTTCCGTGGTCTCTGATTCAGTTCCTGCCTTTAGGCTTCTACCTTAGCTTTCCCTGATGAGGCCCTGATGTAGGGCAAATAAACTCTTTCATCCCCAAGTTGCTTTTTGATCATGCTATTTTTATCACAGCAATAGAAAATAAACTATGATAGGCTCAAAAGTACAAACCCAGACTCATTCAGATCAGTAAGGAGAGCGACACTTTTAATTTCCAGGCTGCCCCTCACCTTGACATCATGAGCAGACACAACGTTGAGTTCTCTTACACTTATAGTGGTAAGCCTCCACATTTTGTTCTAAAACTCCCACCAATAGATCACACAGGTCATGTGTATAGAGTGAATGAATGAAACCAACAAATGAATTATTACTGGAAAGACAGGATGCTTCGGTGAGAACATCATGGAAGTGGTGCCACGTTATCCCTGGCAAACTTGGCCTCAGACTCCAGGATCTTGGGTCTGCATGTTGCTGATACACCTCTCTACTCCTGTGCCATTGGATTTATACTCTCTTGCAAGCAGAATCCCTGAAATCCTCTCAAACCCAGGGATCAGTCCCTGATATTTCAGCCATCAGGCCTTCAAGCAAGAAAGTAAAATACTTCAATGTCCTTTCTTTTCTTTTGTTATTTAGAACTTGCAAACACCAAATTAAAATTTATGCTTGTCTTTCAAAGAGAAGGGTATTTGACTTAATGACTTTCTGTTGGAAGACTACAACTGATACAATATCCTATTAGTTATTAGTCTCAGCCTCCTCTTCTTCTGCCCTCATCCAACAACAACAACAAAAACAACAACAACAAAACCACTGAACAGGGCCAACGTGGTGTGGGGTCCTTTCTGCTTCTCTAAGAGGAAAAAGTAACAGTGAGCATCATGGAGGCTGGGAGCCCACAAGGTAAAGGCAATTGAACATTAATAAGCTGCTCTCCCTTGCCGTGTCCAATGGGCAGAGGGGGCCTCTGGTTTTGTGAGTGAGCACCGCACACAAAGGTACAGGTTGCAGGCATCTGGGCCTGGCTGTGCTTGGCAGTGGTCGACCAATATGGGAAGGTGCATTCGACCCAGCTCTGCAAATGACCACGATAACCCACACAAAGAGGGACGTAAGTTGGCATAGAAACACAGTGTAATAGGCCTGCTCACAGAGTGCTCAAGGGGACTCCAGGGACCTGCCAGGCCGTGCAAGAAGAATAGTACAAGCTGGAAGAGGCTCAGCAAGATTAATCACCACTGCGATGCAGATTTAGCACGTTAGGTGAAAAGATAAATGTGGAAAACGCTGTGTCAGAACCCATGGCGTGGCCCACATGGCAATCCAGGGTCAGTAATTGAACTTTACTCTAATTATCCTGGGGAGAGAATATTAACTTATCGTCGGAGTGAGAGGAGAGTCCATAACTCATCATGGATGGGGCTGCTCATCGCATTGTGTTATTGAAATATGATGGCTCCATTTTTATCCTGTCATAACGACAACTGATGTGCTTATTTCCTCACTCCGTGCCTCTAGGGGATGGTGGCACCGTGAGCGAACATTCTTCCCGGTGAAGGAGCAGCACTTTATCATGCCAGTTTCACCTCAGAAAATGTGCTTGTGAACCCAGGAACAATTTGGGGAGCAAAGCTGTCCCCCACCATGGTGGCCTGCACAGGGACTCCCATCAGGCAGTGGGGAGCACTGTCTTTATTCTTGCACTTCCCCATGACTTGCCCTCACAGCCCTGATTCTGTGATTGAGTCTTGACATTTCCCAGCCTGCAAGCCCCTGCTCTTGCTGCAGGGTGGAAGGATTAGGAAGGAGTCAAGATTTATTACAAACTTAACTCATTTTTGTTGCTTGGTCTGTGTATCAGAACATACCCTCCCTACCATGGAGGACACCATGCCCCTGTGCTACAGACTGGGTGTCCAAAGCCCCCAAGATTCACCATCTACCTTATTGCCTTGGTCGGTGATACTGTGTTCCCTTTTCCTCACAGTTGTGTTTTGTACTCTGTGATGCATTCTTCATAAATTGTGAACAAATCCAGGGGCAAAATCCCCAGGTAATATGCTGAGAGAACACATCATAGAATTCAAAATGTGGAGGATCACTGATAGTTTGAAGTGAGGTTGTAGAGCATGTCTGAGTGTTGGAAGGAAGGAGGGAGCATCCTGAAGAACAAGATCAACAAAGAGTTTACAAGACACTAAGAGCATACTTCTGGGAAGCACAGCACACTCAGGAGTAGTAATGGATCCATGTATTGACCCACAGAGACATGTGAACAAGAGACTGTACTTGACTATGGAATGTGAAACAGTCAAGCAGTACACAAGAGTTGCAGGCTGAGAAGGAACAGGAGGAGGCAACTGAGGAAGAGTACATTAATGGAGATTTTAGTTATCAGGAAGATGGTAGTAAAATTTTAAAAAGAAAAGAAAAGAAAAGGGTACAGAAACACACAATCTATGCCCTCCTCTGGGAAAGTGCACACAATGTATGACAGTTTTCTCCTTTAACAGAGAGTTGGCATCTAAGGAAAAGGAAGTTACTCTGAAATCATCTTCCTTTGGGACTTGAGCTCCCTGTGCTCCAGTACCCCTCCTGAGGGCAGAGGCATAGTCACTGTGGTGGGCTGAGCTGGGGCCTGGCCCTCTTTGGGAAGCCTTTTTGAGGCTGCCACTTAAGCTGTCACCGCAGGGTCTTGAAGCTCCTGCAAAGCTTTGGCTGTGAGAGGGAACTCCCATTTGATTTTAGTCGCATAGAAAAGCCTACATCTCTGGTTCCTGCCTTCACAGCTGGGTCACTGGAGCCAGTAGAGCCAGGAGCTAAGGCTGCATCCCATGGGGACCCTAGGAAGAGAATGCATGGGCATCTATGCCATGTTTATGAAGTGTGTGCCCTTGGAAGCTCTAAGCGAACTTCAGGCCTCACCAGTGAAGCAGTCATAGTCTTCTGGTCTATTCTGCTTTCGGGACTTTATAACTAGCAATGTATCTCATCTAATACTCCTTGGGCAGCCTTAAATGTAGATAGTGGGAATGGGAGCAGTCTTTATCTCTGTATCGCTATCTGTTTCTGGATTTTCTGATCACCTTAAGAGTGAATACTCAAGTCAAGATCCCTGAGATCTGTGAAGGAAAAGTAGCTGGCTTTCTGGGTACTGAGTGAGAAAGGGCGTTACATCACCAGCGGCAGAGCAGAGGGGCATCTGAGGTTGGCAGAGCTGCACAGCTGTATGCAGCTGCAGAGGATGTTGGCTTCTCTACAGAGGAACCACTGCAGCATGGGGTTGGGGAGTTGGTAAGAGGCTTATCACCAGATGCCTGTCCAGTTGTCCTTGGGTTGCTGCTCTACCTTGTTCAGATGACAGTCAGCATAACCGACTGTCCCATTGACTGTTCCACACACTGCCAATACCACATAGCAAGGCCAAGGATCACCCCTGAGTCTGTGGACTGAAACTTGTCTTCACTGTTCCTAAATATAATGCTAAAAACTGACTTCTTTTAGAGATGTCTCCATCAGCCAGGAAGACAAAATGGTGCTTTAAAAAGACATTAGCCTCATATTTACGTGAAAGATCATGACAACCTGGTAGAGCTAGGATGCCTGTACAGGGCTGTATATTTTAAAGGACCTCATAATTTATGTTTTAAAATTTCTTTCCTACACGGTTGCAGAGTGTAGTTGAAGCTTCTGACATTTATAATGGAGCAGCAGAGAACTGCTGGCTAAATGGTATGCAACATTCCATAAATTACAGCCTGAAATTTGTCTTAGTGTTCCTGTACCCATGTGACAGGTTTTTTTCTCTGAGAAAGAAAAAAGGAAAAATATGTGAAGGGAGTTTCGAAAGGCACAATCCATCTTACCCATCCTGAAAGCCTGACTGGAGCATTGCTCTGGGACACTTAGCATGACCGTGGGATGACACTCACCTTGCGGCTTATTTCACTAAGCTTAGACGGTTCTTATTTGGAGCAATCCTAGTCAAGTGTCACAGGCATCTTGTCCATCAATCAGGAAGGGGCCTTCCAGTTTTATTCAAGATGGCAACAGTTAGCCGCCTGCTGTCTGCATCTGGTATCTCCTGCTTTGATGTTTATGAGCCTGCTTCACCTGGGGTCAAGACCTTGCCAAATGGGGCAGTCTTTCACAGTTGAGTCACAAGAGAACCCAGGTCTTGTGAGAAGCAGCAATGCATGTGTTGTGAAACAGTTCTGGAGAGGAGGCGAATATAATTTGCTTCTTTTAATGTCTGGGTTCAGCTGGCCTTCTGGACTGTGAACTAAAGATGGCAAAATGTCCTGGACTTGATGCAGAGGAAGATAAAAGAGGAGAGTAGCTTGAACCCAGGCAGGGAAGATCGAGGCCTGAAAACCCTGTTTGTAAAGGGCCAGAACGTGGAAGTGAATTCATTTTCTACCAGGAGCAGCCAAGACAATAAACATGAACTCTATGACTGTGGGTCAGTGAAACTGTCTTCAGGAAAACAGACTGGACAATGGGCTTGTAGCAAAGGCCACAGTGTACTCAGTCTGTATGAAAGATATTTTTCCAAAGACTTTGTTCAAGTGTCCCTTTCTGGATGTGCTGCTCACAGCCCTTTCTTGCTGACATGAGCCTCAGTCCATGGTTATTGGTGAACACCCTCTGTCTTCTATCCTTGTGCTCTTTGAGGTTCTCTACCTCTCCTACTCTGACACATACATTCTCCATCCCTTCTCCACTGCCATGAACACATGCCTTCCCTCTCTTACACTCCTGGCCCTCTGTGAGAACAGCTCTGAGTATCTCTTGCTCATTGAAACCTTGGCAAGACTCTGGAATAGAAAAGTTGTTAAATACAGCAAATCTTCCCAAACTAAAAGCTCTCACGCATGCACACAAACCTGTTTTGTTGAGTGTTGTATTTCTGGAAAGTTTAGTGCTTCCAGAAGTCTGCTTTTAAAGAAAAGTAGAAAATACTTCCTTTAAAAAAATAAAATAAATTAGGCAGAGAGAGAGAGACAGAGACAGAAAGACAGAAACACACAAAGAGAGAGAGGGGGAGCCCAAATTAGAGATGTCCACATCAGGTCCCTCCTCTAGGAGCTCATGGAACCCCATGGAAGAAGGGGAGGAAGGATTTTAGGAGCCAGTGTATTGAAAGACACCAGGAGAATACATACGGTCCACAAAATCCACTAATCAGGGCTCATAGGGGCTCACACAGACATCTGAATATTTGGTTCCCAATTGGTGGTGCTCTTTGGGAGGTTTAGTCATTGTGGACTTGTTGAAAAGTACATCACTGGGGGTAGGTGTTGGAAGTTTAAATTTTTGAGCCAGGATGATTATTTTACTCAAGATGTCAGGTCCCAGCTTCTCACTTCTAGTGACGTTCTTGCTATCTGCTACCATATTGAACATGTCATATGGACCCTAACACTCTCTGACTATGAGATCCCCCCAAAAATTAATAATGTGGCTTAGTCCTGGTGTTTTAATTACAGGAACAACAACAACAACAAAAACTAAAGCAGTGATTATACAATTTTCAGAAAAAAAAAACCTATCTAAAGCCCCTTTCTAAAATAATTTCATGACAAAATACTGTGATAAGCATATTTGGGAATGAACAGACCTAGTTTGAGCCCCAATTAGCACATGGATCAAGTCTCCTTCATGATGTAACTATGCGGGAATGTACATTCCCTTCCTGGCAAACCTCTGTTAAATGAAAAAATAAATAAATTGAAGAAATAAGTTGATCATTTTTCTGGCATCATCATCGACTTCTTTTATATGACTAATATCCATAGAAAATAATTATTCTAAAATATTATGATAAATATTTCTCAATCACAGATAAAACTTGACTGTAATGACCAAGAAAAATACAGGGCTGGAAATTTGGCATTTATACTTGACAAATAGTTCTCCATTAAAATCACTCTATTAACACATGACAATGGACTATGTGTTCATTACTTTTCCTTAGTTCCTGAAAGGTATGAAATACAGGTCCTATAAACATGTTGAAATCAGCTTAAAAAAAAAAAAACCATCTTCCAAGAGTGTTTGTAGCTGCTGGCCATGGAACACAGTCCATGCAAATCTTTCTTGAGATACTGTGGGCTGGCAGGCTGGCCAAAGTGTGGAAGATGGAGGTGTGGTCTTTTTTTCTGTTTAGTTCACACTGAGCAAGAGCAATGGAGTATGAAGCTAAATTGAAAAGAGAAATGCCCAGTGCCAACAGACTTGCAGATTAAAGTGCTAGCAGTATCTTGATGAGCAGAAGTGGCATTAGTTGGAATTCTTACCTGTAAGTCTGTGATTGACTCAGACCTAGGAAGGAGGGTTTCAGATAAAGGAACAGTTCAGATGTTGGTTCCTCTATTGTTCAAGCCTAGGCTAGAGGTGTGATGTACTTGTTTTATATATATTTATATTTTTATTTTATTTTTATTATTAGTTACATTTTGTTAACTCTGTATCCCAGCTGTATCCCGCTCCCTCATTCCCTCCCAATACCACCCTCCCTCCCTCATCTCCTCTCTGCCCCTTTCCAAGTCCACTGATAGGGGAGGACCTCATCTGACCCTCTTTTATCAGGTATCTTCAGGACTGGCTGCAAAGTCTTCCTCTGTGGCCTAACAGGACTGCTCCTCCCTTGGGGAGTGGGGAGTTCAAAGAGCCTGCCATTGAGTTCCTGTCAGAAATAGTCCTTGTTCCCCTTACTATGATAAACCAATTGGTTACTGAGCTACCATGGGCTACATCCGAGCAGAGGTTCTAGGTTATATCCATACATGGTCCTTGGTTGAGTGTCAGTCTCAGAAAAGACCCTTGTGCCCAGATATATTTGGTCCTTGTGGAGCTCCTATCCTTTCCACGTCATACTAACTCCCCTTCTTTCATATGATTCCCTGTACTCTGCCGAAGGTTTTGTTATGAGTCTTAGTATTTGCTTTGAAACACTGCTAGGTAGAGTCTTTTAGATGCCTTCTGCGGTAGACTCCTGTCATACGTTCAATGCACATCACATTTGTCTTTCTAAGTGAGGATTGATCATCTTATCCTGTGTCTGCTTTCTTGATTATCTTCTTTAGGTGTATAGATTTCATTATGTTTATCATATCTTGTAGGTCTATATAAGCAAGTATATACCATGTTTGTCTTTCTCCTTGTGGGATACTTCACTTAGAGTGATCTTTTCTAGATCCCACCATTTTCCTGCAAATTTCATGATTTTCTCCTTTTTGATTGCTGAGTAGTATTCCATTGTGTCCTTGTAGCAGCAAAAACATTGGCTGTGGAGTGAGAGGTCTGTACCCTACAGGTAACCACAGCCTGGAAAGTGGACCTGGAGGTCTAGCCTCTTGCTGACATTCATCTTTAGAGAAGGCCTCTCCTGAAAGTCCTCCCACACCAAAGCCTGACTTCCTACCCTGCAGCCACAGCCAACCCTTAACCAGGTAAGCCCATGGTCAAAACAGTCTGACCAGTAAGCCCCGTGGGTGCAGGGGGTTAGTGTATAAAACAGGGTTTGATGCTGAATGAGCAGAAATAGGATTTGATTTTTTTTTTGAAAGATTTCACTGTTGAAGGAATATGAAAAAGGCTTTGAAAAAGCAAAGACATGAGTTTATTTTATGTTCTTAGTTGAAAACACTTAGCTGGGAGGGGGGACATTCAATTTTTTATCTTTTTAATTCACTAAAACTCAGATTCTGTAAGATAGGACTATTTGAAAGTAACCGAGTGAAAAAAAGTTGACAAAATCAATGGTGTACTGTCAATATTAATTCTACATTACAGTAGAGTAATGAAAAAAATAAATAAATTGAAGAAATAAGTTGATCACTTTTCTGGCATTATCATCAATTTCTTTTATATGACTAATATTCATAGAAAATAATATGAAAAAATAATATGAAAATAATATGAAAGTCCTGGGGTGGGGACTGGCAGACACACAGAAGACAGAAATGATGAAATTGAACTTTAAATTGGGGAACTGCTACAAAACATTATGTGTTTAAAATGGACAGAGTGGGTAAGCAGAGGCGGGGTCTCAGCAGAGAGGGCCATTGCATACAGTCCTGCATGGTGATGGAGAAATGAGTGTCTAGCAACACAAGGCAACATCTATCCATGAGCTCTCCCAGTGTCTGTCTTGTTCTGGGGATCACTGTGGGCCTTGGATGCATGGACCGACAGGGCTGTTCACCCTCAGGAAGGAAAATATCCAATTTGTAATTAAATAACTACAAAGTGAAATACAAGGCAGCTCTTACATGTACTATAGGAAAAATAAACAGGTACAAGAAGAGAAGTTTGTCCTTACCTCATACACAATATCCTGAGGGCATGTGGAGCAATGAATAAAAACAATAGATTCCATGGAGACGAATACTTGATGTCTTTCTTTCCTTATTTGAGAGAAAGTATTGCAATAGCTTTGAACTCCTGGACTCAAGGCCTCATCACTACACTTGGGCTGGCATGTTATTTCCAGTCAGCTCACCTTCTTCACTCACCAGTTTTCTTCAGCAGCTGAAGCTGAGTATAAAACAAACAAATTTACCCATAAATGCAAGTGGATATTGCCAGGAGCAGGTGAGGCAGGAGCTACTGCTAAGGCACAGGTAACACCTTTCTTGATTGTGTTCAGGCTCTTCCTGGAGAAGTTAGACCTTTGTCCTTCACAGAAAAGCACCATTCACAGCCCTTGTGAAGCACACAGTCACAGCCGCAAAGCCTCTGTATAAGTGACACAATGAAAAATTCAGTGTAGGAACATACACTTCTGTCTTACCCGTTTGTGTGGATGTCACGGCACGTGCCTGCATTATCATGAGTTTCTAATCTGTTCGTGGTCCACTCCAGGGTTTGGGTCAGGGTTTGGGTTCAGATGACATCAGAAGCTCACAATAATCACTTGCTATGAATGCCCTGTAAAGTCAAATCTACAAGAATGCAAACCAGTCTTCCAAAATCATTGCTAGAAAGTGTTGAATGTCTGGAGACTGAAGACAACTTTGTCAGAGAAATATACTTGTTATGTTGGGTAGCTTAAGACAATCTAGATGTGCTACGGAGGAGTGTAGTTCCAAAACTCTCCCAAGCAGATTCCATCTTTACAAAAATTTCATATGTTTCAAATTCGGCAGGGACTACTTAGCCTCCCCTATGCTTTCACTAGAGGCAGAGCCTGTGACCAACTCAGGGTGTTTTGTTTGTTTGTTTTGTTGGTTGGTTGGTTGGTTTTGTGTATGTGTGTGTGTCTGTGTGTCAGATAAGACACCAGGAAGGAAAGGAAAACTCCAGTAGACTGGGCAAAAGCTGTGCTCTACAACTGTGTAGTGAGATAAGCCTTTTCTCCACTTCAGTCTCAGTATGAATGTCCAGTGTCAAACTGAGACACATGATAGCTTGTCTCCTGAGTTCTCGCTCACATCAACCCAAATGGGCTTTCTATCATCTCAGACCACAGAGGGGCCTGTTGAACTTATTCAGCCTCTTCAAAGGAGAGAAACCTTTTGACCCTGGCTGGCACTGCCTTCCCTGGATGTCTCGGTTAAGGATCCCTGATGGAAACAGGCCTTCACCTTGTACTTCAGGGAGAGCATATGCTTCCAAGCCCTTTTCAGAATCTTCTACTAGATACTTTGCCATGTTCCCACAAATGTGAAAGCAGCTGAGCATCCAGCCTCCCTTCTTAGTGTGACCCAATATTATCTTGATTAAAGTAAAAGGCCCGTCTTTGGAAGACACTACAGAACTATGAAAGTAAAATTGCACCCCAGTCAAGCTAAACATAAAATAACATATTTATCTCTACAGGGACATCAATCTTTGAATGTTTCTCTCTGCAAGTAGAAAATGATTCTAATATTCTGTAGATATTTCACAACTTATAGGAATGTATTTTCACTTTAAATATTAATTAATATGTAGCTTTTGATTTCTCAGTAATGACATGTATTTCTTGTAACATTGCACAATGTAGATAGGTTATTACAGGCTTTCCCAGTGGCTAGTTTCAGAGATACAGGCCATGCCCCACATCTCAATGAATATGACAAAGAAAGCAACAGAGCTCACGAAACCCCGCCACACACCTTGTGGTTAATAGAAGGCTGGGAGGGTGTGGGTGGAGGACATTCACAGCAGATTGGAAGCCCCATCCATCACATCTCTGTCACCTAATTAGCTTCACCTCCTCATGTTACGAAATGTATTAATAAGGATTTGAAGTGAAATAGCCTGCTGTAAATGTTACCATTTGGATGTATGGCTGACCTGCCCCCGTGTCAGCAATCACTGGTCACAACGTCTCCTGCAGGAGTCACACATGAGGGCCGGCTCCTCCATCCTTGCTGTTTGTTATGATCTCAGTCATTACATATGCATAACAGATGCCAGCCAAGTTCAGTCACTTGAGAAGCATTTTTTTTTTTTCCTCTCACAGGAGCCGAATCAGTTTCATCTCTTTGGGGGAAAGCAGTTCCATTTACTTCACCGACTGGAATGTATAAAAGCCTAATGTCAAGAAATCCATTTGCTCTTTAATAAAAGTTATCATAACGTCTGGGACTCTTGATTTATGGAGAGGCCACTGTCACCTCGACAGCCTGTCTCTTTCTCTTGCCACTGGAAACCCAAGACAGGTCATGACATTTACACTAGGTCAGAATAATAAAGTCACTCAGATCACATTCCCTGACAGCAGCTCATTTGTCTCATTTAAATAATGAGTGTGATTGGTGGAAATCGTAGGCTGTAACCTTAACACACACAGGAAATGGCAAACACAACAGGATGAAGAACTAGGCAGACAGCATTGGGTACAGCAGCCAGCAGCTACAAATGCTTGTTCTTTTATTTACTTATTTAACCTTCCCAGAGCACAGATGGTCATGAGACAGGAAAATGAAAATATTTGCGTAATCTTGTTCTGATAAGGGACCTCCTTCTGGGTGGCAACCTCAGGGGTGGCAAGGCAGTGCCATTTTGACAAGGTGTAGTTCTACATGGCCTACCAAACGTGGGCTTTAATTGATGTTCAGAGGAAGGACACCCATTCATATGCCATGTTCATTTTGCCATCTGAAAATCTCTGGGAAAAGTCAAGTCACAGGCTGGAGCAAACAGCCTTCCAAGGTCCATTACCCAGCACCCCAACCCCCAAACGTTGCAAGAGGCAGAGGGCTCCTTCTGAATTAAATGGAGCTAGGATGGGCATCTAGGTTCCTTGTGATCTTTACAAGCAGAGCCAGACTCCAGGCAAGAGTTCCTGAAGAGACTTAAGGAGTGTTTGCTTATGTGGAGGATGTAGTGGCCCTCGGAATTTATGGAGGTAGAGTACATGCCGTGCAACCACCTCCAGCTGCCCTAGAAGCATGTAAGAGCTCTTTTCATGCTGCTTTTGACAATGAGAATGCTAACACACAGAGCAATCTCTTAAGAAGACCAAGGCACTGTACTGTCACAAAGATGATCCTAGACACTGCTCAGCACAGCCCTGACTAGAACATTCTGAGTTCAGTGAGTACCTCTGCTTTGTTAACCATCACCTTGCCTGGTGACAATCCAGTCACCCTAAGCTGGCACTAGAGGTTTTACTCTACTGTGAACCCTCCCTGTCCCCCAGGCTTGTAAACCAGCTGACAGATGAGCACAAGCCCCCTCCTCTGCCTCACCTCCACTCCAGGATGGAGCTAGTGAAGCAGGTGGGGCAGGGTAATGTGGGGAGTGCCAAACTCAGCCAGGTCGTGTTTTCACTCTCTCCTTCCTCAAGCTTTTTCCTGCTCACTTTATTGCAGAGGTCACAGGCTTCAGTAGCAGGACTCCCTCTCAGGATGTTCATGTATCTTGGTGCTACTTGGTAGAATTTGCTAAATTTCAGCCCTGGCAACATTGGCATGGGCTTCGTCTCTTTTCCTCATGTCTTTCCCTCATACAAGGACTCATGTCTGTGACAGCCTCACTTACCAACAGTACAAGTCATATTGGGGAGACAATAACTTGGAGCCTTTTGCTCTTCCTTATAGAGTCTGATACACCAACTCATTGAGTGATTTTGAGGAGCCATGAAAGAGCCAATGATGGAAGGTGTTCCACAAGTGATGTCCACTATGTCTTTTCTGCCCTTGTCTCTTCTCTGTTCTCGCAATCCTAGACACATGGCTTACTCTTATTGCCATATATGTATCCTATATCACTTTTCTTTCCATTGAGTCTTTAGTCTTACAAATTTCATCCATTCTGCAACTCAAGAACTCCATCTCCAGCTTGGATATCTTGCCATGGTCCATTGTCATGCCAAGTATTTTTTTCTTGTTGTGAGCAGAGTATTTTTATTAGTTGTTCCATACCTCCACTGTGCCATTGTCTTCCTTGTTGCTAGTGTGCTTAACATCTGCCTGGCCACACAGTCAGCATGCACAAAGGCTGATTACTGTTGCTGTGTTCCTCTTCTGGATCAATGACCTGTCCTCTCTGTTAGCATCCAGGATAGGTAGGCTCTGGACCTCGACCTCTGTGTACTAGTTCCATGGCCTGAAAAACTTTTTGGCTCCTGTTGACTACCTCTTGCCCACTTTGGCCATCAAGCACCACTTGGCTCCAGGCTCAGTTCAGGTATCCATACAGTTTGGACATGCTCCCTCTTCAAAGTACTGCCCACTTCATCATCTACAGCCTAGTAATTGCAGCTCATGTACAGTATCCCACCAACTTATCTGGATGCAGGTCTTCAGCTTGTACTGGAGTCCTTCATCCTCCCTTGTATTTCATGAGGGAGCAACTAGTATTAACAGATGGGAAGAAAGGGGGTAAGTCAAAATGAAGATGGAATAAAGATGGCCAACAAATGTCACTAGGTTAAGACTCTTCACATTATTAAGGATTCATCCTTGTCCTTTCATACCGAGTTTTCTGCTGTTTGTGTCTCTGTTCCTCCAGTCTCTTGAAACACACACCTGCTATCCTACTCCATAACTGCTTTGTTCAGTATGCAATAGGATATAGGTCTTAGCTCCCAGGCTTTGCACAGCCATGCCTTTAGTCTGTTCAGTATGAGCTGAGGCATGCCCCTTAGCTGGTCCACAGTGAGAATGGACTTTATTCTTAGCATCATTGTTGCCTTTGCAAGCCCAGCAAGGAGTAAATAAGTTACCCCCTTCTTCATGAGATGAAGCAAGCTGGAGATCATGAATACAGAGGAATGAACAAAACCCATTGTGTGCTAGAGTCTAGATGGAATTTGAGTATTTCTTGGACCTGCCAACAAAAGATGATCTTTAAAACAAGATTGACGACATTAAGCTTCATTCCTCCTGGAGGTGGTATGGACAATTAATGGTTTCTGGAGAGGGTGCCATTTACTTCAGTGGTATAGTGTTTGATAAGTTACCTATGCTCTACCAAATGATCCCATACACATACTCATGCATGTGGTCCTAAGTAATCATAGTCGATAACCGAACATTATAAAACCAGGAAGGGAACTTGACAGGAAGAAAAATGGTTCTGGTGAAAGATGGAAAGGATGAGAGAGTGCAATGGGAATGAAAATTACCAAAGGTTATTATACATGTTTATTAAGTCAAAATAATGACCATCTAGAAAGAAAAGCCAAAACAGACATGGGGCACCTGCATGAGTCTTAGACGTGACACCTCTGCTCTGCTCACAGTGAAGAGAAAATACTTGGTGGTCGAGCTGAATGCTTCTCAGAAAGGTCCTTTCCACCTCTCCACACGTACCTTCTCCCACAGCCTGCAACCAGCAAGGTTGGACTGACTGAGCTGAGAAACTGCCCTTCCCGCCAGTCACTGGATCCAGGTGTCCCTTGCTGAAGCTACTGTTTCGTCTGCCCTGCTTTATTCTCCCGCTCTCCTAGCTGATGAGCCTCTACAGGAAGAAGCTGCCTCCTGAGTGACTTCTGAATCTGTCACTGTAAATCATTTAGGTGACACTGAATGGCTGTAATGTCTCTGAGTCCAAGGGGACATATTCTGCTCACCACCAATCCACTGACTGATATTGAAAAACGTGAGCTTCTCAGTGGTGCACAAATCCCCGAGATGCTTCAGACAGAGCAACATGCTATCATCAGAGGAACCTGGTCAGGTGGGGGAGGCAGAATAACACTCTCTTGCCTGACAAAGCAGGGATAGTGGTGAGGAAACCCAGGGCTCTAAGTGACTCGGAGAATAAACTAGATCAACAGCAGCTTTAGGGCAGAAACACAGGAACTCTGAAGCCAGGCAGACCTTGGTAATTCATGAAGTGTCTAGTCTGTTACAAGTTACCTAAGAGACCTTAAAATTCAGAGACTCAGAAAGTAGCAACAAAACCAGTCACAAGGGCATGCTGGGGCTAATCTGTGCTTTGTTCCTTTGCCACTTCTTTCTAACATTTGAAGCTCCCCTGCAGTGTCCATAATCCATTCACCTCTATCCATGCTCATCCCCCAACACCCAACCCTGTGCTCATAATTCAACATGATAACAAATGTCTGAGATGGGAAACATCAACTCTCAGGGTTATTGATGAAACATCTGACAAAACCTAATGGTGTGGGATGAAGAGGGCATAGCGGCCCCTCTGACTTTACAATACCCAGAAGCCTTTGCATTGCCGTCAGCTGGGTGCTGGATATTCTGGAATTTATTTATGATTAGCAGCCCTGCTGAATGGGTACTGCAGGACATTCTCTTCAACTGTAAATATCTCTGGCATTTCAAGCATGCCTTAGGCCTTCTTTCTCCAGCTTAAAGTATGAATCATGCCAATATCTGCTGTTATAATTGATTCTATCAACAAATTCTGCTAAACACTGTGATCAGACAAAATTATTAAGGTTTGTAAGGAGGTGGGTTCCACCGTGACCTGTCATTCAGGGCATGAAAATATGGCAAAGAACATGTGGAAAGCTGCCTGCCAGGGCCGTGGCTGAGGTTTCTGTCCATGTCTGCTCTGATGATACCCTATACTGTTAGTCATTGAAGACTTTCATTTTTAAAAGCCCCAGAACACTACATCCTGGCAGTGAGAAGTCTCTGCATGGATTTGCAAAATAAAGGGCTGGTTTTGTGCAAAGCTGACCACCAAGATAGTTCTCCACTCCCTCAAGCACCAGACATTCAAGAAATCAGTATTCCTAGAAACTTGTTCCACATAGACAATGGGTTCCAAGATTATATCTATTAACTAAAACAGTTTAAATTTCACTATGAAATAAACAATATTTTTTACTTGAGATAAATGTCCTTACGCCCAACATGTGTCTTTATGACAATCGTTTTGTTCAAGAGTGAATTCTTCCTCTCTGAAAATTACTCATCTTCAGTAGGTAACATTTAAAATGACCACTTCATCAAACTACAGAAAAACAGGATAATACTCATTGTAATAGTGACATGGTCAGTTCAACTACAACATTTTGGAACATGCCATGTCCAAAAGAACCCAAGAAGAATTTGGTGTAAGCCTTAGGCTTACATACATTTATACATTTGCATAAATGTAATGAAAGCATTGCCCTTGTGTGGGGCTGAGATAGATATTTCAGTATCAGTGTGTATGCCATGGAATACCTAGTATCCATTTAAAAACTGGGGAAGCAAAGCCGAATGGATCTAGGGAGTTCTGCAACCAGCCAAACTAGTCTAATTGGTATGTTCTGGTGACAGACTCTACCTCAAAAATCAAATTGGCCTTTATCTGAAGAGTAAACTGTAGGTTGACCTCAGACCTTCACCCCTCCCATACATACACATACACACAGAGAGCCAGAGAGAGAGAGGGAGTAATGCAGGAAAGGAGGTGGGGAGAAAGAGCCCTTTTGAATGTGAGGTAGTCTATAAAAAAAAAAGCATCACTCTACATCATTCTACCATGCTTCTACAAGCTTGGTTATCTTAGCAAGCTTGCTTTGTCTCTGGACAAAGTTGGCTACAGCATTCCTATCTCAGAAGATGTGGGGTGACCTGGGACACAGCCCTTGCACTTCACTGTGCCTGTTGTCAGCTCTAACAGGAGAATTTTTATAACCAAGCCTCAGCAAAAGCACAAGCGCATGAGTGGGATCAGTTGCCACCAGGCTTCACATGTCCTCAGGCGGCCAGGTTCACGCCCAGCCCAGCCCAGCACTACACCTCTTCCATCTCTGCCTCTCTCCTCACATCAGTCCTTTTGCAATATTTCACTGTAACTCGGCTCTTGTAGTGGAAGGGAATAAAGATTAAAAGTGAACCCATTTGCACTGCTCCTGTCTGATGTATTTGCATTTTGTATGTAATTGGTCCTGACGAGCCCACTTCTGTGGAGAGAGCTAAATGTGGCTTAAAGATGAAGAGAATGGCTTGAGACACCGGGCTGGAATGACACCGCCAGGGTAGCTTTATTGAAAACGCCTATCAGAAAGAGTGTCAAAGGCACTCAGCAGTTGTGTCCCAGTGGATAAGTGCAGCTCCAGTCAGAAAACTCTGGAATGCATGTTTTCAGGAGGAGTTTAACCAGGAGAAGCTGAAATGCTCGTCCATTGATACGGAAATGTTTGTAACATGGGTATATGTGAGTTCCCCCCCCCCCAACAAAACAACTCTCTCCTATGCTGTAAAACGCACTTTCCTATGGAGAGCTTTGAAATCTGTGAAGAAAGAGTGTCTTAGCTGTCATATGCATCCAATGTCAGTCACACACACCTCTCACATGAAGCTGCCTGTGGGCTGTTCTCTGGAGGCAACGGCATTTAAGCCATCCACTCAAAACAAGTGCCACAACAGAAAGTAGACAGTTACTTCATTTTGCATAAGGCTTTGAAACTGCAGGCTGGGCATGGGCCTGGTTACCAGTCTGGTTCTTACCACCTTGCAACACTTTTCCCTGGAGAGAGCAATTAAGCTAAAATTCTTAGAGTATCAGTATAAAATAACAACAACAACAAAAAAATTCCAAATCCATCTGGGTGAGACGAATATAAATAAATGTCACCAGGCACTTGACCCTACGGCACATTTGTGTGAGAATCGTTGAGTGCCTGAGGTGCTTGTGTTGGCAGACGTGTGCATATGTGAACATACCTGTTTGGAACTTCAGGAAGCATATCTCAAGATCAGCCGGTGCATTTCATCTGGTGCAATGCTGAGCACACGCTAAGACTGCTATGCAGCATGAAGACATCAAGGTGACTTCTCTATGTTGTAGCATCTTGCCGGTCACAAGACTGTGTATTCCAGACCACAGAGGTGAACTGGTGCCACTTTTTCAGTTTCCTGCTGTTCTACATGTTCTTGGCCATCCACAAATCCAGGCAAAAGAATCAAAGAAAGGGCCACTTGGCCCAGTTAAAATTTCTCCCACCCAGAAATTCCTCAGATGTTGAGGACATAAGAAAGAGATTTAGGCCTCCTTTTACTGTGTGTTTGTGTGTGTACGTGTGTAATAAAGAATAAATCCTTGTAGAGCTTCTATCCTTTCCACATCATACTAACTCCCCTTATTTCATATGATTCCTTGTACTCTGCCAAAGGGACTTTGCAGCCAGTCCTGAAGATACCTGATAAAACAGGGTCAGATGAAAGGGGAGGAGGTCCTCCCCTATCAGCGGACTTGGAAAGGGGCAGGGAGGAGAGGAGAGAGGGAGGATAGAATTGGGGAGGGAAAGAGGGAGCGGGATGCAGCTGGGATACAGAGTTAACAAAATGTAACTAACAAGAAAAATAAAATTAAAAAAAGAAGACATTTAAAAAATAAAATAAAGAATAAGTCATGAAGCTGGAAAGGAGTGGGTTGACAGCATGAAAGGGGTGAGAAAAGAGAGAGGAAGAGGTGGAAATGTAAACACAGCACTCTACACAAACCACAAAAGAAGACTAAGCAGGTTGTACTGATATGCATTTGTGCACGCACACACATAATTATATACATGCACCTATGCATACATGTATGTAAGAAAAATAACCAAGGACAAAGAGGGTGTTAGTAAGAGTTGGGAACCATGGAGAGGGCTTTAACAAAGAGCATCTGACTAGGGCTGGAGTGAAGAAAGAAAGGGAAGCCATGTAACTTTCTTTCAATTATCAGTGTTAACATTGAACCTTAATAAATTGGACACTCAGTTTAGCAGATGACAACTTTGGAAGCAAAGGCATTTTGCTTCAAATGTGTTCCTTTTTAAAAAATTACTTATTTTATATTCTGAGATTATAATATAGCTACATTATTTCTTTCTTCCCTCCAAAGCATCTCATTATTCTTTCTTGCTCTCTTTCAAATTGAAGGCCTCTTTTTTATTATTAAATATTGTTACATGCTCCTAAATACAACCTGTTCAGTCTGCATAATGTTGTATGTATTTACGTTTTCAGGACTAACTATTTGGGATTGGTGTGCTCTTCAACACTGAAGGCATGCATACTAAAAATATTTGCTATGCGGAAAAGTTCACTCAGTGAACTTAGTGAACATTATTTCATAGAGGTGAAATAATGTCATTCCTATTCATATGATGACTAACCTGTGGCTGTCTCATGCTTGCTGCAGAGAGGCACAGCTAAAGCAAGTCTTGTTGTGTGGCTCCCAACCTGAGGAAAAGTCACAGAGCGGACAAGGCAGAATATAACTGCCTGATGTTTTTTTTTCATCTCCAGTTTTAGATGTATTTGCTGAATTTTCTCAGAGCACAAGTTAAAAATAATATTAGAGGTGTAGTTCAGCTCCCCCCACCCTTGCTTTATGCACAAGGTTTGCTACTTCATCCTTGCCTGAAGCTTTTTCATAATGAGCAGTGGGAGGCACAGGCCAGGGGAGTCTTCCTTAGCCCTGACCTCACTGTAGGACAGAGAACCCGATGATCAGAATGCTGAGTCCCAGTGCGGTCTGAAGGCCACCAGTGATAGTGAGAGAAGTGAATGTGCTTCCTGATGGCAGCAAAGGCTGAGCACTGAGGTAGAGAGTCCCCACCAACCTCAGAAACCTTATAGAGGAAGCCAGCTTTCTGAGTTACAGGTGCAGGCAGCAGTTGGCCTTCCTGCTGCTGTATACAGCACACAAGAGCCAGCCCAGCAGTGGCTGAACCAAGCCACCTGCTGCAGTTTGCATGTTGAAGAGGTAACCAGTATGGAGAAGGCTGACCCCATGTTGGGCCCAATGGCTGAACAACAGCTAGAGCCTCCCCAAACTCTAGGTCTGTCTCTGCTGGGAACTGCAGCCACCATCACAGCTTTGCTCCAAAGGGCAGGACTGTGCTTTTCCACTCTAATAATCACCTCCATTCCTCCATTACAGTGATAATGGTTGTTTCTTTAGATAGCCCTTATGACTTTTGTCCTGAAGGCTTGTCAGCGCTCATTACTTGAATTAGTACCATATGGCTGTCTAGGTCCTGTGATCAACCAGAACAAGCCTTCTTTCTCTGCAGTTCTGCATCAATTGATTTTCCTAGTTGGATGCAGGGAGAGGCAGGATGTGGAAAACATGTTTGACTTCATAAACACACACATTATTATTTCATGTTTGGCAATAATTCCAAGTGCAGGTCAGGTCCACAAGGTTACCATCCTTGTAAATTTCAAGAACACTCAAGAACTTGTGCTCAAACCCCATGATCAGAGTACAACATGATGCTCATATGTTGGGCTTTAGTGGCTTTGATGCAGAGATAGTGGTATAAGGAGGGCAACGGGGCCTGCCTTTATTTTAAGATGGCGTAGCTCAGAGCCAGGACACAGAGAGTGCTCCAAAGAGGGAGCAATTATAGTTTATGACCATTTGGGAAACAGACCCAGTGAGTGGAAGCTACAGATGCCTTCTTTGTGCTGTGTCTGTATTTCTTGCTGCGTCTTTGAAGCTGGGCTTCCTGTGGAAGGAGGGTGGGTCTGCCTCAGACAGTGTGAGGCACTCACAGAAATGGTACTAAGCTGTTAGTCTCTCATTTTGATCATCATTGCATTTGGATGGTCAGGCAAGCACCATGAGAGGAGCTCTCACGTGCCAGTCATTCAGATAAAGAATGAGGTTACCCAGATGCTGAGCACAGACTCAGGGGCAGTCTTTCTTACATCTCTTATATCCATGCAAGCAGGAGAGCCATGAGGGGAAAAGGGTGGTGATTCCTCTGTTTGCCAGGAGAAACGTTGCATACAGTGCTCTGAACTCAGAATCAGACAGGAGTCTGGGAAGTTATGACACCATTTCTGAGCCTGGTTCTTCCAAGCCATGTTCTTAGGTGTCCCATGTCCATTTGTGGGTTTGGTCGACAATTGATGTGGGTTAATTCTTTACTTGAACATAGAGTTTCACGTACATACTGAGGTAGATAACTGAAGAACCCAAAAGGAGGAAATATCTGTATTAACCAGGAGGTAGGAGTGGTCTCCTTCAGTATCACTGTCATCTTCTATGGTGCGTTGACCTGCATTTAGATACACAAAACCCACAGAAAGCCTTGCTGGCATCATGCTGTTCCTGCAGGTGCTGTTCTCATCAGCTCCAAAGCTTGACATGCTGGTTTCATCTCTCACTCAACATTTGAAGAAGCAGCTGTGAGAGTGACATGTCTACCTTGGAAAGAAGGGTGAAGGTGAGCAAATGTGTCAGGCTGTGGATGGCCTAAGCCACAGCCGCTCCAGTAGCAGTTGTGAAGAAAAAGTCAAATGGGAAGGAGGTTAAGATTATGAAGGCCCTTGAAGGAATGGAAGCTAGCCAGTTTTGCACGTTGAGATGCTGCTGGAGTAAATAAGGGTGGCACCCTGTAAATATAGAGGAATCACTGTCACACAGAACATAAACCCAGCTGTGTGTCCAGAGTGTTGGGCTCAAGAAACCTGTTGTCAAGACCCCAAGTCCTGATGACTACATCCTGGTGGCCAGGACAGGCTTTCTTATGACTGCTGATTACTTTCAGGCTACAGGACTAACCTTATAGAGACTTAGAAGCACTCAGGAGCATAAGGCAGGTTTCTGTTTATAGCACAAGTGAATGAAATGCAGACGACTACTTCAAACAGTCCTCACCACAGCAAGGCCTGTGCACATCTTCTGCACACCGAGCCTGCATGGGTACTGATGAGAAAAGTGATTTTGACAAGTCCAACATGCTTCAACCTGCCTGGTCTCCTCCACCATACTGAGCCTTTAGGCATGAGAACAGGAGGCAGACTCTCACATAACTTCAATAACTTAAAGCAGTTTTCCTGTTGAGTCATAAATCTCAGTGGGAATCTGGGGAGGGATGTGTCTAGTAGATTTCATCATCAAGACTCTCCCTACCCACCTCTTATTGCTTATCTCCTGGTAGCTGTATGATTAACATACTTTTTTCTGACACTGGGACCGGTCACAACATTGCTTCAGAATGAGCTCAACTCCCAAACATTTGACCCGTGTATTAGACCACTGTACAGACTCATCCAAATTCAGTTGCTCATGACTCAGCCTTCTAGGACACACATACATCCACTGAGAGACAGAGGAAGGGCTGCTGATGTAGGACTCAGTGGTCCTGAAATACCTGCTGCTAAACTTTATCCCATAAGAAAAAGAGCTCTGTGTGAATGATGGCAGGGCTGGAAGAGCAAACTCCATACTGGTAAATAAAAGGCAAGAGCCCTAAAACATCAGCTGTATTTAATAGTGATCCATCATTAGCTCTGCTTTTTTGAGTAACTGCTGAGGATCCACCACAGTCTGACATGGGTTAGGAACGAAGCAGTTCTGAATATAGGTGGAAGAGTCAGCAATGCTTGGTGCTGACTGGTGTGGGGATGGGATAGTTGTTTGTTTGTTTGCTTGTTTTTGTTTTTCTGCCTTTCTTAAAAATTATGTAGCTAGCTCTAACGCTTAGGACACCCAGCACCAAAACACTTCCTGGACACAGGCAGACTCTAGTGCAGGCAGGAGCGCTGTGCTCTGCCACCATTGTTGAGTTCCCCTGGGGCACTGGGACACACAGCTGCATCCTTGGACCTGCAGGAGCCGGAGAGCCATTACAGCAGCCCTCAGATACTGTGCCAGGAATCGGCCAGTTGTCCCTGGCTGAACTGTCAAAACTGTGGGAATCCTTGGTCCTTCAGGGGGGCTGCACCCACAGCATCTGGACCAGAGCAGTGCCTGCAGCCGCCATCCCAGACAGAGACACACAGCTTCTGGTCCAGAGTGAGGCACCCAGCCTCCAGACCAGAGCAGTGCCCCCAGGCGCCAACTCAACCTAGGTGCACATTCTCCAGGTCCAGAGCAGAGCAATCAGCCTCTGGCCCAGAGACTTACTGAGTGCACCTCCCACTTTCCCGGACAGAACTGTGCGCCCCATGATAACAGACTGAGTTTCCCTGTTGGGAGAAAACTTCACAGCTAGGGAAACAGCAGTTTCTTCAAGAGGACTATACATGGAAATTTAGTGAGCAGCAGCACACTAAATTTATAACAAGAAACCCAGCAGTGGGGCAGCTGTCTTGAGAAATTCTATGGGTAAGAGGAGATCCCCCCCTGCCTAATATAGACCACAGCTACTACTCAGGGCTATAAACCTGAGGTGAGCAGTGGCAACTCCTGAGAAACACTGGCCATACAGTGACCATAACCAAAAAGCAGAGGAGGACTCCTTCAGGAAAAATCATCTTCCAGCCAAGGGGATACTCCCTACCTCAGGACTCCAGGAAGCACAGAAACTAACAGCCAACACCTAAATCAGCCCAATGGGTAGGGGTCAGCGTAAAGGCTCAACCAACAAAAGACAGAGCAATATGGCATCTCCAGAACCCAGCCATCCAGGGGCGAACAGCCCTGAACAATGCAGCATAATAGAAAATCAAGAAGATGACCTTACATCTATGTTGATGAAGAGAATAATAGAGGAAACAAATAAAATACGTAAAGAATTAGAGAAAGATAAAACCAAACAGATCATGGCTATCCGTAAAGAAATGGAGGGAGATAAAGACAAGCAGATTAGGGCCATCCGTGAAGAAATATGGGAAGATGCAGCCAAACAGCTTGTGGCTTTCAGAGAAGAAATAATTAAATCACTGAAAGAAATCAAAGAGACAGAGTTGAAGGTACTAAAAGAAAAAGAGGAAAATACAAGCAGACAGGTGAAGGAAGTAAACAAAACAACTCAAGACCTGAAGATAGAACTAGAAAAATTAAAGAAAACACAAATGGAGGAAATAATGGAGAGGAAAAATTTAGGGAAGAAAACAGGAACTACAGAGGTAAGCATAACCAACAGAATACAAGAAATGGAAGAAAGAATCTCAGGTGTAGAAGATACAATGGAAGAAATCGATGTATCTGTCAAAGAAAATGTTAAATCCAAAAAATTCCTGACACAGACCGTCCAAGAAATCCAAGACAATATGAAAAGACAAAATCTAAGAATAATAGGAATAGAGGAAAAAGAAGACTCCCTTCTCCAAGGCCCAGAAAATATTTTCAACAAAATCATTGAAGAAAATTTCCCCAAGTTAAAGGAGAAGCCAATAAGGATACATGAGGCCTACAGAACACCCAACAAATTTGACCAGGACAGAAAATCCTCCCGCCACATAACAATCAAAACAGTAAGTATACAGAACAAAGAAAAAATACTAAAAGCTGCAAGGGAAAAAGGCCAAGTAACATATAACGGCAAACCCATTAGAATCACACCTGACTTTTCAACAGAAACTATGAAAGCCAGAAGGGCCTGGACAGATATCATGCAGACCCTAAGAGAACACAGATGTCAACCCAGGTTACTATACCCTGCAAAACTCTCAGTCCTCATAGATGGAGAAAACAAGATATTCAATGACAAAAACAAATTTCAACAATACCTACACACAAATCCAGCATTACAGAAGACACTGGAAGGAAAAATACAACCCAAGAAAATTAGCTTCTGTCAGGAAAACACAGGAAATAATTAACCTTACTACAGCAAAACAAAAAGCAACCAAGCACACAACCTTATGAACACAGCCAACATCAAAATCAAAGGATCTAACAGCCACTGGTCATTAATCTTCAATGGACTCAACTCTCCAGTAAAAAGACACAGATTAACAGAATGGATACGTAAACAAAACCCAGCAATCTGTTGCATACAAGAAACACACCTAAGACACAAAGATAGACATTACCTGAGGGTAAAAGGTTGGAAGACGACTTTCCAAGCAAATGGACCCAAGAAACAAGCAAGAGTAGCCATTCTAACATCTGATAAAATAGACTTTCAACCAAAATTAATAAAAAGAGATGAGGAAGGACACTTCATACTCATCAAGGGAAAATTCCACCAGGAAGACATCACAATCCTGAACATCTATGCCCTAAATAAAAGAGCACCCACATTTGTAAAAGAAACATTGATAAAATTTAAACCACATATAGATCCCCACACATTAACAGTGGGAGACTTCAACACCCCACTCTCAACAAAGGACAGGTCAACAAAACAGAAATTAAACAAAGAAACAATATCTCTGACAGAGGTCATGAATCAAATGGACCTCACAGACATTTACAGAACGTTACACCCAAACACCAAAGAATTTACCTTCTTTTCAGCACCTCATGGAACCTTCTCCAAAATAGACCATATAGTTAGTTGGTCACAAAGCAAGCCTCAACAGATACAAGAAGACTGAAATAATCCCTTGTATCCTGTCTGATCACCATGGAATAAAGCTGGACTTCAACAACAACAGAAATAGCAAAAAGCCTACACACACATGGAAACTGAACAACTTGTTACTAAATGACAGCTGGGTCAGGGAAGAAATAAAGAAATAAATTAAAGCCTTTCTAGAACTCAATGAAAATGAAGACACAACATACCCAAACTTGTGGGACACAATGAAAGCAGTGCTAAGAGGAAAGTTCATAGCACTAAGTGCCTTCAAGAAGAAATTCGAGTCAGCTCATTCAAGCAACTTAATGGCCCACTTAAAAACCCTAGAAAAAGAAGAAGCAGACACACCAAAAAGGAGTAGATGGCTTGAAATAATCAAACTCAGGGCTGAAATCAATCAATTAGAAACAAATAAAACAATTCAAAGAATCAATGAAACCAAGAGCTGGTTCTTTGAGAAAATCAACAAGATCGACAAACCCTTAGCCAAGCTAACTAAAAGGCAGAGAGACACCACCCAAATCAACAAAATCAGAAATGAAAGGGGGGACATAACTACAGACACTGAGGAAATCCAAACAATCATTAGGACTTACTTCAAAAGTCTATATGCCACAAAATTTGAAAATCTAAATGAAATGGACAATTTTCTTGATCGATTTGACTCACCAAAGCTGAATCAGGACCAGGTAAATCAACTAAATAGTCCTATATCCCCCAAAGAAATAGAAGCAGTCATCAAAAGTCTCCCATCTAAAAAAAGCCCAGGACCAGATGGCTTCAGCGCAGAATTCTACCAGACCTTCAAAGAAGAGCTAACTCCAATTCTCTTCAAACTATTCCACAAAATAGAAACAGAAAGAACATTACCAAACTCATTCTATGAAGCCACAATCACCTTGGTACCTAAACCTCACAAAGACTCAACAAAGAAAGAGTATTTCAGGCCAATCTCCCTTATGAACATTGATGCAAAAATACTTAACAAAATACTCGTAAACCAAATCACAAGAACACATCAAAGATATTATCCACTATGACCAAGTAGACTTCATCCCTGGTATGCAGCAGTGGTTCAATATACGGAAATACATCAATGTGATCCACCATATTAACAAACTGAAAGAAAAAAACCACATGATAATCTCCCTAGATGCTGAAAAAGCATTTGACAAAATCCAACATCCATTCATGTTTAAAGTACTGGAGAGATCAGGGATACAAGGCACATATCTAAACATAGTAAAGGCAATATACAGCAAGCCTATAGCCAACATCAAACTGAACAGAGAGAAACTTAAAGCAATCCCACTGAAATCAGGGACAAGACAAGGCTGCCCACTGTCTCCATATCTCTTCAACATAGTGCTGGAAGTCCTTGCTAGAGCAATAAGACAGTCGAAGGAGATTAAGGGGATACAGATGGGAAAGGAAGGAGTCAAATTATCACTATTTGCAGATGATATGATAGTATATATGAGTGACCCCAAAAACTCTACCAGGGAACTCCTACAGCTAATAAACATCTTCAGCAAAGTGGCCGGATACAAAATTAACTCAAAAAAATCAGTAGCACTCCTGTATACAAAAGACAAAAGGGCTGAGAAAGAAATTAGAGAAACAACACCATTCACAATAGCCACAAATGACATAAAGTACCTTGGTGTAACCCTAACCAAGCAAGTCAAAGACTTGTATGAAAAAAAAATTCAAGTCTCTGAAGAAAGAATTAGAGGAAGATATGAGAAGATGGAAAGATCTCCCATGCTCATGGCTTGGCAGGATTAACATAGTAAAAATGGCCATCTTACCAAAAGCAATCTACAGATTTAATGCAATTCCCATCAAATTGCCAACACAATTCTTTATAGACCTGGAAAGAAAAATTCTCAACTTCGTATGGAATAACAAGAAACCGAGAATTGCTAAAACAATCCTCTACAATAAAAGATCTTCTGGAGGTATCTCCATCCCTGATCTCAAGCTGTACTATAGAGCAACAGTTATAAAAACTGCATGGTACTGGCATAGAAACAGAATGGTGGATCAATGGAATCGAACAGAAGACCCAGAAATAAACCCACACACTTACGGACACCTGATTTTTGACAAAGATGCCAAAACCATACAATGGAAAAAAGATAGCATCTTCAACAAATGGTGCTGGTCCAACTGGATGTCTACATGTAGAAAAATGAAAATAGATCCATACTTATCACCCTGCACAAAACTGAAGTCCAAGTGGATCAAAGACCTCAACATAAAACCAGACACATTAAATCGGCTAGAAAAAAAAGTGGGGAATACCCTAGAACTCATTGGTATAGGAGAAAACTTCCTGAACAGAACACCAACAGCACAGGCTCTAAGTGCAACAATCAATAAATGGGACCTCATGAAATTGAAAAGCTTCTGTAAAGCAAAGGACACCGTCATCAAAACAAAGCGACTGCCTACAGATTGGGAAAGAATCCTCACCAACCCTTTATCTGACAGAGGACTCATATCCAATATATATAAAGAACTAAACAAGCTGAAAAGCAGCAAACCAAGTAATCCACTTAAAAAATGGGGAACAGAGCTAAAGAGAGAATTCTCTGTAGAGGAATATCGAATGGCAGAGAAGCACTTAAAGAAATGCTCAACCTCATTAGCCATTACTGAAATGCAAATCAAAACAACCCTGAGATTTCACCTTACACCCATCAGAATGGCCAAGATGAAAAACTCAAGGAACAACACATGCTGGAGAGGTTGTGGAGAAAGGGGAACTCTTCTCCACTGCTGGTGGGAATGTAAACTGGTACAACCCCTCTGGAAATCAATCTGGCGCTTTCTCAGATAACTAGGAATAGCGCTTCCTCAAGATCCAGCCATACCACTCCTAGGCATATACCCAAAAGAGGCGCAAGTACACAAAAAGGACATTTGCTCAACCATGTTTGTAGCAGCTTTATTTGTAATAGCCAGAAGCTGGAAACAACCCAGATGCCTCTCAACTGAAGAATGGATGCAGAATCTGTGGTACATCTATACAATGGAGTATTACTCAGCAATGAAAAATAAGGAAATCATGAAATTTGCAGGTAAATGGTGGGACCTGGAAAGGATCGTCCTGAGTGAGTTGTCCCAGAAGCAAAAAGACACGCATGATATATACTCACTCATATAAACATACAACATAGAATAAACCCACTAAAATCTGTACATCTAAACAAACTAAGCAAAAGAGAGGACCCTAACTAAAATGTTCAATCCCCATCCTGAAAGGCAAAGAGGATGGACATCAGAAGAAAAAGAAAATAGGAAACAACCTTGGAACCTGCTACAGAGGGCCTCTGAAAGCCAGAAGAAAACAGGAAACAACCTTGAAACCTGCCACAGAGGGCCTCTGAAAGCTTCTGCAGTATAGACTGTCAAAGCAGATGCTGAGCCTGATGGCCAACTGATGGGCAGAGTGAATGGAATTTTATGTAAGAAGTGGGAAATAGTAAGAGCTGGAGGGGATGGGAACTCCACAAGGAGAGCAAGATAACAAAATAATTTGAACACAGGGAACTTCCCAGAAAATCATACTCCAACCAAGGACTATTTGTGGAGATGACCTGGAACCCCTGCACAGGTGTAGCCCATGGCAGTTCAGTGTCCAAGTGGGTTACATAGTAATGGGAAGAGGGACTGCCTCTGACATAATCTGATTGGCCTGCTCGTTGATCACTTTCCCCTGAGGGGGGAGCAGCCTTACCAGGCCACAGTAGAGGACAATGCAGCCACTTTTGATGAGAACTGATAGACTAAGATCAGAAAGAAGAGGAGAACCTCCCCTATCAGTGGACTTGGGGAGTGGCATGCATGCAGAAAAGGGAGGGAGGGTGGGATCGGGAGGGGAGGAGGGAGGGGCTTATGGGGGGATACAAAATGAATAAATTTTTAATAAAAAATTAAAAAAATAAAAAATATATGTAGCTCTGTTGGTCTCCTTTTGGAACTCTTGTCCACTCCAGGTCTTTCTGTCTCCTCCTTCTTTCATAAAATTCCATGCACTCTGCCCAAAGTTTGGCTATGAGTCTTAGCATCTGCTTTGATAACTCAATCAATAGAGTCTTTCAGAGGCCCTCTGTGGTTTGCAGAGACTGATAACCATGTATGGAGATAACCTAGAACCCATGCTCAGATGTAGCCCATATACTCAGTCTCCAAGTAGGCTCATTAGTAAGGGGAGCAGGAGCTCTCTCTGGCATGAACTCAGTAGCAGGCTCTCTGATCACCTCCCCCGAGGGGGTGCAGCCTTGCCAGGTCACAGAGGAAAACAATGCTGCAAGTCTTTATGAGAGCCCATAGACTAGGGTCAGATAGAAGGGGAGGAGGACCTATCCTATCAGTGAACAAAGGGAGGGGCATGGGAGAAAATGAAGGAGGGAGGGTAGGATTGGGAGGGACTGAGGAAGGGTACCACAGCTGGGATACAAAGTGAATGAATTCTAATAAATAATAATTTAAAAATTAAAAATATAAAAGCTATAGTTAAATATATACACATACATGTGCATCTACATATTTAATTTTAATATTACAGTGCCAAAACAAGGCATATGTATTTATTAATAGGTCACTATCACTGAGGTTTGTTGCAGAAAATGTATTTTGTAACTTCAGCCTGAAGGCTCATTCCCATTTATTGCTGGTCAGACAGAACTACTCAGCCCAATGACAGGAATAAGTCTCCCTTTGATGACTTGCAAACCATCAGTTACATTTCGAAACTTTCCCCTTTTCTTTTAGTTTTGTCAGAACTTTTTATACATATAAATCGTCTTGTTAATTGAATGCATTGCCTCTGAGGCATTCCCACATCCAGGCCAAGGAAAGGCATCAAGACAAAGAAAAGGGAACTGACAAGTAGATGTCAAATTAAGCCCCTCATAGTCTTAAAGCCCCTCCCTGCATGGGGGTGGGTAAGCAGTGAACTAGAGGATACAAGGTTAAGACAACTGTAAACAGTACCTAAAACCTAGACCTTAGGCTGGCTAAATGCTCAGCGGGTAAACCCCAAAGTGAGTTTAGTTGATGGTACCAAGCTCATGGAAGAAGAGAGCCTGAGAGACAACTCCTACAAATTTTCTCTGCTTGAACATGCATGTTGTGGCATAGGAACATGAATATCAACATGCATAAATAGACACTCAATAACTTAAAAAAATAAACTTTGATATTAAGAGATCAGTCCCAATTGGGGAGATGACCTGAGAGAAGTCAGCCTACAAGTCAGGGGAAATTTTACAAGGAATAAAATATTAACAAAAGATCATTGGGAGACAAGGAAGGGAAAAAAATGAACAATTGTGAAGAAGCTGCAGCGTAGTAAGTCCAGGCTGCTGCCTCTCCTGGGATATGCTAAACTTTCCCAGAATATCAAGACAATACTGTTAAGTACGAACTCTACATATTGTTTCTTAAAGGCTGTTGTGTGGGGGTGATGGCCTCCCTCATATTTTGAAAATTGTCGTGAAGCCCATCACTAGGTAAGAGCAAGTTTGACCTGTTAGGAGGTGGTGAGGGTGGCTGAGGAGCTACCTGCAAATGCTTTTCCGTGGCTGCTGGGTAAAGCGTCCTGTTAAACAATGTCTGCGGGTGAGTGGAGCGGCTTCAGGGTATACCTTCCTCACTCTTGGAGAAGCATCCCTCCATCCCCACCTGAGTCACTCCACTCAGTTTTTTCTGTATGATGAAATGCATGATGAACCTCAAACACTGTGTTTGAGACTTTGCATCCTCCTGGCCATTGCATGGTCTTTATTTTGCTTCAAAGATACACCTTACTCTCACTCCAAGGCTGCAGCTGGATCCAAGGCTATGACACTATGTCTCTATTTTTGCTTCTTTTTTTTTCTAGGACTTTCAGTTGTGCCATTAAGTTGTTTGTATGAGATGTTACAAATTTCTTCTTAAAAGCACTTAGTCGTATGAGTTTTCCTCTAAGTACTGCTTTCATTGTGTCCCATTAACTTGGGTATGTTGTGTCTTCATTTTCATTGAATTCTAGGAAGTCTTTGATTTCTTTCTTTATTTCATCCTTAACCCAGCTGTCATTGAGAAGTAAGTTAAGTTTCCATGAAGGTGTAGGCTTTTTTCCATTTCCATTGTTGTTGAGGTCCACCTGTAGTCCATGGTGGTCAGAGAGGGATAATACAGGGGATTATTTCAATCTTCTTGTATCTGTTGAGGCTTGCTTTGTGACCAACTATATGGTCTATTTTGGAGAATGTTCCATGAGGTGCTGAAAAGAATGTATACTCTTTTGAGTTTGGGTGAAAAGTCCTGTAGACATATATTAGGTCCATTTGAATTAGGACGTTTGTAAGTGCCTTTATTTCCCTGTTTGGCTTCTGTCTAGATGATCTGTTCCTTGGTGATAGTGGGGTGTTGAAGTCTCCCACTATTGAGGTGTTGGGGTCAATGTGTGATTTAAGCTTTAATAATGTTTCATTTACAAATGTAGGTGCTCTTATATTTGGGGCATAGATGTTCAGAATTGTGATGTCTTCTTGGTGGATTTTTTCCTTTGATGAGAATGTAGTGCCCTTCTATGTCTTGATTAGTTTTGGTTAAAAGTCTGTTTTATTAGATACTAGGATAGCCACTCCTGCTTGTTTTTTGGGGGGTCCATTTGCTTGAAAAACAGTTTTTCAGCCTTTTACTCTGAGGTAGTGTTTATCTTTGTTGCGTAGATGTGTTTCTTGGATGCAGCAGAATGAGGGATCCTGTTTCTGCACCCATTCTGTTAGGTTGTGTCTTTTTATTGGAGAGTTGAGTCTATTGATGTTGATAGATAATAATGACCATTGAATGTTATTTCCTATTATTGTGAAGTTGGTGGTGTTACTGTGATTCATTGCTTGTTTTCTTTTGATTTTTGTTGGGAAATTATCTATAACCTATGTTTTCTTGGGTGTAGTTTTTGTTGGATTGAAATTTTCCTTCTAGTATCTTCTGTAGGGTTGTTTTGCTGTTCAAATATTGCTTAAATTTAGCTTTGTCGTGGAATATTTTGTTTTCTCCATCTATGTTGATTGAAAGCTTTGCTGGGTATAGTATTCTAGGTTGGCATCTGTGGTCCCTTAGAGCCTGCATGATATCTTCCTCAGGCCCTTCTGGCTTTCATATTTTCTGATGAGAAGTCCAGTGCGATTCTGATAGGTCTATATTTATATGTTACTTGGCCTTTTTCCCTTGCTGCTTTTAGTATCTCTTCTTTGTTCTGTAGATTAAGTGTTTTGACTAGGATGCGGCGTGAAGAGTTTCTTTTCTGGTGTAGTCTATTTGGTGTTCTGTAGGCCTCTTGTATGTTTGTGGACATCTCTTTCTTTAGGTTGGGAAAAATTTTTTCTATGATTTTCTTGAAAATATTTTATGGACCTTGGAGGCTGGAACCCTCTTCTTCATCAATTCCTATTATTCTTAGATTTTTGCCTTTTCATGTCATCCTTGATTTCTTGGATGTTTTGTGTTTGAGATTTTTCCGACTTTACTTTTGCTTTGAGAGAAGTATCAATTTCTGCGAGTGTATCTTCAGCACCCAAGATTCTCTCTTCCATCTCTTGTATTCTATTAGTGATGCTTATCTTTGTGGTTCCTTCTCTTTTCTCTAAGTTCTCCAGTTCCAGGGTTTTCTCAGTTTAAGTTTTCTTTGTTGATTCTACTTCTGCTTTCATGCTTTGCAACATTTCCTTCATCTGTTTGAATATGGATTTCTGTGTCTCCAAGATTGTCTCTATTTTTTTTCTTTGTTTCCTCTCTTAATGCCACTACTTCTGCCTCCATTTGTTTGGCTATATTTGCCTGTGTTTCTTTAGGTGCTTCGTTCACTTTGTTTTTCTTTGTTCCCTTTTGAGAGGCCAAATCTTTGAGAGATTTATTTGTTTCCTCTTTAACTGTTTGAATCTGTATGGCTATTTCTCTGAGAGATTTGTTGGTTTCCTCTTTATGTGCCTCAAATAACAGGATAATCATAGCTTTAAAATAATTTTCTTGTGTTTCTAATGAGTTGGAGCATCCATTAATTTGGGGGGTTGCCAGTGAAGCCATGATATCTTGATTTATGTTGGTTGTGTTCTTTCACCAACCCCTGGCCATTTGGTTATCCATAGTGTTCACTGTTTGTTCCTGGATTCTGCAGATCAGACTGGTCTTTCTCTGGTGTCTGGAGAATTCTTCAGGAAAATGAGGGAGGTCCAGTGTTTTCATTGTTTACGTTGGTGATTCAGCTATACCTGTAGTAGAAAAATTTGCAGGCACAGAAAGGCAAATGCGGGGTAGCATGTGATTGAGCGTGTGCTTGTAGGTGTGTCCAAAGGGACAGGGTGTTCGAGAATGGAGAGGCCTTCAGTGTGTGAGAGGGGTGCCTTGCAGGCACTGAAGGTGTTGCACGTGCTTAAGAGATTGCAAGTGCTGTTGAAGACTGCAGACACATATTGTTTTTGCAGGTCTGCTAGGCTTTGGTGGCTATTCAGCTGGTTATCTGCCACTGAGGGGTTGGATAGCCCATATAATCACTGGCTGGGCAGCCTTGTGTAATCAGTACTTGCAGACTTAGGATCTGGGAAGGATTGTACTTCAGATCTGAGTCTCTGTGGCTGGCACTCTTTGGGCATGTACTCTGGCGGGGTGGGGTTTCCAGTGGTGCATGCACTCTGGCAGGGCCCGGTGGTGGTGGGGGTGCGCTCTGAGGGTCTGGAGCTCAGCAAGAGGGCACTAGGCTCATCAGACATGTGCTCTGAGGAGTGGGGTTCAGTGGGTGGTTACAACTCTCCACGGGCTTCTTGTGGCAGGATCATGTCCCATGGGGTTGGAGGGGAGGGGGTGCTCCTCTGATCTGAAACTCAGCAAGAGGACCTTAGGTGGGGCCTGGGGTATGGGCTCCTCTGTCGAAGGGTGGTGTTCAGTGGGCGGTTACAGCTGTCTGCTGTGCTAAGGGGCCTGGAGCACTGTCTCTGCTGACTTGGTCCCCAGGCTGTGAGCTTTGCACTCAGCTACCTGGTGCTGTGTGCAGGCTTCCCTGCAGGAGGCCCGGACAAAGGAAGCACCCCACTTCATTCCCAGAGAAGTCCGTGCTCAATCTAAATCTACAAGCACTTCATGCTTCTGTGGTGTCCCCTCTCCTTTAGAAAGCCCAAAAGTCCAAATTCTAGTTTCGATTGTCTCTCCACTCACCAATTTCGGAGATTCATGTCCTCTGCCTCTCCAAAATGGTGTGCTCTGCTAGCCGCCATCTTGGAAACCTCCCCCCACCCCCAGCTGTCTTTAAAGGACAGAAGAACTATAAAGCTTCCAGGTGTCATTTGTAGTAGATTTAAGATTGCCAGGATGCACATCTCAAGACCGTGCTCCTCATCCCTTAATGCCACCACATCGTGGACTATGCTTCAAAAAGAACTTTTGATGGCACAGGGGCATTCACATACTAGAAGGAATGAATTACATTTGAAGAACCTCTTCATCTTCTTTTTATAATAGAACAGAATCACAGGAGTGGTAGATAGATACTGTCCATCACCGTTTCGCAAAGGTCATTGGCCATTTTATGAAAACCTGATGGGAGAGTTGTATACCAAAGCCCATACTTGATTGCCTAAAGACTTTGGCTCCTGTGAGAGAAGAACTGAGTGAGGTAACCTGTGGCTGTGGGCATTGTGAGGCTTGTTAGTTCATCTTTCAGGTCCTGGCGTGAACAGATCTTGACATTTTAGAACCAACACGGTGACGACGGTACTGTGCCAAATGTGTCTCTTCCTTTCTCACCTATAGACCCGACACTGTGCTTCCTATCTTCTCAAGTTCACTCCCAGAAGCCCTGAGCTGGTGAGACCAGGATGGAGTCTATCTAGCTGCACAAAACACATATGTGGCTGAGTGTTCTGGCTGTTTCAACAGAAGTCCCCAGCCAGAGAGCTTGGATATTCATTTGATCTCCTGTAGCTTGCAGGCTGAAGGCTGGGATCAGGCCTGGTGCCTTCTGAGGCTGGGAGGAGGTGCACAAAGAACCTTCTTTACTGGGCAATTTAAAATAGAAGGTGGAGCCTGCTATTTGTCTATGGCAAGGCAGCCCTTCCTTCTGCAAACAAATAGTAAATGGAGAAAAGATTTATTATTTTCTTCTACTGTGTGAAAAAAAATCCCATTTCTTACTGTCACCAAGAAATGTACTTTTACTTTTGTCTGTCTCACGCTGGTAACCACATCTGAGCTCTCCTTAAAATTCCATGACCAGTAACTTTACCAAAAGCTTTTAAATGTTGATTTTTTAATGCAGGTTTTCAAGCACCATGTCTTTTCCCTATTTCATTTCTTCACAAATGTAAATTGTTTTGAAATGATGAACTTGAAGGCTGTAATTGCCCCTACCTATGAATGCAAAGTAATGTTATGAATTATGAGTACAAAGAAAAGCAGTTTTATCCAGGTAGTTATGTTATTCATTGCCTCAAGTACATATAAGTTTTTATTTGAAATTATTCTCAGCAATTTTGAAATATTCTTTATGATTTCTATCTCTACCATGCTGGGCTATATATATATAGAAGATAATTGAGTTTTGTGTTATTCCTCTGAGTGCCACGGCTCTGTGTCCTTTCACTACATGTTCCCATTTCCCCACACTCGGTCTTAGATAAACACTCTGCTCACTGTGTCCTTGAAATCAATTCTCATCTTTTCCATGTGAGAACAGGGGTAAACATTGCTGTGCCTGACTTACTTCACTAAGTGTGATACTCCCAAGTCTATCTTGCACAAGCACAGATGAAATCTGCCCTGTCCCAGAGCTCAGCAGCATGTCACATGCACGTCACCACCCGTCTTGTCCCTTCGTGTGCAGATGACAATGGTGAACTTTCTGTCCTAGCCCTCATGAACTGTGTTGTGGTGGGCACGGCAGTGAAGTCTTTTTCAGGTGCTGTCCTCTAGTCCTTTGAATAAACATGGTGGAATGAGCTAGCTGCATTATGCACTACTCCAGGTTCAGCAGTTTGATGATGTTTACTAGGTTCTCAGCAATGTTAATTAGCATTGCCATTAGCAGTACAAGGCTTTTCTGCTCTCCACATTTTCAACATCTTGGGAAATGTTATCCGGACAGTCTTAAGTTCAAGATTCAGTGTGAATTTTTTACTATGAATTTCCACTATAATTTGGTGATAGTTAACATTTCCTGTATATCTTTTGGTCATTTATATATCTTTTGAGAAATGTTTATTTAGGTTCTTTGCCCATTTTTTGATTTAAATTTTTATTTTTTGAGAATATCTTACATGAACATTGTATTTACATTATATTCACCCCTCTCTCTCCTTTTTCATCTCTTCTTGTATTTCCTGCTACTTCCTCCCAAAGTCATGTCCTCCCACATTCATGATATTTTCATTATTATAAACACACGTGCACACACACAGACATGTATATACATAGACCACACACATGCATACTCTCACACATGCACACACACAGACATACACACAAGCACGCAGACACACATACACAGACAGGCATACACATGTTGAGTCCATTTGGTCTTGCTCTGGCATCTATGTATTTGGAGCTGGCCACTTGGGATTGAGTACCTTGACTCTTCCCTGGAGAAGATGAAATCTCCTTCTTTCAGCAGGAAAGAAGGAGCTCTTCTTGCCTGCAGCTCTTAATGTAGGGGTGCGGGCCTTTGAGACTTATCCAAGCCATACTGGCATGTCAAGTGTTGTTGCTACTGTGCAGGTCTTGTTTAGGTGACCGTACTGTGACGATTTCATGGTTGCAGCTTTCCTGTCACGGATAGAAGACTGTCACAGGCAGATGTTCTGATCCATTTGCCCACCTTTCTGCCCACCTCCGGTACTGTTTTCTCAACCTTAGGTATAGAAGCGGTGCTGCAGGTATATTGGTGGTAATTCACTGCCTGGACAGTCATTCTGTGCATTTTGATCACTCATGGTCCTCTATAATGGGTTCCCCTGCTGTAAAGAGAAGGTTCTTTAATGGGGGGGCAGGAGCTGTGCTTATCTGTGGGTGTAGGGATGAGTATTTAGAGTGCACTGAAATATTATACTTGTTTAGGAAACTGACGGTAGTAGTTGCACTCCAGGGGTCATGACCTCTCCAGCTACAGGTACAAACATATATTCCCTCCTATTGAGGGCCTTAAGTCTAAAAGACAGCTGTTGGCTACCTCCAAAGTAGAGGTGCACTGTCGCATCATTGGGGTACACTGCTGGACTGGCTGTGGTTGCAGTTCACAGCCTTCACCTCCAGGCAGGACTGCCATTGTTTCTTTCCCTTGGTAGGTGCATCTTGAGAGGCTGTATGAGACAGACAATTTTCAGGAAGATGTTTTCAGGCCAGCTTCTGCTCCATGCCACCAAACCCTGTCTGTAGTGTGCGGTATCCTCAGAAATAAAGTCTCATCTTCAGGTTCTAGGAGGAAGCCAAAGGCAACAGCAGTAGCCTGCACTATTTGGATGCTTGGTCTTTCCAAGTTACTCAGAACATTGGAAACTAAGCCTGTTATCTTATTTAAGGCCTTTCTTATCTTCTCTCATAAGTGGAAGATTCTTCTCTCTGCTACTTCCTTTGTTTTGTAAAAATTTCAATTTCTGATGCCATCATATTTGTCTGTTTTTGCTTTTGTTGTTTGTACTTTTGAGATGAAATTGAAAAAATAAATCTTTGCCCTGTAGCTTTTGCCATGCTTTATTTTCTTCTAGTTTTATATGTTCTGGTCTTATCTTAAATCCTCTAATCCATTTGAGTTATTTGTGTATTTAGCATGAGATAAAGTTCAATTTTATTCTTATGCATGTGGATGTCTGGATTGCTCAACATGTTTATCAATTGAGGCTGTACTTTTCCCAATTCGTTGTCTTGGCTTCTTTCTCAAAATTCAATAGCTACTCAGGGTGAGGTCATTGCCATTATTTTACTTATGTTTCACAAACTTTGACTCTTTTTTCATGCACACTCTTTTAACTGTTTCAAATTAAAGAGTGTAATGCTTCATTTCCATCTTGTGATCACTATTGTCTATTTCCATTTTTTCTTTTCTTTTCCCTTCTTATTCTCTTCCTTCTTTCCCTTCTTTCTCCTCTCCTACCTCTTTCTCTTCCTCTTCCTTCTCTTCCTCTTCCTTTTCTTCTTCCTCCTCTTCCTTGCAGTTTACATAGATTTTATGTTTTTTTTTTCTTTTTCTATGGAAAAAAAATGGACTTTAGGCAGACATTGTCCCAAACCCATATATAGTTGTTTTTAGGCATTACCAATGTTAACTTTCCTAACTTACAAACATAGTCAGCAGTTCCACTAAGTTGTATATTTTTCTATGTTTTTTTATTAAAATTATTTTCTAATTATATAGTTTTTACATCCTTGTTTTAATTAATTTTCAAGTATGTTTGTAAATACATATATAAGTGTGTTCTCTTTATTTCACTTTCAGAATACTCACTGTTAGATTATAGAAATGCTAATGATTTTATCTGATGTTCTTGTATCTTGAAACTTTGTTATATTTCTTTATCAATTCTTATGGTTTTTAATGGAATATTTAAGAATGCAATCTCTCAACTCTATCTTCCTGGCATACTTTGAAGATAAGTACTTTTATTCAGAAATTTTCTGTGTAATGAACATTTTTTTGTTTCATTTATTGTCTGATTGTTCTGTCAAGAAATGTCAAGGACGGAGTCTTTGCTTTAGAATTTAGGAAGTAAAGTGTTCCAGCCTTTGAGCACTGAGATAACCGCTGATGGTATGCTGTGTACCGCCATTATTTTGTACAGGCATGCTGCTTAAATATTTAATTCACATGGCTTCATTGTAAAGAGAAGTTGAATTTCATTGCAAGTTTCTCTAAACTCCCTGGAATGATCTTGTGGGTTCAGTTCTTTATTCTGCGAATGTGGCACAATACACAGAATGTTTGCTCTTGTGTTTATGAAGGACACTGACCTCTTGCTTCCTTTTCTTGTTTCACTGGAAGATACTGAGGGCATTCCCTTTTCAGTTTTTGAAGGTGTCAGAGGGAGATTTCTGTAAGTTCTTTAAATGTTTCATAAAATTTCCTAGGGAGGCTGACGGTTCCCGGGTTTTCTTTGAAGAAATGTGTACTTGGTATTCAATCTTCTTATTTTTGATTTAGGTTTTCATTTCTTCATGATTTATCATTGAAGCATTTGTCTGTGAACTTACTGGTTACTCTAGATAACTAGAATTTGAGTACATAAAACTGTCTTATGATCCTTTGAAGCTCTGCAGCATGTCTATTCTGTATCTGTGCTTTGTGCTTACGAAGAATCTTACAAAGAAAGTACTTCACTCACTTAACCATAACTCCGCTACACTTTGATCCTACCCACATTTTATTTTTTGATGTCAAATTGATATCATGTAACAATGTGCCTTCTCAAATGTCCAATGCTGAGACCCTTTAATACAGTTCCTCATGCTGTGGTGACCCCCAACCATAAAATGATTTTTGTTGCTACTTTTTAACTGCAATCTTGCTACTGTTGTGGACTTATTGTAAATATCTGTTTTCTGATGATCTTAGATGTCCCCTGTGAAAAGATCATTTGACTTCGAAAGAGGTCTCAACCCTTGTTGAGAACCAATACTCTTGACTATTCTAAGCAAGGTTTTCTATTGCTTCTGCTGTTGAGTTTTGAGCTGCAGTCACTGTTCTTAAGTAAAGGTCTTCTTATTCCATTTAGGTAAGGGAGGACCAATGGTGATAAATTCTGCTGTCTTTTATTTCCCTGGGAAGCTTTTTATTTCTCCACGATTTTGGAAAGACAGCTTTGGTTGGCAAAGTTCTCTTCTTTGGCAAGGTTTGATTTTGTTTGTGTTTTTGATTTTTTTTTCCTCAGTGAAGTAAGTTATCTCACCTATCAGTTTATGTATTTTTTTTCTTGAGAAATCTATTGGTTTTTATGGTGGTAGTCTTTTATTGCTTTTGTCTCTTGCAGCCCTCAAATACTTTTCATTGTCATTGAGTTTTGATATTTTGATTGATATGTGTCTTGGAGAAATGTTATTTAAGGCTATGTTCCTTGAAGACTTTGTGATTCCTATTCTTAAGTACTGATAGATTTCTTTGGATCAAGGTAAGTTGGGGATAATTATTTTATTAGGCATACTTTCTGGTTCTTTTAAAGAATTTCTTCTCCCTCTTAGAATATTCATACATATTAAACTAGGTGGGTTAACAATTTCATGTAATTCTTGCTCTTAATTATTTTTGTTCTTTTGTTCCCTTGACAACATAATTTCAAATGTCTTATCTGGGACTTTTCTTTTAGCTTGACTGGGATTGCAATTGAAGAACATCCATGATTCAACTCACCGTTGTATCCTTGTTTTTCACTTGAATTTATATTGTTCCTATTTATTTGTCAAATTTCTCTGTATATGTTTCCAAATTTCATTAAATTTTTGTGTATAAATTCTTTTAGTTCAGGAACTTTAAAAGGTTTATTTTATTATTTTCTGGTTGTCTCATAGTTTTGTTGTTGTGTGTGTGTTTCTGTCATAGGAGCTTTATTAGCTTATGTGAAGCAACTATATTCTTTTATTCCTGGTGACATTCTCACCTTCTGTCAGTGTCAGTGCCTGAAGAGACAGTTGTTTCTCACCTCACAGACGACCTTAAGCATAGCCAGAGCTGCTCTGTTCTGTCTATCTTGTGACTCCATGTTGCTCTGAGAGCTATGACCCTTAAGAGGCTCAGCATTTGCTCAAATGCTCTAGAATATTTGCCTGTAGGTGTTGCCCTATTCATGTGGGCTGGCAGGCTGGGCACTGTCAGGGGTGGGAAGGGGAGTGCGATGCCCAGTAAGGGACTAGAATCCATGGGTTGTCATCTTTGGAGAAAGACATAGCACCTTATGGATCAACTGATGGAAACCTTCTCCCTCCCCAACTCAGTAGAAGTATGTGAGGAGGCTGACTTCCAGGGGCACCTTTGCAACTCTGGGTGAGGCAGTTCTGGTCCTCTTATACTTTGACACCACTGGGGCAGTCATCTCTCTCCCTGCTGAGATTTGTCCAAGACACTGCTTCTCTATGATTCAAGCCAAACAACCTCCTCCCCCATTGCCTCTGGAGCAACCTCCTTAGCTTTGTGCCTTGCCATGCTGTTTGCAGGTTGGATCCTGTGTTACTAGGATCAAGTTCAAAGCAGTGCCTGAGAGCTGTGTGGTGGTGCTGTGGGCTTTGTTGAGTGCTTTGGGTCACCTTGCTATTTTCTACTGCAATCCCCATGAGACAGGGCAGGACTGGGGGGGGATCTTGTTGGAGTGCTGGGACATAGGGTCTGGTTCCAGTTTTCATTCTCTCTGTAGAATTTGGGATGTCTGAGGACTCTGCACTAGGTGCCAACTTAAAAAAGGCTGAGGCAACCAAGAATATCTCCTTAAAGCTTCCTGTGCAGTTTTTTTATCCCATTCTATGGACCACACCTGTGTCTCAGGTGTAGTCCCATATGGGGGTTGGAGGTCATGCTCATTTCTACATTACTGTCTATGTAAATTTCTTTGAACACTATTGAATTTTGGAGCCTCTTGGTGCACCAATCTGTTAATGTCTTCAAAAGTCTCCATGTCTGGATTTCATGGGGTATTTGTCCATTGCTAGTACAAGATGTGTGTGTGTGTGTGTGTGTGTGTGTGTGTGTGTGTGTGTGTGCGCGCGCACATGACTAACAACTTATTTCTACCTTTTATCTACCAATTTCTACCATAGATAATTTCTATCAATTATCTATTACGAAGTAACTGTTGCTATGCAGTGAGCCAGCAGGCAGTCATGGATGGTAGTCACTGCAACAGTAGAAATAAAGTAGCCCTTCTGTTGGAGCCTGCTAACCTGAGGGAAAACAGGATCCAAGACTAATAATGTGGAATAATACCCAAAATAAATATAAAGAACTCAAGAAACTAGATATCAAAAATCCCAAATAATTTAATTAAACAAAGATTTCTCTTTTAAAAACATTATTTATTTATTCTCTCATACGTTATATCCTGACCACAGTTTCCCTCCCTCATCACCCCCCAGTGATGAGGGGTGATTGAGAAACACTTAAAGAAATGTGCAAGACCCTTAGCCATCAGGGAAATGCAAATCAAAACTACTTTGCGATTCCACCTTATACTTGACAGAGTGGATAAATAACACAAGTGGCAGCTCATGCTGGTGAGGATGTGGAACAAGAGGAACATTGCTAGATGGCTGGTGAGAGTGCAAGCTTATATAGCCAGTATGAAAATCAATATGACAGTTCCTCAAAAAATTGGGAACTGATCTATCTCAAGACCCCACTAGACCACTCTTGGGCATATACCCAAAGGATGCTCCATCTGACAACAAGAACATTTGTTTGGACATGTTTGTGGCAGATTTATTCATAATAACAAGAAACTAGAAACAACCTAGATGTTCTCTTAACAGAAGAATAAATAAAGAAAATGTGGTATACTTGCACAATGGAGTAAAAAAAAAAAAATGACATCATGAATTTTCAGGCAAATGTATGGAACTTAGAAACTATAGTCCTGAGTGAGGTAACCAAGACTTAAAAAGACAAATATGGTATGTACTCACTTATATGTAGATAGTAGCTGCTAAACAATAACCAAACTACAATCCATAGACCCAGAGAGGTTAGGAAAGAGGGGAGCTCCAGAAGGGATGCATAGATCTACCTGGGAAGGGGAAATACAATAGACTTTGTGGGTGAACTTGGGCAGTTGGGGACAGGAGCAGGAGGAATCAGGTGGGGTGGGGAGGATGTAAGGAGCAAATACTGCAGGATTAAAGAAAATGAGAGTCTCTGAGTCACTACATGAAACGCTCCCTACCTTTGCATCCTGGGCCAGTTTATCACTGAAAACAAGTCACAATTTAATCTGATACATGGTGGCACTGTAAACAAACCCAATTGCACAGCTTCAGCCAGAGCATTAAAGGTGAATTGTAACAATTCGGCTGTGGAAGGAAACTTAGCTGGAACGAAGGCTCATTTTCTTTTCCCAAGAGAAACACATCTACATCCTTTCTCCATGCACACAGACATTCTCACAAGGATAGGCACACACTGGCACCTTCACACACACATATACCCAGAGGCACACCCACATACACAGGCACACACAGAGAGATGCACACAGGCACACTCCAATACATGTAGAACACACAGACATACAGACTGACAGACGCACACAGGCATCCACAAGGGCATTCACATCTACACACATGAACACACAGCCATGCCAAATACTGTGAAGGCTAATGCAGGCATCCTTTAAGATGGGCCTTTCTACACATGTCACTTCCTTCTGTCTCTTAAGCCTGGGAGTCTCCTGCCTGTCATCCTGTGGCTGGAGAGATGAACCAGCTGATAAGAGCTCTGGCTGCTCTTACAGAGGATCAGGATTCAATCCCCAGCACCAACATGACAGCTCACGAACATCTGGAGCCCCAGTTTCAAAGGATCAAAGACCTGAGCTCAGTGTGCACTGAGCTCACAAAACTTGGAGCATAAACATACATGCAGGAGACTAACTCATTTGAATAAAATAAAAATAAACAATGCAAAAGGAGTCACTCTCACAATTATCTCATCTTTCTCCATTTTCCAGACTGGGAAGACATTTGCCTTTTCTAAAGTAACAGTGATTCTGTCCCCACCATCTGAGTGGGGAGAAGCTTGGTTGAATTGTGTCAGGAGGGTAAACCCAGAGAGCTGACACAGAGGGGGCAACTGGGTGAGGCAAGGGGGTGATCTGTGAAGAAAGGAGCAGGTAGCCATCTCAGATGTGTGTTCTGTTGCTAGCTGGGGGACTACAAGCAGGGGGCAGGGTAATGCCTGGCTCAGCTGTCAAGATCAGGGAACCTTGAGTGGCAGGGCCTTGACCTTTCTTTCTTTCCCCTTGGCAGGGAATTTTATGCCCAATTTGAGGAACTAAGAAGTGTTCACTTAGTCATGGAGCCACGTGGTGCCAGGCACTAGGTACCTAATAAATGCAGGCGAATATTAGTGAAAGTGAATAAACGTTATTGCTCTTTAGTTACTATGAAATAATAATAAGAGTACAGCACCATAAAGCAAACATAGACAAACTCCACAAGTAGCGAACAAGGAACGTTCCTTTCCCTCCGGAGGGTCCCCCCTCTGGCCAGGCTTCCTGGAGCCAGGGACAAGGTGTGTTACAGACTATTTCCTGTTGGCCTTTGGCCCACACAACTTGTGGAATTTTATTCCTTCTTTATCCATCTCTGGGTGCTGCAAGAGGCAAAATGACTTCGAGTCACCAAATGTAGCTGTGTATGTCCAACAAGAGGTGTCTACTGTAGTCAACAAACACGTAATGATTTTGTTTAACCCACAGCCAGTTAAACTGTTTATAGTCTGTCTGGACAGGAAAACAAAATCCTGAAAGAAAAAAAAATTAGCAATTCATTAATGGAACTCACCCCTGTTTAATTCCTCATTTAGAATTTGAAATATTTCAATATAACTTGAATTTGTGCCGCTGAAATTTCACTCTTGAAATACAGTTAGCCTGTTTATTTTGAGGACATGGCTGAGCAGAAAAAAATTTAAAACAAAAAACAGCTTAACATAAATGAAATTATTGATTTTCCTAGAGCTTGTCAAAGAATTGGAGATGAAATTAAAGAGGCTAGTTTTTAGGTGAATGATTTTGTGTGTGAATATGTGTGTATATTAGTGTAAGTGTGTGTGTGTGTGTGTGTGTGTGTGTTTTCTCTGGCAGTTAACTATATTGGATTAGTATGTATGTTGGCTGACTGCTTTCCAATCTGCTGGTTTGGCTGAGTGATTACTGATCCACTTCAAAGCCTGGACTCTGTCTTCATAACAAAACCCAGAGCAAGACATTCACATGGGAACCAGCGTGCCTCCTCTGCCATAAGGTTTAGCTGTGCTCATCAAAAGACTGCAGTTGCCACGTGCCTGACCTCTGCGTTACCTGCTCCTCACTGACGGCTAGAGGGCCACATGGGTTTTGAGGATTGGCTCTCCAACTCCTCTACATCACCTCTCTCCCTGGAACCTTTGGTGGGGTTGAGTGGACTTCACACAGTGCAGGAGGAATCTGGAGGGCCTAGCTCGCCAGCGAGTGTGGCAGTGGCCACCGAGCGGCAGCTTCGGCTGCTTGAACTCCATGTTTAATGGACAGATCCCAATCTGTCCTTTATGTTGACGCATGGCAGGACTGGGTTTGTCCTTCTTTGTAATATGGTAGCACTTTGTCTTCTGATGTGCCCTCTTGTCAAAGGCAAGAAAAGTTCTCTTTTGGAGTCCCATCTACCCTCTCACTGCTTCACACCCAGATCAAGCAGGAGGGAAAGCCACATTGCTAATGAATAGTCAGGGCTTGGGGGCCGGGGGAGGGCATACACCTACATCAGTTATTAAGGTATGTGCACCTGGGGAGATGAGCAAGGTTCACCCAAAATTTAGCTGCAGTACGAACTAGAAGAAATTGGGACCATTTAATGCTTCCCTTTCTGTATTATAAAAATGGTGGGGTATATTGGCCACTTTAGGAATACTTAAAAAAATCGGCTGGTATACAAAGTAAATAAGCTGTGATTAATATAAAAAATAAAAAATAATAAAAAAACAATTTTTTTTTACTTTGTAAAACAAAAAAATAAATAAATAAGTAAATAAAAATAGAAGAGACAAAAAAAAAAAATCTCTACTGATATCTAGCTGACCAAAAATAAAGGAAGACCTAAAAACAAATGTGGTATCTAGTTTTCCAGTACTTACACAATCAGTATTTTTTTAATTAAATTTTATTTTTTTAATATTAGTTACAGTTTGTTAACTTTGTATCCCAGCTGTAGCCCACTTCCTCATTCCCTCCCAATTCTACCTTCCTTCCCTCATCTCCTCCCATGCCCCTCTCCAAGTCCACAGATAGGGGAGGTCCTCCTTCCCTTCCATCTGACCCTAGCTTATCAGGTTTCTTCAGGTCTGGCTGCAGTGTCCTCCTCTGTGGCCTAGCAGGGTTGCTCCTCTCCCGAGGGGGCAGGGGGAAGTCAAAGAGTACTTCTCAAAGAAGGTAATTTCCAGGTGGAGTAGCTGGTTCCTAAGCAGCTCCTGTTTAATCCTAACCAGGGTTCCTGCTGTTCTGGGGGTGCCAAGAACTTTGATGGTAGCATAGTTTTTGGGATCTTGTCTCCACATGTCCAGAGTCACAGCACTGGGAGACTACTTGCCAGCAAGAAGTAACTTCATGCTGAGCAAGAAAAGAAACAGACTTGGTCCTTCCTCTGTCAGTCTTGCAGAACCATGTCAGCAGTCTGTGAAGTTCAGGAAGGGTAGACTGAGGCTGCACTGCAGAAAGGGCCTGACATGCCATGGCTGGTTCATGGGAGGCTGGCTGTGGGCATGGATGGTGGAAAACCCCTAAGACTCAAGCAGATTGTACTAGCTCCTGGGAGATCTGCTGGCCCAAGAAAGCCTTAGGGGACAAGGGACACTCCAGGAAGCTGTGCACCTGGGAGTTGAGTTGGATCCCAGAGGTGCATGGGTCCCTCTCTAGTGAACTACCAAGAACTGGTCTAGTCCAGAGCCATAGGAACCAAGACTTTTAAGGCAAGGGTACTTACAGTGCACCCCTACCCCCATGAACTATCCCTTAGTAGACAGGTCCTTCAGGATGAGGTACCTCTCAGATACCAGGCATCTCTTTTTCCAGAGCATGGTCTGTTCCCCATACACACTCTTCACTGTGCGTGCACAGACCTTCCTGTGATTTCTAAGCTCCTAATGGGAATCATGTTTCCACAGAACACCCCTTCTATGGCCCTGTCCTGGTTCTACAAACTCAGAGTCCCATCTGTCTCTCATCTCTCAGGATGTGCTTTCTGGCAGATTTTCCTTTTTGATGTGCTTCACACCCACAGTGGAAACCACACAGGTGACTGGCCTCTCAGTGTAGAGCTGGGTAAGATTTCTGAAAAGTTCTTTTCATTGGGAAATTTTTTTGTCCCCAAAGAAAAATTCTTGGTTTGACAGAATACTTCAAGTTCACAAAACAACACATCTACTTTTGAGTCCATAATTAGGAATGGAAAGCTTGAGGTTCTATGTTACCCCAACATTGCCACATCTAGCTTTGCTTTGGATACCCTGTTTTGGAAACATGGTTCTGATGAGTGAGTGGATATAATGCTGCTTCATGAAGCTGCTGTGGGAGGAGGGGTTCACTATGTCTGCCTAAGGAGTGAGCACATGTTCCCTGATTGGAGGTCAGTCTCCTGCTGATGAGGGATGCCCTGCTTTCTCACTCCTGTGTGGCTTATATCTGAAAGGTGCCTCTCATCAGCTTCCTCAGCTTTCAAACCCCTACAACTTCCTAGGGGCAGGGTATCTATCTATCGGAGAATGCTGCTGTTGTCTCAGGAAGACTTCCTAGGGGCAGGGTATGGGAGAATGCTACTGTTGTCTCAGGAAGACTTCCTAGGGCCAGGGTATGGGAGAATGCTGCTGTTGTCTCAGGAAGTGCTGCAGTGGGCTCCCCTCATCCACACAAGCTTACTGCTGCTTCTCCAGGTACACAGGCCCACAGAGCTCATGAGTTCCTTGGACTTGATGCTCCTGTGCCTTCACTAGGGCTGGAGTCTTGCATTTAGCATAACTAGACTTTCCTAGGTTTGCAGTGTAAGTCCTGGCATGCTCGGTCAGGGCTTGGTTTGAACTGCAGGACCCCATACTTATCCTAAAGATGCATATAATCCCAAATCTCAGGAGGCACAGTCTGAGAGCGATTAGGAAGCGCAGAGTAGGGCTATAAGCTTAGAACAGGGCCTCCCCTAGCCCTCTCCTCCCAGACCTCATTTTTACTTTCTGTACTTCTCTGTTACAAGTTACACCTAGGACTTCGCTCTCTTCAAAAAGAGATGCCAGCCAGTCAGAAGAAGCTTCTGCTTACCAGAAGGGCAGGTTACAGCATCAGCCACCTAACATATTCTGTTAGGAAGAACTCATCTGACATGACCAGGATAAAAAGCCTGAGCAGCTGTGTATGGATGTGAACATTCCTGGAATTCCACTGAGTGCTTGGACCAGAATATTACCTCTTCCCCTGTCACATTGCATCCAGAGGTGACTTCTATGGCACAACTGTGAACTGCTCCCTGAGGCTAAATGAGCCAAGAACGAAGACACATCATTTAAGGAGTGTTCTAGCTTCACTCTTGAGTTGGTTACTGTTTTTAGAGATCACTGAAAAGAATTTTCTCATCTTACTGGAAAATTGGGATCTAAGACAATAGACAAAATGACCAGTAAGTGGGAATAAGCACAAAGATATCCCAGGAAGGTCAACACCTTCTAAGGGCAGGTGATGCTATATTCTGCCCTGTTTCCAGCTGCTCAGTGAAGAACTGACAGGGACCCAGGTACCAATGGGGTTCTCATGGGAACCCCACTCAGAGGACACTACCTCTGGAAGAGCACAACAGGCCAGTCTCAGCAGATCTCAGTTACATTAAACTCTGCAAAACATGTGTGTGACACAGTCACATGTCCTCATCAGATGGCACACAAGCAGCTTTGGGGTCGTGGCTCTGGAAAGTACAACTCGAGGGAGCCAGCATGTCTGTTATAGGAAATCCTATACCACCTTCCTAATCCTGAATCTGCCTTTACTTTTCAGGGGACAGACAGTCAGGCTGGAGAACCCAAAGTACCAGGTATAGCTACTAATCACAACTTTTGTGTGTAGAGTTAGTGGCCAACCTGTAGCAACAGGGACACTCACACAAACCACATACACCTACACATGATAACACAAATTTTACAAGAATAGTAAACTCATTAGAGGAAACAAGCTTGTTTTACTTGTCATCCTGAAGGAGCATAGTTCTTCTAACACTTCTAATGAGAGACCTGGTTGACATAGTTATGTACCAACTAGTGATAACTTAATTTAGGAATTAATTTGGGGTTCAGACACTTTGAGGACAGTAATCATGAGTCCTGGTGAATTCTATCCACTTTACAACTTACTTGTAACCACATGTAACTTGCATGATATACATGTAATACCCTAACCTCAGAGGTTAGCTCTCCAAAATGCCAATGTTCTACTGAAATCTACATTGTAGAAGAGATGGATATTTGAACGACTCAAGAGGGTTTGTGGCAGTGTGCAGCATCACTGTGATGTAAGAAATGCTAGGTACCAGCTTGCTGATGGATGTGAACAGCACCTTTTACCTTCATGGGGGGGGGGGGGGGACTAGAGGCTTTTCTAAGCCCTGTGCTCAGGCCATGCACCAGTACATGAAAGTGATTGATGAGCTGGTAAGAATTTAGGTTATAGAACTGCACATATTTGGCCTAATGAGAAGAGGGTTGACAGCCAGCCTGGGAGTGACATTCAGGAGCAGGGATAGGTGTTAAGGAGGAAGGTGACCAGCTGTTCCCTGTCTTCAGTCAGCGTCAGCGAGGAGGAGACCTGACGGAAATGAGCTTAAACTGCTTCATGTGGTAATAATTTGGGATATAAAGAACTTTCTGAGGCTGGACTGGGTTATCTCAGAAAGAGATGGAATCCTCTTGCCTCAAGGTCTTTAAAAACAAATTCTGTCCAGCTTTGTTACAGTGCGGGTGTTTCTTCAGAATCAGGGTTGATCCAGCCAAGCATTCATTGTACCAGGGGAAGGCTATGAGAATTGTTCTATGATGCTCCCTCCATCATCCCTTTCCTTTTTCTTTCTTCCTTCCTCTCTTCTCCTATCCCCCCTTCCCTTCCTCTCTTCTTGTTCCCTCTCCCTGCTTATCTTACCCACTCTCCTTCTAATCTCAGTTAATTAAGAACAGTAAAATTTCTTCTTTTTTAAGGTAAAACATTTTGAGTTCTGGCAATCATCCCTGTAACTACATTCATAATGAAAAATGCAAAAGAACTATACTTTTGCATTTCTCTTTTAACAATACCATTTTCTCTCAATGTACACATAATAAGATTTAAAAATCCATTAGTGATCAGTACCGAATTGCCCTCTTTTATGCAGAGAGACACACTGGAGCTTCACCTGGCTGGGTCCTGGGGCTGCATTCAGGTTTCAACCAGTAGAGTCTATATCTACAGACATTGCTTGCTTAATAGAGAGCTTCTCAAACTCCTGAGAAAGTTTTACATGATGCCTGATATATATATATATATATATATATATATATATATATACACATATGTATATACATATATCTAAATATCATGTATATGTAAAACTCACTGATAATAAATAAAAACTATTAAAATAGTTCGCTGGGGAACATATAACTCTACCATTTATTAAAGATCAAACAATTTTGTGTACTAATGCAATGGATGTGCTTATTTTTTCATGAAAAATAAAATCTCAGATGGATGTTATTCTTAGAGGACACGAAGTATCTTCAGTGCTTTTCAAGACTGATCCATATTTTGATTTTATATTCATCAAGATTGAGAACACTTTTTCACATAAATATTCACAATGTATAGGGCCATTTCAGAATTCATTAGAAATGCTTTCCTAATTCTAAGCCAATTTACCCTTGACGATTATTTGTGAAACTGGCACCAGAAACTCGACATAATTTTTAAAATCAAACGTTTGAATTTAATATAATACAAAGATATACTAACTTGATATTTACATGCCAAGTAGTGCTAGGAAAATGCTGTCTTTTATCTGTAATTAAAGCACTGTATTTCTATTAGAGCAGAAAGCTTGACTGTGTGACAAAGCACTGCAATATGTCACAGACCATAGTTCTGACTTCAAGCCACGGTGTCCCAGGCAGTGTGGATATGCCCTGTGAGGTGTGAGGACATGCACAGTGAAAAGCGTGTGTGCAGCATGTTCCAAAGAAGGCTGCAGTGAAGCTGTGGCATACAGCACAGGCCAGCCCCAGCAAAACATCCTTAGACCCATTTCCTATTCGATCAGTTCTAACATCAGAAACTTTCCACTGTTGCCAAATTTTCAGAATGTCTGTATTCAGCTGTACAACCACTGGGTTAGGACCCAGTGTGCGAAGCTATGGCTTCACATAGAGTCCGGTGTTCAAGACAAGGACACGTTCTGCAGACTGTGGTAGTAATACAGCCATCATAAGAGATCAGAATGATGATGACCACACTCCTAGGAAATGTAATCTCATGGGACCAAATTCAAGTGTGTAAACTTTCACTGACCAAATCATCCTTACACAGCTCAGAGCTGTTTGCTTGCTTGTACAGTGTGTGTCTTAGTCATTATTCCACATCTGTGAAGAGACACCAAGGTTATAACTGGGGGCTTGCTTCCAGTTTCAGAGGGTTAGTCCTTTATAATAATGGTGCGAAGCATGAGGGCATGCAAGGATGCAGGCAGGAATGGTGCTGGAGTGGTAGCTGAAAACTTTATATCCTGATCCAAAGGGAGGGAGCCACTGGGCCTGGCATGGGCTTTTGAAACCTTAAAATCCACTCTCAGTGACACACTTACTCTGCCAAGGCCACACATTCTAATCTTCCAACAGCTCATTAACTGGAGACTAAGCATATAAATGACTGAGCTTATGGGGGGCATTCTCATTTGAAGGGTCACAGAGTGTAGGGTGGGTTTCCGAGAGACCTTTATCACTGATGACACACATGAACACAGCAATTATCTAAGCACCACTATTCTACTCCAACCCTCTTTCCCCATATCCCTTGTCCCTCTGTCCTGCCTGGTCCCTACAGCCTGAAGCCAGCTTACTGTAGGGGTCCTAAGATCCCTACTGCAATTTCCCTATTGCTCGGCCTTTCACTGTTGAGCTGTGCAAATAAAATCTGCATGGATGATCATCAGAGAGGCCTCCCCCCCCCCCCCCAGTGGCATTCTGTCTCTGCAGCTGCTGAGAAAAGAGTTTGGTTTCAGGAGGTGAGCTGAGGAGGTAGGTATCTGGGATCAAATTTTAGACTCCTTCAGGACTTGAGAATGGAGTGAAAAGAAATCTGTCTGCCAGGAGCGAGGCTGTTTCCTAGGACACCCAGCTCCTGCCAGATGAATAGGGAATATGAGACACTAGCAAGATGGAGGGATTAGTTTTGTGAGGAACAAATGTTGATCTTTCCTCACCTGCTTTTAGCAAGTCTCTGCCTTGCTAAAATATTTTATTAAATTTTAATCAAAAGCACAAAAAACAGATTGTTTATCATAGGAAAGACTAACCATATTGTAAGCTTCCTTCGCCTTGCCAAGCTTTCTGATGCTGGTCCAGGCAGGCTTCCTGATGCTAACCCAACCAGGCTTATCAATGCTAGTCCCTTCCTTCACCCAAGAAGAGCACACAACCACAGGGTAGACAGACAAGGGAGCATCTGAAGATAGAACAGAATAAGTTAATTTAGTCTTGGTAGGAGCATTCCTTTCAGCATGAAGATGAGCATAGGGAAACTGATGAATGTTGCTGAACTTTTAAATTTCCCTTTGATATGTTCATTTGGTGATTTCTTGGGTGGGGTCTTAAGTGGTCTATTTTAAGTTTCAGGACAGAGAAAACTAAACAAGTAGGATGCACTTGTAGTCTCCAGCACCTCACACTCTAATTCCTGTGCTGGTTTCTATGCATCCAACAACAACAATAACGCAGGTTTATAGAATGTAGCTTCCATGGGTGGATGGGTGAGCCTTACTTACCCCTGCTGAGCTGCTTGTTTCTTACACTTCCAGCCTTCAGCCTTAGTGCTAGATGTTCCTAGTGCTAGTTGAGAGATGAACACCAGCCACATTGTAGATTCAGAATGGGAAAAAAAATTCCTCAGTGAAAAATGACTTTCACAGTCCTGTTATGGGTGACAATGCTACTTCATAATAAAATATGAGCCTAGGAAAGGGGAAACACCAGCCTATCCAGTCTTCTTGTACCGAGTACTGCAAACTGCCACGAAACACGGGAAAAGCCCAGACTCTGGCTCAGGAATCATGGGGCTAAAACAGACTTTCCAAAGAAGGATGAGTGTAGCAAGGAGGGCAGGGGCCAGGAAGACACAGAGAAGGATGGGATCAACACTTGCTGCTCTTCAGGGCCATGTGCTGGTAATTCTGCTCTAGAGCCAAGATTCCTGGGACCTCCAGGTTGTTCTTGTTTGGGGGGACTAAGGTTTCCTTCCTTGAATTTCCTCTTTGTGCATTTTGGTTGCTTCATACAGATTACTAGATAAGAGATACTCAGGAGTTGTTAGGACAACCATATAAGATCAGGGGTTACTTTCATACCAGAAACAAAACAGAACTGTACCTTGTGGAAACTGAGCCACAGAGACGTGCTGACGGTGGTGCATTGCCATGTAGTGCCTTGGTTGGACTGTTCCTTGAGTGTGAGACACTAACAGAAACTGGTCTTCACTAGAGCCGAGATGCTTCAGGAACTGCATTTCTCAGTGTCTAGGACACCAAGTGTCTGGGACATTTACATTAGCTCCACAGGGAATGCTCCAGGTGTAGAAATTCTTCACCTCATGAATTCTGAAGAATCAGAAACTTCCAGACGAGGTAGAGATACTTGGGCATACAGATGAACCAAGGCTGAAATGTGAGTGCAGGGAGGGGTCAGCTGAGAGATCTAGGCTGAAACACAGTTCTTCCAAATTCTACAAAAGCTGGGATACACACAGGAAGATGATTTTGTGAGGCACAGAGGATCCATATACAGGGTCGGGAGGGAGGAGGCTTTGATGGGCTCCACTTCAGCGGCAAGCTAGGCACCTTCCACAGGATGGAGGATACACATTTCTGCTGTTGAAAGTGTCTGATCTCTGGTATTTTAAGGCAACCCTACCAAACCAATAGCATAAAGACGTGCAGTGTCACAGGTAGCCTTTCTCCATGGGGACATTCCAGAAGTGACTTTAAAAGCAAGATAAGAATTCTCCTTTCACCATTAGTCACACAAAACATACTTGCCAGGCTCCTGAGAACCCACTTTAACACAAGTGCACTTCTTGCAGAGATGTTGTGGTTTCTACTCTTCTCAGAGTCACCCTGAATTCTTAGTCCTCAGGAGAGAGCAACTCTCAAGGTGAAGGTAGCTGGAGGAGTAGGTCGCTGGATGGTCTCCCTATTTCCTGGCGCAGAATCACTTTGTACCTTCTGCCTGCAGAGGCAATGTGACTAAAGGACTCATGTTCCTGCTGCCTGGCCTCTGCCTCCGACCACAATGAGCTGGACACCATGTTCCTTTAAACCACAACACACTCCTTCTCCCTGAAGCACTGCTTCTCACATATTTGATCACAACAACAAAACTGGCACAATAGCATTGGAATACTTTTTGAAAAACTTTTATTTTACATTTCTTATATCTTTTTCTCTATATTCCACCCCAATCCCTTCCAACACCTCAACACCAGGTAGGAGAGAGAAAGGGTTCTCTCAGCTACTTCCTGCTGGTTAGGGTCTTGGGTTCCTTGGGGCCAGTCCAATCCTCGCTTCAGGAGATCTCCAACTTTTTGTCTCACAACAGCAACCAGGAGCAGCAAGGGGGAAGGAAGAACAACCTTGTTCTTTCTCAGATTGCCACATTCTCTGGGACCCTGGCATTTATTCTCTCTCCAGAGTCCTCAGATTTAAACTATTTGCAGCTGACAAAGAGCTCCTCTCAGAGCCCACATGAGGCAAATAGTTTGCTGCTGTGGACCATCTGTATCAGTCCCACATCCCACACCTGGGACCAAAACAAAAACATGTTTATATATGCAACACAGTAGGTTTGTGTATGGCTGGTGACCACTGAAGACCTCAAACTAGCCCACAGCAACTCCTTCAGGGTGACGCAGATGCCAGGGAGAGAACAATCATCTACTGGGAGTTTTGCACATCGCCACCCTCGACTTTATATCCAAGTCCTTGTCCCTTTCAGAAATGGAGTGTCCATGAGACCAGGAGACATTGAGATCAGAGAGGTTCATTGTAAAGCCAAATGACATGTAAAAATGCTTTACATTTTATGTACAAACCTCACTATTCCGCAAGTCAGGCATTGTTCTGTGTGTTACTGTCTCATCCATGATGTGCGTATGTGACACTCCCAACACAGCAGGTCAGTTGACTGTCCCAAACCCCCATGGCTGTAAAGTTCAACCCCATGCTCACAGATTTAGCCCTGTTTGATGCTCTGCTGTCTCTAGAGTCCCATGCCATTCCCATTTTCCCCACTGATTTCACACCTGACTCGGGATACTCAGTGCTCACCATGCAGAGGCATTTCGATTGTGTTTACAGCTGACTCCAGATTTAAACGCCAGTGTTGGATAACTGAGAGTTCTGCCTCCTCAGCATATAATTTTGGAAACAAAGTCTGTCTGGTATGACAGTTGATTGAAGAATTAATTTTTATTCCAAGTAGATAGCTATACATTTAGTCAATTTCCACATAATATACTTAAGAGTCCTTTAAGGTGAGAAGAAAAATACAGACCTTTGTTAGAGCCCTTAATCGTGATTTTAATGCATACTTAATTTCCTTGAGTTTTTATTTCAAAACCCATCTGAAAGTGATTTGGATAAGATGAGATCCATTGCTCACTTATTTGCAACTTAAATAGCCTAAAATAGTTGTAAATTACCCAACAAAGGAAATATTTTTTCTCCAAGTGGCAGGAGAATGAAATCAGCCCACTTACCTTCATGTTACCTCTCGCTGCCGGACTCATTTCAAGATGTGTATGTAGGGTAAGTGCCAAGAAACTTTACCTCTTAGATCCTGAGAGTCTTAGATGAAAGTGGCCCATGTTTCGACTGGGCTTTGAGTTGGATTCCCTCCTAATCCCATGCCTGCTCTAACAATCTGTCCTCAGGAGGCTCATGTTTTCATTTTTCAGTCAACAGCCTATATTTCTCCATATTTCCAAGACATTATTTTTACTCCTCTGTAAAGATTCATAAGCTAAAGCAAACAGAAGCCAGGCAAATAAACAAACACAGTAAAAGCATTTGGGCTCACTGTTGCTTATTGGAACTAGAATCTGGAAGTGGCCACTCTGCACAGTCTGCACAATCACATGAACTCGTCTCAGAAAGCGGGTGATTCTCGTAGACTGCAAGTTCTGCCCTCAGCCATGTCTGTCACCACCTCTGCCAGAAGTGTCTGTCTGAAATGGAACCCTTTCCAGGGAAGAGCAGGCTGCAGGGTTCAAGTGGGGTGTGAGGCCTATCAAACATTGTCCTGTGTTAGTGAGAACAGAGAACAGAGATAGGAAAGAACATAAAGCTTTTGGGGGGTGGGTCACAGCAGCCTGTCTGACAAGTTAGAGCCTGTCAGTATGGGAAAACTACAGAAAGATTCTGACTAAATCCATCCTGTTTTTCTGTCCCCCTCTGTGAGGGCTCAGAAAATTGATAAAGTGACTGTTTTGTAAGGAAGTAACAAACATGGAGGAACAACTTCCACAGGATTAAACGATGCCACAGAAGGCATTCGGGTGTCTGTTCATTTTAAAGCTGGTTTGAGCCCTCCACAGAACAAAACCAATATTCACCTGCAACACATAAAATGGGGTTCCAGACTAGAAATGCAAGGAATTGTATTTCACTCACAAATTCCTATGAGAGCTTTCCCTTGAAAGCCCCCAAGACGCGCTCCCGCACCATCCCTCCTTCCCACTCACAGACGGCCACCCTCTGTCTCAGCAGTCACTGGGTTCCACGCTGTTCTGTGGGAGAAGCTGGCGAAGAAACACAGCGTCGCACAGCTCCTGAAGAGAGTGAGTGCTGCTGGAGTGAAGTGCCTCCACACGGAAGGCCATCCTGCACACCTTTTGACATCTGACTCTAATTTGGAAACAGAGTGATCTGATGACCCATTCAGCTGCACCTGTCACTGTCAAATTGACTCATGCAAAACAGTGGTGGGAATGCTGCCGATATGTTACTGTTGTGTAGCTCAGTGTTCTTGAGGAGTGGGGGCTGTCTCTGACTCTTTTGCCTGCCTTTGGGACCTTTTCCCTCCCACTAGGTTACCTTGTCCAGCCTTGATGTGAAAATATGTGCCTGCTCTTCTTGTAGCTTGCTATGTCATATTTGGTTGAAGTCCCTGAATAGCCTGCTCTTTCCTAAGTGTAGGTGAAGGGAGGGTAGATTTAGAGAAAACTGCACTCATAATGAAGATATGAGAAAAGAACAAATAAAGAAAACCTCTCAATAAATGTTTAAAACAATATTTTTATCCAAGGATACTGGACAATTGTAATAAAATATTCTATTTGCAAGTGAAAATTATAGTCATGCAGCCATTCATTATTTGTGATTTCTGTTAGTTTATTTTAAGGACCAAACACGAATATTTGTTGGTAACATTTTCATAAACACTATCTCAGAAATAAAAATGAGTGCCAGAGAGATGCCCCAGTTGATTAAAGTGGATGCTACTAATGCTGGTGACTTGAGTCCAATTCTGAGGAGATCCTCATGACACCCAGAAAATGTCCCTAATTTCTACACTTAGACTTTGGCAAATTCATACCCCCACACCACCAAGAAAATACACATCCCTTAAACCCAAAGAAGGGCTAGTGAGGTTGCTCCCTCACTTGAAGTACTTGCTCCCTGGCCAGAAAACCTGTGTTTTATCTGTAGAGCAGACATGGAAGAAGGAGAAAACAGACACCTATGCTGTTCTTTGACTTCCATATGCACACCATAGCACACGTATACAAACCAACACATATGACATTTTTAAAACAGAAAAAAATAAGAAAGAACAAAGCAACTAACATAGCAACTGAGAAAATATCATAGAACTTACAAGTTATAATTAATGCATTAGAGAATGCCAAGAAGTGTTACTGTTCAACAGAACAAAATGGTTCCTGTCTCACTCTTCTATTGTCTTTTCATTCTCTGATTCAAAGGTAGCTCATCTTAGAAACATATTTCAAATTATGAAATGTTACCTACTGTAATCTGGACACATTCAGTAATGTGAGTTATGTTGGAGATTGTTTTGTGATGTTTACTCAGATGTAATGTGATATATTTCATTGGCATAATAATCATTAAGAGTTGAGAATTGAGTTAGTTCTTCTGTTTCAAAACAGTGAATAAACCATGATTTTTCTGATATTCAAAAAAACAAAAAAAAAAAAAGAATTAACCAGCTCATAACATGTATTTCGTGTCAAGGGATATGTGTATATTAGTGTCTTTAAAGCATATTATCTTTCATGGTAACCTATCTCACTGAGTCATAATTCAATGTCAAAGCATCATTCCCCATATCTAACCTAAATTCTTCATGCTGTCATTGAAGCCTTTTCCTTTCCTTTCATTCTGCCTTTTGTTAGGCATGAAAATATTTACTGGTCATCACCGAACATGAGAGTATTTTAAATGTAAGCGTGGAGTCACTTTCAACTCTCGAATCTGTATCAGCACCTGTGGCCCCTTGAAGTCCAAGATGACAGCAGTGGACACATTGATGTGTGCAAATGTCAGGGAAGCCAGTCCAAAGCCCTGAAGCAGGAACACTTATCACACAGAGATCTCCTATCCATACAGATCCATCAATAGGTTAGAAAATTTAGAGAGTAAATATGAAGACCACAGGCCCTAAGCAAAGTGTTCATCGTGCTCCAGCAAAGGGTATGGCAGCTTTGAATTTGCTGTGCTAACTAACTCTACAGCATGCAGGACCAATGGCTGGCCTCTCTATGCCTCCTCTTGTCATTTCTCTGTTAATGACCTATTGTTATTGTTTATTTCATTTTTATATTATGGAAAGAAGGTTGGACAAAGAAATAAACAAGCAAATAAACAAAAACAACACTTGGGTATTTTCTTATTTGCATTTGGAATGTCTCATAAAGCAGCAAAGACAACCCAGAACTCACAGTATCAGGAGGAATTGTCTACAAGTGTGCAATGGTTGCTCAGGAAGATATTTTTGAAGCTGAGCAGCATTGAAGAAAGCCATCAGAAGTTGACAGTGACCATTTGGGGCCATTGGAAGTTGACAGTGACCAGGCAAGGGCATCAGAAGTTCACAGTGACTGGTTGAAGTTGGCAATGGCAGGTTGAGGTCAGCAGAAGTTGACAGTGACCAACTGAAAATAATCATCAAAACAGATGCTCTTATAACTACATGAGAAGTAGCCAAAGTCCTTAATGTGGGCATTCAACTGTCACTCTACATGTGAAGCAAATTAAAAGGTAAAATCTGCTAGATAAGTGGGAGCCTCATACACTGACAGAAAATAAAAATAAAATCATTTTAAAATGCATCATCTCTTTTTCTACACGATAACAGCAAACTATTCTTCATAGAATTGCAATGTGGGACAAAAAGTGGGTTTTAGATGACAGCCAAAGGTAACCAGCTCAAAGGCTTGACTAAGAATGAGCTCCAACGAATTTCCCAAAGTAGAACTTGCACACAAAAAGAGATCCTGGCCTCTGTTCAGTGATCTGCTCTGGGTCTGGTCCATTATAGCTTTCTGAATCCCAGCAGAACTATTATACCTGAGAAATGTGCACAGAAAACCAGAAGATGTACCTTAAGCCCCAATACCCATGACTGGCATTAGTCAGCAGAAAGCATTCATTTTTTCTCTCCATAAAAATGTCCAGCTTCATGTCTCACAACTCATCCTTAAAATTGGATGAAAGGCTGCAGAGATGGCTCATTAAAAGCATGAGCTGCTTTTGCAGAGGGAATGAGCCAGTTCCCAGCACACACACAGGGTATTTCACAACTTTAGCACCTGGGGATCAGGCATTGTCTTCTGTGAGAATCTACACACACACACACTTAAAATAAAATCAATTTCACTGAAGAAGACTAACATAGCAAACAAATCTGGGCCCCAGGGTGGCTGCAGAACCTGATGCACCAACCAAGGACCATGCTTGGAGAGGACTTAGACCCCCTGCTCAGATGTAAACCATAGGCAGCCAGTATCCATATGGGTCTCTAGTAAGAGGAGCAAGGGCTGTCTAGGTTGCTGCTCTTTGATCACTTCCCTGTGGTGAGTTGGATTTGCCAGGCCACAGAGGAAGAGGGTAATGCAGTGAGACTTGATAGGATGGGTTCAGATGGTAGGGGAGGAGGGCTCCCCCTTTTTGTGGATTAGGGGAGGTGGGGAGAGGAAAAGAAGGAGGGAGAAGCAGACCAGGAGGAGACGAGGGAGGAAGCTACAATTGGGATATGAAGTAAATAAATTATTTAAAAAATTAAAAAGAACATGTAGGTGAAGAAAGTATTGTACCAAATGTATTAAAATAAACAAATAAAAAACATAAAATTTAGAAAGAGGAAGAGGGAAAGGAGGAGAAGCTGAAGAAGCAGCAGAAAGAAGGAGGAGGAGGAAGAGGAAGAAGAAGAAGAAAAAGAAGAAGAAGAAGAAGAAGAAGAAGAAGAAGAAGAAGAAGAAGAAGAAGAAGAAGAAGAAGAAGAGGAAGCAGCTGATGAATTGTGTCTTAGCTACCCACACTCAACTGACCTCTGACAACTGACTATCACATCTTAAAGCATTTTAACAGCCAATTTCAGGGAAAACAGTCCCACCAGCAGCAGGATGTAGAAAATACTTCCCAAAGCATTCACGTCTTTTAGCATAAATTGTGGCTACTTCAAAGCTGGGCAAATTGAATCCCACATAAGTCGTCTGGTGTTTTTGAGCTCCCTGCACTCACAGCAGCACAGTCTTAGAGCAAGCTAGGAAGTTGGGTTTCTTTAGAGACAGTTAGGCCTGGTAGTGGTGGCATTGAAGGTCTGTGCCCTGGACCCAGGCTTCACTCTCTGTGAGATGGATGAAATGTCAAAGTCAAGTCACCCTGACTTGTCAGGATGGGTGAGGATGGGGCTGAGGGGTGTGACAGACCTGTATATCAAAATGTTTACCTTGGAAATATGGCTCTTACATCTCTGAAGCACAAGCCAGTGACCAAGGTAGTCTGCTTTCGGGAGATTGGAGAGGTCATGGGTTGGGTCATTGTTAGGTTGGGGGCATTTTTATGTTCTTAGCCTTCAGCCCTCCCCTCTCTGACATTCCTTGTTTGTGTGGCATTCTGTCTATGATCACACACCTTTGCAAGTTTCTCACTCAGGAATGAGGTCATGGACATCTGGAATCAAGATGGGGCATGTGAATTCAGCATGTGAATATGAATCTGCAACAAGAACCTGCTTTTTGGGGTGCTTTGGGGTATGGTTAGTTTATCTCTACCCACCATCTCCCCAACATGAAGGAGGAATTCCTGAGAGCCAGCCATGAGACTGTGGTGGATCTCTGCACTTTCTCTCCCATCTCCCGTTTAATCCAGTTCCTTTATCTCCTGAGGATTTAATGAGTCACAGAATAGAGCCAGTGATTGAATTACTGCAATAAAACAAACTCATAGATGTTACAAAGCTCATTTTTTATGGGGAATGCATTCTAGGCAATGCTAGATAATTGGTGAGGCCGGCAAAACTCACCCATGCATTACAAAGTGCAAGAATTGTACAAATACGTGTTTGTGGCCTGCGTGCAAAGTAAGACAGTTCCTTTTACAGAAAGGTGAAACCGTTGTGAAATATAGAACAGGTTCTCTGAACACCCAGTAAACTGTCTGAAGATGCCATTTTGATGATGACACAGAAGGAACAGTTACCAAGGTTAAATATGTTCTTCATAATAATGTCAGGATAAATTGCTAAAAGAATGCCTTGGTTTTATGGATTCAAGAAAATGTGCTGATTGAGTCTTTTCCTATCTTCAGACATCATTAGGGGAATACATAATCACAGGAAAGTCAGTTTTCTTCAGCTTTGAAGCCTGTGGTAAGTTGGCCATGCTCTAATGGATGACTGTAAAAGTTATAAGCAGGATTGATTTTACTCTGTGGGGAAGAAGGAGGAAAGGAAGGAAGGGGAAGAAAAAGAAGAGGTAGAGGAAGAGGAAGATGAGGAGGAGAAGGAGGAATGAAGAGGAGGAGAAGGGGGAAGAAGAAGGGAGGAGGATCGAAAGGAGAAGAAATAGGTTGGGAAGAATGGAGATGGACAAATCTCATACCTGTTCATGTCTGAGATTACCAAACAATACTAATGAAAAGGTAAAATAAGTGTTAGGAGGACTGAAGCAATCAACAAGCTTCCTGGCCTCAATCTTATTCTACGATAAAGAGACATGATAGTATTTATTTAGGTGCCTTGCCAGCACTTGAGTGGGTCTGTGTGCATGCTAACTGCCTTTCCCACTGAAGAGTTGTCCATATCTGGGAAAGAGCTGGCCCAGGAAAAAGAATGAGATGACCATGTGTACTTCCATATCCGGCTATAATAAGACTAATTAGGGTTGAGTGGTTCAGGGCAAGGAGAGAGAGATATCAGTTCCCAAGGAGCTGGCCTTAAACCTGAATCTTGGAGGGATTCCTTAGAAAGGGTAGTCAGCACAGGCAGAGGACATGGAAACTGGGAATTCAGAGCTCACTGGGGAATGAAAGTGATACCTGTGTCCAATAAATTAAGCATTTCTATCAAAATATCTAGGAAAGTTTAAAACACCATGAAGTATGTTCCATGTTGACACACTCAAAGGAAAAATAATATTCATTTCCCTTCTTTTTTATTAAATTTTTAAGTTATTAACTGAAGGATACGTATCATTTTACAGCTTATCCAAGGTCCCAGGAAAGAGCAGAAGAAGTAATATGCCTTGCGACATGCACAGTTTTGGGTTGAAACAGAAAAAGAGAAAGAGAAAGAAAAAGAAAGTGAAAAAGAAAAACGCAATTTTGATAAGACTCAAGGTGTGGCCAAACAAACCCCTTAAAGATCATTTCTCTGCGGCCTGTGGCCACAGGGCAAAATCCCCGAGAAGCTTCATTTCTGAATACAAAGGCAAAAGAGCAGGTTCCATTCTTTTCTGATTTTATAGAATTGAATCTGGCAGGGAAGGAAGAACGCTATAAAAAGAGAGGGGAAATAACTGGGAAGATAAAGTGGGACTCAGGCAGAAGTGGAGGGTTGGTCTTGTTTGGCTTTACAATGTGTTAAGTATTAACACATGAAGAAATATTAAAGCAAGGTATTTATTAGAAGAAATATAAGTAAAAAAGCAAGGAGCTGGCCACTTAGAATTAACTACAAACAATTTAGCACCACTGCAGCAAGCAAAAAATAACATGAAAGAAATATAATCATTGTGTTAAACAAATGTCCCTAGTCTGAAGGAAGGCTAAAAGTTCACAGAGGGAAGAAAATATCCTCTGATGTGGAGGAAACTATGTGCAGAGGGCTCTGCAGAGCTGTGGTTGACCGGCATGATGTGTGCATGTTACATTTCCATGTGGCTGGAGTATGTGCACCATCAGAGATAAGTTCACATGAACCCGAGGCTGGAACAGGCTGTGTGCCATATCCTGGGCCCCAAAGCCTCAGTCGGGGCAGCCGGGGCCTTTCTGCTTGTACTTCCTTGAGGTTAAAATGAATCTTCTTCTATAATATCTAGAGAAGAATGGAGATGTAAAATTTATTGGAATTGAGATGTAAAATCTATTGATTCATGAGTTTCTCTTCAAATAAAAATAAATGAACATGTTTGGTTTAAAGAACGTATTTAAGAACTTAATTTCCGCAGTGCTCTCTGGGGTTGTGCACTGACCAGGTGGTTTAACACCATCTGTCTCTTCCCCACAAGCTGAGGTCAAGCACAGAAGGTCACACTCATGTCTCCCTGGGGTTCTCCTGAGGTCATGAGAGGGATGTATTCTCCGGTGCCTCTTCTCCCAGGGTCACCGATCCTCTCTGACAGCTTCCCTTCTCACGCTCTGACCACTGCTGGAGATCCTGCTCCAAATATCATCTCATAGTGAGCCATGCTGCTTTCGTGTGTATGTGTCTCTGCTGTGTATGCACATGTGCGGCCTATTCATATGCGTGTGAACTCATGTGTGTGTGGAGGGGAAGCAGTGTGTGTGTGAAAGAGAGAGAAAATACTTGAGGTTAGGTGTCTTCAACCATTTTTCTATTTGTTTGTTTGTTTGTTATTAATTTGTTTGTTTGTTTGCTTGTTGTGAGACAGAGTTTTTCTGTGTAGCCCTGGCTGTCCTGGACTTGCTTTGTAGACCAGGCTGGCTTCAAACTTAGGGAGATCTGCCTGCCTCTGCCACTCCAAGTGCTAGGATTACAGACAAATACCACCACACCCAGCAATTTTGTACTTTATTGAAGCAAGGTCTTTCACTAAACGTGGATCAAATCATCTCTCTCCAGATCTCTCACCTTGGGGAGTCCTTGTCTCTGTCTCTTGAATGCTAGGATTGCCTGTGTCCTTTAAGCTTCCCAGCATTTACACAGGCCCAGGGAATATGAAAAACTCATGCCCATGTAAAAAAATTATTTACTGATCTTATCCCCCTACTCCATTATTTGACTTTAAAGTAAAAATATTTCCATTTATAACAGTATTATTGCAGAGAATCAAGTTTGTAAAATACATTGCGGATCATCTTGACCAAAGATGTTTTGGTCAAGAATTAGACACTACATTTTCCTTTTCTATACCAGATGTCAAAGGTCAGCTAAATATGTTCTGTAAGCCATATCAACCCATCACTTCTGATAAAAAACTAACTAGCTGTAACTGAGATGTGCCTGTTTACTGGGTGCTGTCTCTTTGTGACCATTCACAAAGGTGAATTCATTCATTAGGGTGAAACTTGCTTTAAACGGTTCCTAGATTTATAACCTTAATATTCTGGTAGCAGCAGAGACTGCTCATGAGGCCATAGATGCACCATGGACTTAGCATTTGTTCTTGCAGAGGTGAGGTCAAGGCTGACAAGTTGTAAAGGTACTTATTGTATGTTGTTCTTCAACACTTGAAATATGGCCATCCAACAGAAGTGTGCCCTAAGTGGATTTCAAGTATACACTAAGGGAAAGTGTGCAACACACCTCACAATAAGATTCTGCCTTGAGTACAAGGTAATGTTGTCTGTTGGATGCATGGGATTATTTGTATTGAAATGTATTAATGAACTTAAATTGACCCATTTGTTTTCACTTTCTTCTATGGCTTTAGAGGAATCTTCCCAGCAGACATGGTTCCTGTCTGCAGTCCATATTATGCTCTAGAGACAAAGCAGCCACAGGACTCTTGGTAAATTTTCATCAGGAAAACCACCTTTATTTACAGCTCTGCTTCTAGAAAGTGTTTCTGGGTTAGAAAACTTGGGGTTAATGCTTGCTGTTCTTTGTCCAAACTGACTGATCATGGTAAGCTGGATGTTGACCATGTGAGAGCTAATGTGACAATGCTAAATTGGAGTATTCCTAATATTGCCCTTGGGATGACTGAGGTAAACTCAGTGAAGATTACTGAGGCCTATAATCTGGGGTTTCTTTTGTTTCATCCCTGCCATCTCCCTGCCATCTCTGAATGGGAATATCTAGACAAAGGAGACTGTCAGTCTCAACCTTCACATCCTTCCCTGAAAAGTAAAATTCAAAAAGAGTAGACCTTCTTTTTTCCCCAAGGGTGGCACAGGAAAGGGTGTCCTAGGTTAGTGTGCTCCACTGGGATTTTAGACAGGGACAACAAGGACTCAAAAATTTGGCAACTTGCTCCTTCAGAGAGCCCACATAAGAACTTAGACAGGGAAGAAGCAAATGACGAGGAGGCCAAGGAGAGTCAGATCTCCACAAGGTGCTGTAGAGAAACTTGAGATTGGAGATGGTCAACCAACACTTTCTGGGAGAGCTGATTCGAGCAATGCTGTCTTGCTCCCACAAGGATGAAAAATTAAGAGAGGGTAACAGCACACTGGAGTTAAGTAGGCTCCTGCCCCAGAGAAAGCCCCAAATCAAACTCAGTGCTGAGACATGAAGGCAAAAAGAGTGATTGATAAAAATGATCAAAGGTGTCTTTATGAAGCTGTCTCTCTCTCTGTCTTTCTCTCTCTCTCAATTGTTCATTCATTTCAGCTCTCATTCTCCTGCTCTCTAGCTCTCTAGCTCTTCTTTCTACCAGATGAGCCCAATCTTTTGAAACTGTGTCACAGGATTACATAGGATGTACAAAAAATATGACACCACGTTACTGTCTAAAAAAAGTTACACCTTAGATTGTCTTCATCATTTCCAATGCAGAGAAATACAAAGGCATGAGGAATTCTGTGAAACAGGCACAATGCACTCTGGGATCCAGCTGCTGCAATACATCCCTAGGTCAGGCTGGGGTTCTAAGACCTCTTGGGTACCTTGACCTGGGACAAGAGAGCGACACAATCGATCAAGTTATAAAAGAGTCAGAAAAACTCCTGCAAGATTCAAAGCATATTTGTGATTGGGGGGGATGGGTCACATTTATCACTACCCTTGTCTGTGTCACAGAGCCCCACACTCAGCACACACTGGCATGCACAGTCTCTTGCTCACCCAGGGAGGGGGAAAGCATTGTCGGCACTGCCTGTGCACATGCTGTCCTCAGGAGATACTCTGCTGGTGGCCCTGTGGTGAATCACATGGCATCCTTAGATACTGTTATAATTCCTGCTGGGAAGCAGCTGGAGGGGTAGACCCAGGTGTCTGATGGTAGTGCAGGGACACCAAACATCCCTTTAGACCAGGAAAATGATCTGGGAAATACTTCCAGGTTCTCAACTGGCTGCCAACGCTAACACCCTCACAGTTTCACCAACAACATTGTTGACATATTTGAGTTTCTAGAAGAAATTCATAACTTTTAGATAAAATCTGACTTTTGCAACTGAAATCCCAGTGCTATCTTTTATTTTGTTTTGATTTTTTTCTATAGTAAAGTTCTGAACTAAGGACAGAAGGAAACTAATATAGGGAGAAGTGATTTAATGGCTCTGATGTTGAGCAAGTTACATGGGTGATGATCATGGGATGAGCCCTGCCGACAAGCCCGTTACTCTCCCTCCATCCTAAAGCAGCGCTGTCTCCCTCACAGAGCGCATATCACTGATCCAGCAGCAACTGTGCCCCCAAGCCTGTGTGCTGTGGGGCTGTGTCAAGGCAGCACTATGTCCTGCCTCTCGTCGCCAAAGTCCAACAGTGGACATTAGCTATGGTCCTGGGGATTTCTGAAGCTAACCTTATTGGACTTGGTCTTGACAAACATCACAGGCAACTAGCAGTAGAATGTGCTTGATGTCCAGTCCACAAAGCCTCTGTACAGAGCCCTGAAATTATACCCTCACATTGTCTTGAAGAGTTCTGTAAAGCTGATACAGTGCATTCCTAAATATGATAGGAGTTCTGAGGCCTCCTAAGGTTTCTTGACTTGGAACAAGAGAAACCCAGGATTCTGATACAACATGAGAAGCCTGTAGGGATAATGTAACCAGACAGACTCTCATCAAGGGAAACTCTGTTCCCAGCCTGCCTGCCAGGTTTCTGCTCTTCCAGAAGTTCTGACTTTTAGGCGAAGTGTTTTCTTGGCTGCCTTGTGTTGTCCATAAAATTCTAAAGTAGAGCTACAGGCGGTCACTCAGGGAAGGACATATCATAGACCTAGAGGGGGTATGGACAGAAGTGGCCCAGAAAACAGAAGAAAAAACACTGAGAAACCATGGGAACAAATCCAAAGATATATAAGAAGAAACAAGGGTACCATTCATAAAGTGATGTTTAAATTCATAGTAATCTTGGAAAAGTGTGTGCAACCTTACAGGTGACCCCAGACAGCATGGTCCAACAGTGGTGAGATGAACTCAGTCTGGCCAGGAGGTGAAACAGCCCTGATACTCACAATAAGTAGGAAGGTACAGCTGTGAAACTAACAGGCACATATTAGATTAAGCTTGGGCTCCATTGCCAAAACCTCTTAAGACCATGCCCGAGACACAGAAGCTCATCACCTCTGGAATCTGTGTTATGTATTCTGATGTGTGTATGATGATAGAGTTATAAGATTCTCAATGCTACATTATTCATAATATCCAAGAAAAAATTTTGCCTGTTCTCAAGTTTATTATATAAGAACATCAAGAAGGAAATGTGGATCCTGCCAAGGAAAGGTGTCTGATAATACTAGAGAATCTTAAATAACTACACAAAACAAGAAATGGGAAATAGTTTGGGATAAATAGGTGTTTATCCATTTGATCTGTTGCTTGCACAGGTGTTAAGGCTCTATGAGGTACTCATTTGGGGTGACAGGAATCACACTTCTTTTCTGTAAAAGACAAAAGACAACAGCCATGGGGCTGTCCTTCTGAGGATATGCCCTTTAGTGATTCTAAAATGTCTTTCTGACATTTTCCTTGTAACTATCAAAGGCTGAAAAGTGTGTGTGTGTGTGTGTGTGTGTGTGTGTGTGTGTGTGTGTCTATAAAAACTTTGGAGACAAAACCACACATTCTTCTTCATTATGATATCATGTTGTTTTTTTACCTGCATTCCATGGCATAACTTCATTAACCCTCTCTGTATCCACATTACCCACATGCAAGAGTGAACAGTTTGCAATGGTAATTATCAACCTCAATTATGCATGAAATTCAATTTTTTTAACCTCCTCCCTCATGTTAATTATGGATCCTCTAACAGAATTCTTCCGAGGCTTCCCTAGGTCTGATTGGAATCACTATGCAGCCAGATGCTTCATGTGTTCGCTGTGACTAGGTGGATCCTGCTAACTATCACAGGCTTTCTGTGAGTGTAGACAGCCTCACCCACTTCATTCATGGAAATCAGCACTACAGGAAAAAGGTGCTTTCAGATTTTGCAAGCACCACCCTTAGCAGGGTACATCCTAACTCTCTATAAGAATCACGAGGGAAAAATGAAGTCACATGCCAAAGACCGTGGATGTTAATTCATAATTTTAGAACAGAATGTATTTAATTATTGGCCCTACCTACTCATAACAGCCCTTTCTTTACCCTCATCTTCTCTAATTACCACTCTTCCTCCTTTCTTTTCCTTTTCTTCTGTCCTCTGCCGCCTCCTCTTCTCTTTTCTTTCCTCCTTCCTCCTTACTCCTTCCTTTTCCTTAGTTTATACATTTGTGGCCCAACTTAAGTCAGTTTCAACTTGGGGGTTGGTGGGAAGTTGGTGCAGACATTCTCTAAAGTCCCAGCTCTGCGTCTCCGTGTTCAATCCCGTGTGTCTAATTTGTATAGCTGAATGTCCAATAAATAAAACATTCAAAAATATTTTGTAGAAAACTTGCCCTTCATTGTATTGATTTCTATCAAAGCTATCTAAAACTTCTCATGCCTGACCTTTTCTTTCTTAAAGAAAAAATATTCATCCCCAAGTGACAACCTGAGATGTTAGGACATGGAGGCCCTCCAGGTGCAGTCTGTGTCACCAGAAGATAATGGATGACAGCAATGCGTTGGAAGGCTGTTGGTCCCCGGCAACACACTGGCTCCCATGGGGACACACGTGTCCTGAGAGGGTCCTGAGGCTGCAGTGGGCCCACCTGCCAAGGACGTCCTATACACACTGTGGCAGAGCAGGACAGAGCTTCACATTTCACATATGTCTCTGAAATATTCCAGGGCTCTTCTTTGACAGAGAAATTGTCGACTCTCAGCCTCATTCACCAACATGACAATCTTTCAAGCATTAGAATACCCAGATCGAGTTCTTGGAGCATTGTCCTGGTGAGACTGTGTGAATTCAGCAATGAGGTCATCTACACACTTCCTGTGGTCTCTAAGCACAGCTGTCACTTGGGCACAGTGCACCCAGAACCTATCCACAGGATTAGAACTAAGCACAGTCAGGAAAAACAAAAACCCAATTTCAAAGTGCAATGGCTGAGGAAAATCAGTAATCAATATAAAAAAGTTTATTAAAACATTAAAAAAATCAATTGGGCCACATCATCGCCAGAATGAGCTGTTCTTTGAGTTTTTGATCTTAACCATTCTGATAGGGGTAAAATGGAATCTCAGAGTCATTTTGATTTGCATTTCCCTGATGACTAAGGACACTGAATATTTCTTTTTTAATTTTTTTCTTTATTAATTACACTTTATTCACTTTGTATCCCCCCCGTGGTTCTCTCTCTTCTCCCATCCCAATCCCTCCCTTCCACTTGCCTCTGCACTCATGCCCCTCACCAAGTCTACTGATAGGGGAGGACTTCTTTTCCTTCCTTCTGGTCCTAGTCAATTAGGTCTCATCAGGAGTGGCTGCGTTGTCTTCTTCTGTGGCCTGGTAATGCTGCTTCCCCCTCAGGGGGAGGTAATTAAAGAGCAGGCCAATCAGTTCATGTCAGAGACAGTCCCTGTTCCTATTAAAATGGAACCCACTTGGATACTGAACTTCCATGGGCTACATCTGTGCAGGGGTCGTAGGTTATCTCCATGCATAGTTCTTGGTTGGAATAGCAGTCTCAGGAAAGACCCCTGTGCTCAGAATTTTTGGTTCTGTTGCTCTCCTTGTGGAGTTCCTGTCTTCCAGATCTTACTGATTCCCACTTCTTTCATAAGATTCCCTGTACTCTGCCCAAAGGTTGCCTGTAAGTCTCAGCATCTACTTTGATAGTCTGCAGGGCAGAGCTTTTCAGAGGTCCTCTGTGTCAGGCTCCTGACTTGTTCCCTCTTTTCTCCTTTTTCTGATGTCTAGCCTCCTTGCCTTTCTGGATAGGAATTAAGCATTTTAGCAAGAGTCCTCCCTCTTAATTAGTTTCTTTTGGTGTACAGATTTTAGTAGGTTTATCCTATATTATATGTCTATATGAGTGAGTATATACCGTATGCATCTTTCTGCTTCTGGGATATCTCACTCAGGATGATCTTTTCCAGATCCCACCATTTACCTGCAAATTTCATGATTTCTTTGTTTTTTATTTCTGAGTAATATTCCATTGTGTAGATATACCACAATTTGTGCATCCATTCCTCCACTGAAGGGCATCTGGGCTGTTTCCAGCTTCTGGCTATTGCAGATAAGGCTGCTACAAACATGGTTGAAAAAATGTCCTTATTGTGTACTTGAGAATCTTTTGGATATATGCCTAGAAGTGGTATAGCTGGATCTTGAGGAAGCGCTATTCCTAGTTGTCTGAGAAAGCGCCAGATTGCTTTCCAAAGTGGTTGTACAAGTTTACATTCCCACCAGCAATGGAGGAGGGTTCCCCTTTCTCCACAACCTCTCCAGCAGGTGTTGTCTCTTGAGTTTTTGATCTTAGCCATTCTTATGGGTGTAAGGTGAAATCTTAGGGTCATTTTGATTTGCATTTCCCTGATGGCTAATGAGGTTGAGCATTTCTTTAAGTGTTCTTCTGCCATTTGATATTCCTCTGCAGAGAATTCTCTGTTTATCTCTGTACCCCATTTTTTAATTGGATTACTTGGTTTTTTGCTGTTTAACTTCTTTATTTCTTTATATATAACTGGATATTAGCCCTCTGTCAGATATAGGGTTGGTGAAGATTTTTTCCCAATCTGTAGGCTGTTGTTTTGTTCTGAGGACAGTGTCCTTTGCTTTACAGAAGCTTTTCAGTTTCATGAGGTCCCATTTATTGATTGTTGCTCTTAGAGCCTGTGCTGTTGGTGTTCTGTTCAGGAAGTTGTTTCCTGTGCCAATGAGTTCAAGGGTATTCCCCACTTCTTCTTCTAATTGGTTTAGCGTGTCTGCTTTTATGTTGAGGTCTTTGATCTACTTGGACTTTAGTTTTGTGCAGGGTGATAAATATGGATCTATTTGCATTTTTCTACATGTAGACTTCCAGTTAGACCAGCACCATTTGTTAAAGATGCTGTCTTTTTTCCATTGAATGGATTTGGCATCTTTGTAAAAAATCAGTTGTCCATAAGTGTGTGGATTTATGTCAGGGTCTTCTATTCGATTCCATTGATCCACCATTCTGTTTCTATGCCAGTACCATGCAGTTTTTATAACTGTTGCTCTATAGTACAGCTTAAAATCAGGGATGGAGTAACCTCCAGAAGATCTTTTACTGTAGAGAATTGTTTTAGCAATTCTGGGTTTCTTGTTGTTCCATATGAAGGTGAGAATTTTTCTTTCAAGTTCTGTAAAGAATTGTGTTGGTAATTTGATGGGAATTGCATTGAATCTGTAGATTGCTTTTGGTAAGATGGCCATTTTTACTATATTAATCCTACCAAGCCATGAGCATGGGAGATCTTTCCATCTTCTGATATCTGCTTCTAATTCTTTCTTCAGAGACTGGAAATTTTTTTCATACAACTCTTTGACTTGCTTTGTTAGGTTCACACCAAGGTACTTTATGTCCTTTGTAGCTATTGTGAAGGGTGTTGTTTCCCTAATTTCTTTCTTGGCCCTTTTGTCCTTTGTATAAAGAAATGCTACTGATCTTTTTGAGTTCATTTTGTATCCAGCTACTTTGCTGATTCTTGGCCATTAAAGATTACTCTGTTGAGAATTCTTAACATTTTAATTGAGTTATTTGGATTATTGGAGTTTAATGTATTCTTTATGTATTTTGTATTATGTATTTTGTATTATTGGAGTTTAATGTATTCTTTATGTATTTTGTATTCTTTATGTATTATGTATGTTCCTCATGTATTTTGGATATTAGATATTAGCTATTTGATATTTGCTATTAGCTATTAGATATTTGGATATTAGATATTAGCTACTTGGCCACATGCTCCTTGAAGCTCAGGTGATTGTTTACAAGCGGTGTCTCAGAATTCAAGTTAGAGCATCTGCCATGGAGTGTTTCAGGTGTGGGCAAATCTGAGCGTGGTGAATGGCAACAATAGGACATTGACCCCGGTCAGTGAGGAGGAATATAGGAGCCAGTGCCACCGAGGGTCCAGCACTGTGGGTCGTTGGCAGAAGGACACTGTGTGGGGAACAAAGCACACAGGTGTCCCAGTCATTAAGTACTAACCTCTTGGACTGAGATGAACCATTTGTGGGAAAACTCTACGGTGCCTGCTTAGTGGAAAGAATGCGCTCCTGTAACTCGCAGATGCCAAAAAGGGAAAGCAATTGTATAAAGGTTCCTAAATATCGATGGAGACACTTTTCCCAATTTATCTGAAGATGAGAGTACAGAAAGGGAGGGCACTCTGAGACTGGGAAACCTAATCAGGCTCTTCTGGAAGGACGGGTGATCCCAGTCATACAAGGCAAATATGACGGGAAGGCACAGTTCTGAGGGTAGGTCACAGTGTCAAGGCCTCCACTTGGGGCCTCCTTTAGCAAGCTTAGACTAGCCTCTGAATATCACCTCCCCTCTGTTGGCAGCCTCCTGTCTCCGAAAATAAAAGGCAGCTAGGAGAAAGAGGCCACCCTAGCAGTGACAGTAAGATTCACATAATTATCCCAGAGCTTTGTGTGAGAACATGCTCAGTCATCAAGCTGACTGTGACATTTCAACTCGGCGTTTAGTCTAGTGAACATCATGTGTCCTTGACCTTGGCCAGTGACAGTGACTACACAATAATCCAGGGGTATCTGCTGTTTTAAGTTTTGAATATTATTACTTAACAGACCCCATTCTCCTTCAGTTGGTGGGATTGACTCTCAGTGTTCCAGACATTTCTTGATTCTGTTCGCAGAGAGCCAGGTCTGCATCAAGCAGTGTGAGCCCTGCATCCTGAGTGGAGGCAAGAGAGACAAGATCCCTGCCTTCTTGGATCTTCTAGTCAGAGGGAGGTGCAGAACAACTGGGGTACATGGATGTACCGCTTACCTGGGCTGGCAGCAGCTTTGGACCAAGTTCCTCACAGTCCATCATCACAAGCTGCACAATGTAGGGTGGCCTGTGTGGGCAGCTGGATCCACACAGAAAAATGACATCACTCTAGAGCCTTTGCTATCTACCCTCAGCCTTAGGGACAACAAGCAGCAGTTCTATGACTTCAGCAAGAATGTGACCTCTGACCATCAATCTGATACATTAAGAGAAAGAAAAGAAAAGAGAAAAAAAAAGCCATCACAAGGTCATAAGGATGTTGTGTTCATGTGTTGATAGCTCCCTCATCCTGAGCTCGGGTTTGGCTTTGGTTTTTTTCTTATCATCCCCCTGGGTTGTGTCCATTTGAGCTAGCTCAAAGGCTAGCTGTTTTACTTTCAACTCCTGGATTTGAATTTTTAAAAAAATATAACTGCTTTGTTATATTCTGTGCATCTCTCCACATTTATGCACGTTGTGATCTCTTTCCACATTTGTGTGTGCGTGTGATTTCAAGGACCAGCACTAAGACCAGTGCTACCCTTGAGCAAAGCCTGGACACAGATCTCCTAAATACTAGTGCCTCTTCTGTGATAAACTGCAGACACTCTTACAACTGTGTACACCTTTTGCACACACAACATGCAATTTAGCACACACACATACGTCCTTAAGACTAACTTATACAATGAAAAAGAGGCCTTTTATCCAATTTTAAAAACACATTAGCAGAGAAAATATCTCATCCAGCTTCTTGAGGTTCACAGCCCTGAAGGGGAAAAAAAAAATATATATATATATATATATATATATATATATATATATATATATATA
>NW_026596440.1:3282332-3305185 GCF_907164565.1 Psammomys obesus | reverse complement strand
TATATATATATATATATATATATATATATATATATATATATATATATCTGAGGGCTCTCAAATCAATAGCAAGACCTTCTGAGGAAACATTGGAGTCTATGGATTCAGATACTAGGCAAAGAGAAACAAATATTTTTTACCAGGGTTAAAACATAATTGATGCTTTATTAATAAAGCAGAGAGGAAGGTGACAGTGACTGCTCTCCTGGGTACTGCTGGCTCCTTTGTGCCTGCAGAGAATTTCTGAGGATTTCTGGGTATTATCCCTTTCCCTAAGGCAGATAGATGTCTTCCATTTGCAATGGGAGCCCAACAGCGGCTCTGCAGGCTGCTCTCCTGCAGCACTGTGACAGACTTTAAAGGAACCATTCCCAGCATCCTCTTTAAGAACAGGAAGAATCACAGATGCCAGTCCCTGGCATTGTAAGTGAGAAATGTGATGAGGCACAGTTACTCTTCCTGGGATGCACATCCTCACAGTGATAATTTGAAGAAAGTGAACTTGCAGTTCTCACTCTCTGGCCTTTGTTCGCTCTTCTCCTCAGAGCTCAAATCCTTTCACCTCAAGCAAAAACATGAACTCTAGTGCCAGTTATGGCTCTTCTCCACACCTGTCCTCAAAGCTGGTATCCGTACTTCACAGGCCTGTAGAATCATCTGGCTCCTCTGGGCTGGGTGGGTCTCAGTCTTCTCTCAATTTCTATAATACCGTTTAATTATTCAGATAATCACATGCATCCAGGTAATGTACTTCTTACCCCAAATTATATTTGTTGGAAAAGATTCTGTCTCTCTAAACTTCTCTGTTGTATGTATATAACATCTAAATAAATCAGCAAGACAGGTACTGACGTTTAAGGGCACACAGTGTATAAACACATATACAAAGCATCATCTCCACACCTTACATTCTCTGTCTCTGTCTTTGTGTCTCTGGGTCTCTCTCTCTCTCTCTTTCACTCTCCTTTTGTCCTTTCTTTTGGGTCATGGTAGGATTTCACGCCTATGTAATACTGTCCTCAAACTCACTGTGATCCTCCTGCCTCAACCAGTCAAGTACTCAAAGTACAGGTATGAGCTAACAGACACACTTAGACTATCAACCACAGTACTAAAGTGTTTGGCCATTCTCTGACGTGGAAAGAGAATAGAACACCTATGTTTTGACTACAGTTTGAAGAAAATTCCTCGTGCTGGGAAATGATGCACCTTTTACCTCTCTCCTGGTCACCATGGAGACCTTTTGGTCTCTAAAGCATTTTCTTTAGAATCACACTATTTCTGAAGATTTGTGTCAATTTGTTCATGTAAGTAATGCCACCCCTGTAAAAGAAGGGTTTCTAAAAATTTAGAAAAAAAGATTTATTTGCAAAGTGTTCTAAAAAAGTGAGTTATTATTTGACCACAAATTAAATGATATCCTATCAAAACCTCATAAGCAATTCTGTTGGTATTAACAGACAATTCTAAAGTTTATATAGAAGATCAAAAATAGTAGCCAACACAAAATTAAGGAATTTAGAGGACTAGCTGCTAAAATATATAGTAAGACCAGGCATCACCTCCATCCAATATCCACACAAATGCCATTATGAAGTTGATTGTATCCTATGAAAAAATGCTTGCTAGGTTAGCCAGTATTCTCATTAAATCTACTAGTAGATGGCCCATGAATTCCAGAACCTGCACTCAGATAGTGCCTCACATGGGAAGAATCCTGCAAGCACAGATTTGAGCATATCTCAGAAGGAAACCATTGTGAGAGGGATGGAGAATTAGCAAGATGGAGACTGGACACCCAAGAGGTCCACTGTGGCAAGTTTAGAAAATACAGAGTGCAGACTCTCAAAGTGCTGACTACAAGAGTATGAGGTAGCAATGCAGTATCAGGAATGTATTCTCTTTCTGGGATAAATTGTATCTGAGTATTATAAGAGAAATTCACTTTTAATAGTGTTTTTATTGGACTGTTCCTACCAATGAGACAGCATCATTCCAAGTGCATTGAAGCTTCCAAGCCACTAACCCAGAGCAATGCTGAGAGAAAAGAGCTGAGATATTTTGATTTTAGTGTATTTTTACTTGCCTCTATAAAATAAAAATCATGTATTGTTCAACAGTTGGAATAGCAGCGTGTTCAAAACATAGATTGTCAGTGTATCCTGCTCTTTTAACTGATGGTGTATGTCCCAACAGATCTGTTTATGATGGTTACTGCCTTCACAGTGATGGGGAATCCAAACTGAGGCTTGTAGTAGTGTGGTCGAAAGGCCTCTGTGCTGTTCTTGGAGGCTGTGATTCAAAACACACATGCCAGGCAGGCTCAAGACATAATGCTAAGAGGTGTGACCTGTTTGGCCTCTGAGTCTGAAAAATGCCAGAAGTCTGTGTATATGCGAGGCACTTCTCCAAACATCGCCAGTTTCACCTGCTTAACAAGTCCCTGTAGTAGGCAGAGTAGCTAAGATTCTTCGCTGAGAAGCTCAGATCTGCAGAGGGCCTCTGGAGAACACCTGTCCATCAGTGTCACCTCTCCAAAGAGGCAGGTGAGGTCAAGCTTTCAATTACAACTTACCCTTCAAGGGAGATGGTCTTTCACTACACTGGTTGCTGTTGGACTGAAGAAGAAACCTAGAGGTTGTTTGTAAGACATTACCTAATTGGACGGCAGTGTTTTATTCTTCCGTGGGTCTGCACCAAGGCATTTTGATACCATGAATACTCTCCTTGTTGGCTACTGTGGCTTCAGCCACTCTCATAGAAATAGTCCAAGGAAAAATGTTACTTTTTTTCTTTTTTTCTCCATGGTGATTCTCAGACATACTAGGCAGAATCAGACCAAAGAAATAATTACATCTTAGTGAACCAGAGAGTTTATAGGAGCTCCTAATAGGAACATGAATGGTGTCTAATTACAGGAGAAATGGTGACTCAAAGATAGCTGCTTCATGAAAAACTTTACGCCAGCATGGGTGTTGGCTCTTGGAAAATTGCATCACTGTGGGCCCTGCAGGACATGCAGCATCTGCACCCCAGCATCACCGTCCCCAGAAACTGCTCTCTTCTTGCACAATCTTGGAGAGGAGCCAGTCAGGAGTCTGGTAGATTTCTTGGTCTTCTTGAGCCTCCAAACTTTCTTGGGTGTTTGTGTCCAGAACAAATAGCATCTTGACACCCAGTCACCATTTGTTGTCTTTCTATGCCTTTAGGATAGGACTGTGCCCAAGTGAAAAGTTTAGTGTGTCAATCACAGCTTTACAGTCCCTTCCTAAGCTGAAAAGATGTAATTGTATATCATTCTTCATGTTTTCCTTCTTCTTGTTTACTGACTTAATATTATACATATACACATATATTTTTTTTTACTTTATTATTTTTAAATTTTGTGAAGATTTGTACATGTGTGTATCCATGTTGGTGTGTACATGTGTGTGCAGATGCCTATAGAGTCTAGATATTCGGATTCCTAGGGCTAGACTTCCAAGTGTTTTCAAGCAGCTAATGTGGGTGCTGGGAATAGAGATTGGGTCTCATGGAAAAGTAGCATATGCTCATAGCTCCTGAGCCATCTGTCCAGACCCAGAGAGTATATTTAATGTATAGAAAAGTTTGGAGCACTATAGAAATAGACATCCATGTGTCTACCATACATGATAGAAGGCTGGCATCACATTTTGTGTGTGTGTGTGTGTGTGTGTGTGTGTGTGTGTGTGTGTGTGTGAATCTTTTGAAAAAATAGACACATTAAGAGGTAAGAGCAGATACAGCAGCAATGAAGCAGGGGAGAAGTGAGCAGGCCTACAACACAGGAGCTCTGCTACTGACCCCAGGATTGTCCAGATCCCTCACCCCCAGGCAATCCTAATACAGCCACTCCTGCTCCTCCCTATTAACCTCCAGGCAGCAGCCATCCACCCAGGGCATTAGAGGTCAGGTACATGAAGTGAAGCATGGTGCCACTGGCCTTTAGTCACAGTATTCATGAGACTAATGCAGGAGGATCTCCTCAAGCTTGAAAGTATTGAAGGAAACACACTTCAAGGTCAACCTAGGATACATAGTGAGACTCTGTCTCCAAGCAAGCAAACCAGACAGGAGCATTAGAGCCCACTTGATTTCCCCACCTGGCTCAGGACCACTCCTGCCACATCTATTGGTAGGCAACTATAATAGCCCCAGCTAAATACTCTTAAAAATACCACCACGACCATCCAATCATGCCTCTTAGTGCTTTCTGTGTTTTCATAGCAGCCCCATGCGCATTTCAGCAGTCAGAGGGGTCTACAACACTCTGCTTAGCACTTGGAAACTCACTGTGAAAGAGACAGTGGATATGACAAGCAGTCTGGAAAGCTCTTGCTATTTTAGGTGGGAGTCATGGAAAAGTAGCTTCTGGGGATATCTATGATGGTTGCTTCCCTGATGTGATTCTCCCTGAGATGGGTCTATGATGGGTGATCATCTAATGATAGATGATCCATCTTTAATAGTTGTACCCTTCTCCCACTGTGATGTTCACATCTTCTCAAAGCTTTAAAATAAAGGAAAGTAAAAGAGCTCCTACGCTGCCTAAAAGGCATCCTGCTATAACTGATGCTGATACTCCCTAAGGGACAGTTCAATAGACACCACCCTGCAGGGGAAAGAGACTAGGGTGAAAAATATAACCATGTGAAAATGCCCCCATCACCCAGTGGAAAACATCAGCTATGGCAAAGTGTGTGCCCACTCCCAAGGATGGAGAGCAGAGTGGTATTGACTTTCTAAACTCAGATGTAAGAGAAGCCACTTGTTTATTGGTTGATTGATTGATTAATTAATTTCTGTGGTGTTGAGAATTTTATTTCATTAGCAGCAAATTGGAGATCATTTATTTGCAGTTTCTTGGGCTTTTTCCTGTTATGGTAAGTAAATAATGTTGTGAAGGGTCTTTAGGGGAACTGCAGCATTCCCAGGTCTAAGAAAGCATCTTCCAGAGGAAAAGTCTTAGGTGTTAAGCTTGTTCTCCTCATACTCACAGACATGCTGAGTGTCTGCTTCTCAGCTTGTCTGAGAACTGGCTTCTGTGGTTCTTCTGGATGCTGAAGACTGCATGTTCAATGCTTCCTGCAGAGCCCTGGGCCCAAGCACATTGATGAGATTGCCCACTGTTTCCAGCTTCCTGAGAGGAACGTTGCCCATCTGTTGTGGAAAGTTTTGAAAGGGGCAAAGGTACCTTATTCTTAGCCACAAGGATTTCGCCTGGTATTTGAAATCATTCACTGTCTTTTCATCTTGTCTGTGCTTGGCCTCCTCAGCCCCATGTTGAGGCCAGATGCCCAGGGTCCACATGTTTTCCTTCACTCAGTTCTGGGATAGTGGAGGTTCAAGACAGCACAGAGTTCTTCCCAATCATAATCCACCCTGTTTCAAACCAGCTTTACAAATGGTAGGTGGCTGATTTAATGATGTGACCATCAATAGCCAGACATCAACAGACAGGGTGTCTCCTAAGTGCTGCAGACACAGATGCCCCAGCTGATGCCAATGTTGATTAGCCAAGACTGCTAGACCCAGGTTCCTCACAACTGAATATGGTGTTCAGCCTACAGCCAACAGGGAGCCTGTGGTGACATGTGAGAGAGCTGATGGAAGTTAAGTGGCTTTCTTTAGTATTTCTCTTGTCACTGGTCACTCTTGTTGCTTAATGTCCTTACCTTTTATGAAGCATTGAATTCCAGGACATAGCTTTATGTGCTTAGATTTTTGTTGGTGCTCCATTTAGTTTGCAATAATTTTCCTAAAACCAGCATAGGTTAGAAATTATACCATCTATCTCTCTGTCACCTACCTACATTTTATATATCATCTATCTATCTATCTATCTATCTATCTATCTATCTATCTATCTATCTATCTATCTATCATCTCTCTATTATCTCTATCATCTATCATCTATATATCATTGGTCATCTATCATCTTTAATCTGTATCATCTGTGACTTACTTTCTATTTATATTATCTATCATCAATATATTTATTATCTATAAACCACTTATCTGTTTAGTACCTATTTATCAATGTGCTATCTCCTGATACATCATCTATCCCTATAAAATATAACTATTTATGCTTTTACTGTTAGGGCAACCAGAATGTTTTATGCTCATTAGCAAAGACCAAGGACTTCGACTTGTAAGTTCCAAGAACTGTTGCTGGTACTACTACAGCATCACAGCTTTCTGTGACATCACCAAAGAAGCTTTCCCTTTCGTGGATGGGGAACTTTCAACGCTTACATTTTTCATGATGTGCTGACAGGGGCTCCAGTGGCGACAGTGGTGGTGAACAGGACCCAGTACCAGCTGCAGAACTATGGAGGCTGCAAATGCTCCACACCCAGCCCTGCTGTTCATGGCCCATCGTCGTTCCTATTAGGAGAACATGCCCCATAGCGAGCAGCAGGTGGATCCCCAAGGAAGACAGGGTACCTATGCCCTTCATCTCCCTCTACTCCACAGCCATTTGCAGAAATCCCATATCACCAGCAGCAGCTCAAAATGCCAGTGCCTAGAGATCCAGAGGCTTAGTCCTTCCTTTGCCTCCTTGTCCTGTCTGTGCCTCCCAGCTTCCATCCACACTCTCCCTTCCAAGCCACTATACTTCTCCTGCCTGCTTCTTTTGTCTCGTGTGTAGTGTGAACCTGACATTCAAGGTCATATTTCAGCCTCAAGGCTTGAGAGTTAAAGAGCATTGCACAGATTCACAGCTACAGTGACAGAGAATAAGTAAAGCTAACAGTCTGTCTGTCCTCCCTGGTGCTTCAACTCAGTTCTCCATGAACAGACCCTTCACCCCCCACTGTGACAATTGTCACAAAGGAAACCTCCAGAAGTTGAGAGCTTCCTTGACAAGGGTGAGGTATTGATGCTCACTTCCCACCTGAGTGTCCACTAAGGTCAATATTACTCAACACTAGATTTTGTTTTAAGCCGACTCATAGTTGACAGTCAGATGCTGTGCCCTGTTTCCCACTAATGCTCTGCTGAGGGTTTTGAGCTGTAATAACCCCTCTTGGGTTTTTGAATCCTCTTAAAGCTTTACCTTAAATCCTCACCCACCCCAAATGCAGAGTTGGAAAATAATGTATATGGTATGTTAGCATAACAAGGTATGTCACCAAAGAAGAAGAATATGAAGGCCACACCCACGTTTGGATGTAGGAGTTCCTTTTCAGATTTTACCCACTGTCACTGACCACATCTTTGTCACTTGATTGTTAAGATCTTGGCTTTATCGTGATAGGTTTCTGTGTTTAATTTCCATCCATACACAAGAGGTAAAACAACAGAAGTAAAATCACAGTACCTCTTCCACCCATTATCACTCAGTACAGCAGTCATTGCAGCACACAAGAAGACAGAGGCCCACGTGGGCACCAGGAAGACAAACATCTTTATCTCAGCTCGCATTTCTGATTAGGTATGACAAGGCTGCAGAGCTGCCTGGATTTCTTGGATACAGCCAGCCTCTGTTGAGTCCTGAGAGCTAGACATGCTGTCACATTCTACCACTTTGGCTCATACATTTCAACTGGTTGATGCTCCACGGTCCTCCTAGGGTTGCTGGTGACAGTGTGACCTTCAGCAGGGCAGCCCATCCATCATGCTTTGAACTTTATACTTCATTCCACGCTCATTTCTTCTTGGCAAGGAAACCTTTGTCTACAGCCCTGTTTACCACCCACAGGGGAACTTCAATCTGTGTAGCTCTGTAATGCACCTGAGGCTGAGTGCGAGGAAAGAGGAGCATGTGCAGACACGGTACACCGTGAATGGCCATCTCAAATTCTCCTCGCCACATGTCCATCATCTCTGTGGGTAACACACTCTCTTTAGTTTGAGAACAATGGCTGAGTCAGTAACACTGTTTCCAATCGGAACCTGAAGGATTTCTTTAGCAGCTATTGTGGTTTGAATGTGAAATGTCCCCCACAAGCTAGTGTATTTGAACATTTATTACCCAGCAGCTAGCACTGTTCGGGATGCTGTACAATCTGATTGGAAATGCTGGCAGAAGTGGGTCAATGGGAAAGCAGCCTCATAAGTCACAGTGTGGTTTCACTTCTTGTCCATGCTGGTCTGGTGAAATGTGAACAAGTCTCCTTACATGTCTACCTTCATGCAGCCACTGACAGCCATGCCTTCCCCCCACGGAGGACCCATACTCATGAGCCACCAGCCAGAGTAAATCTTTCTCCCCTTAAAATGTTTCTAGCCAGGTATTTGGTCGCACTAAAGAGAAAGTAACTAACACAGTTGGCATAGATTCAGGCTTCTCCGCATACACAAACAGGAAGAAAGTAACTAACACAGTTGGCATAGATTCAGGCTTCTCCGCATACACAGACAGGAAGAAAGCTAACATTCTATAGTAGATGCATATTACGTCTATCACATAAGACATAACATGAAGCATAAGTTGTGCACAAACCATGACCCTTCTGAGATTTGAACACACAACAGACAGGAGGGTCTCCTAGAATGGACTGATGGAATCTTGGGGTAAAATCTCCCAGACTCACAGTACTTTCTAGAGCAACAATAAAAGCTAGCTATAAGTAAGAGCAGAACAAACAGAAATTCCAACATCGAGACCAAAGTGAGCTCGGTAACCACTCTGTCCTTTTACAAATAGATTACCTACTGATGCTGACGTCCAATTCCTAGAGAGCTGATGGCAGTGGAGTCCAAGTGCCTGACTCTGTGTTGAGGTGTGGATGAGTCAGGTGTTCCTCAAGGAGGGACATTGGGACATTTGGTACCACTACTTTGCCTGTTGAGCTCAGGACCTCGCTGCTGGTTTTTCAACTATATGCAGAAAATTGGGGTCAAATCTCTCCCAAGAGGACATACATAGCCTTTATGCTGGCAATCACAAGGCAGTGAGAGGTAGAATTTCTACCTGTTTGTGACAATGTTCAATATGTGTAAACATCACACATAACCAATAAAAACTGCATATGTGGTCAATACAGCGTTTGCATCATATGGTAAATGACTAATTTTATTTCCAGTAATTCTAGAGTCAGTTATTTCTCCAAAGCTCTATATTTTAGTGTTCCCACATGATAATATGAAAGGTCTGCTTGAAGGGTTCTCAGTGGAACTGTGAATACATCAGACTTAGATATCAAATAAGAAACACAGAACAGACTTTCACACAGATAACAGAACAGACAAACTAGCAAAAATCAAGAGTAATGTGCTTGGGAAGGTCTTCCAAGGTTAGTATTTTATCTGAAACTCAGATAAGTGAAGGGAATAGATATAAATGCACACAGGCAATTGATTGATAGAGAGGCAAATGCAAATGAGATTGCCTGGGTCAAAGGCTGCCCAGGTGATTTGCCTCCCATATTACTTTTTTTTTTGGCATTATGGAAAATTCTAAACTTTCCTCAAAAACCAGACATACAGGTACAAAGTTCTGGACATATATCAAAAGGGCACACAGCAACTATATTTCAGATATACCTGCACTCCCATGTTTACTGCAGCAGCATTAAGAGCAGCCAAGATTTGGAATCCATCAAGATGTCTGTGGGTGGATGAAGGGATAAACATGTGATGTGCATATAGCATAGAACATTATTTTATCATTAAAAAGAATGGTATCATGCCATGTGCAGCAATATGAAGGAAACTGGAGGTGTCAGTGCTGAGTGAAATATGATGGAGACAAAAAAGAAATTGCCACGTGTTCTCACTCATGGGTGGGAATCACAAAAAATTAGAAGGTAGGCTCAAGGTCATTTGAGAAGAGGAAAGGGTGTGGAGGACCTAAAGAGTAGGTAATAGGTGGCTGAATATGGTAGAGGATCAAGCAATTCCAGCATTGTGCAGAGCAATAGGGTGACTAAACTCCATCTCAGCCCATCCATTAAAAATACCTAGGACAGTTACCTAGGCTCCTGTCTGCAAGCATAGCAGAGTATCATTCATAGTGACAGGTGTGGATCTCTCCCATAGGGTGGGTTTCAGGCCAGGAAAGTCATTGGTTGGCAGTTCCCTCAATCTCTGCTCCATCTATATTCCTACACTTCTTGTATTCAAGACAAATTTTGGGTCAAAGGTTTTATGGCTGGGTTGATGTCCCCTTCCTTCCAATCTGGCTACAGGAGGTGGCAACCTCAGGCTCCTTAAACCCCAATGCTAGGAGTCTCAGCTAGGGTCACCTCCATAGTATACTGGGATCCTCCCCTGACCCAGAGATGCTCCGCAGCACCAATGCTCCACAGCACCAATTTCTGTTATTTCTCATGGTCCTCCTCCCACCCTGCTTTCCCCATGTCTGAAGAGATTGGCCTCATCCAGAAGCTGATGGAAACAGATGCAGAGTCCCACAGCCAAACAAGAGGGGAATTCTGTGGAAGAGTGGGAGGAAGCACTGAAGAAGCCAGAGGATATAGGAACTCCACAATAAGACTACAGAGTAAACTAACCTGGGCCTGCTGGGGCTTACAGAGACTGAAGCACCAACCAAAGAGCTTGCATGGACTAAATCTACAAACCCTACACTATGTAGCAGATGTGCAGCTTGGCCAACATGTGAGTCCTCTAACAATGGGAGTAGGGGCTATCTCTGACTCTGTTGCCTGCCTTGGTAGACCTTTCCTGTAGAGGAGTTGCCTTGTCAGGCCTCAGTGGGAGAGGATGTGCTTATTTCTGTAGTGACTTGAGATGCCAGGGTAGACTGGTACCCCATGGGGCCTCTCCTTCTCTAAGAAAAAAAGGGTAGAGGTACATGAAGGTGGGACCGAGAGGAGAGGAGGGAGATAACTGAGGCCAGGCTGTAAAGCTATTAAATAAACAAACAACAAACACAAAAACACCTGTTAAGATTAAAATAAAACACAGAGATGCTACTGACCTGAGTCAAGGGCACTGAATTATAAATTTCTCATGTCATAAATGCATGAAGATTTTTGTATGTCAATAAAAACAAAGCTTACAATTAAAAAACGCTTGGCGACTGTTTATTTTAATTTTTATTTATTATTTATTTCAATTTATTCACTTTGTATCCTGGTTGTAGCTCCCTCCCTTCTCTCTTTCCTCCTTCCCTCTTCTCCTCCTATGCCTCTTCCCTAGTCCACTGATAGGAGAGGTCCTCCTCCTTCTATCTGACCCTAGTCTATCTGGTCTCATCAGAACTAGCTGCATTGTCTTCCTCTGTGACCTGGCAAGGCTGCATCTCATACGTGAAGGTGATCAGAGAGCCTGCCACTAAGTTCATGGCAGAGACAGCCTCTGCTCTCCTTACTAGGGAGCCCACTTAGAGACTGAATCTTTGGGCTACATCTGAGCAGGGATTTTAGTTCCTCTCCATGCATGGTCCTTGGTTAGTATATCAGTCTCTTCAGGAATCCCAGGGCCCTGTTTGTTTGTTTTTTGTTTTGTTTTGTTGTTTGACTCTGTTGGCCTCCTTTTGGAGCTCCTATCCCCTCCAGGTCTTTCTGTCTCCCCTTTCTTTCATATAAAGCCCTGCACTCTGCCCAAAGTTTGGCTATGATTCTATACCTCAATCAGCAGAGTTCTTCAAAGACCCTCTGTGGTAGGCTCCTGTCCTGTTCCTTGTCTTCTCCTGCTTCTGATGTCTCTCATATTTTCCCTCCTGAATGAGGATTGAGAATCTTCCCTAAGGTCTTCGTTGTTGCTTTGCTTCTTTAGGACTACAGATTTTAGTATGTTTATGCTACATTATATGTCTAATAACCACTTATAAGTAAGTACATACCATGTGTGTCTTTCTGTTTCTGTGTCACTCAAGATGATCTTTTCTAGTTTCCACCATTTGCCTGCAAATTTCATGATTTCCTTGTTTTTAATGATAGCAAAGTAGTATTCCATTGTGTAAATGTACCACAATTTCTGTATCCATTCTTCCATTGTGGGATACCTATGTTGCTTCCAGATTCTGAATACTATGAATAAAGCTGCTCTGAACATAGTTGAGCAAATGTCCTTGTATACTTGAGCATATTTTGAATATATGCCTTGGAGTGGTATGGCTGGATCTTGAGGTAGCACTAGTCCCAATTTTCTGAGAAAGCACCAGACTGATTTCCAACATAGTTGTACAAGTTTATTTTCCCACCAGCAGTGAAGGAGGGTTCCCCTTTCTCCACATCCTCTCCAGCATGTGTTGTCACTTGAGTTTTTTATCTTAGCCATCCTGATGGGTGTAAGGTGAACTCTCAGGGTCGTTTCGATTTACATCTCTCTGATGACTAAGAATGTTGAACATTTCTTTAAGAGTTTCTCTGCCATTTGATATTCCTCTATTGAGAATTCTCTGTTTAGCTCTAAACCCCATTTTTTAATTGGATTATTTGGTTTGTTGGTTGGTTGGTGTTCAATTTCTTGAGTTATTTATATATTCTAGATATTAGCCCTCTGTCAGATATAGGGTTGGTGAAGATATTTTCCCAGTCTGTCGTTTTGTTCTGTTGACAATGTCCTTTGCTTTACAGAAGCTTTTCAGTTTTATGAGGTTCCATTTATTGATTGTTGATCTTAGAGCCTGTGCTGTTGGTGTTATGTTCTAGAAGTCACCTCCTGTGCCAATGAGTTCCAGGCTCTTCTGGGGGGGGGGACTGATTTTTAAAAGACATTGATGCTAAAATCAGTGGTCTCTCTCTGTAAATATACACCATTTCATTGCTTGAAGACTCAGATAGCTCACTGGCACAGGTGGGCAGATGAATCTATTTCTGAAGGCTAGCATCATAGCTCTTCCTACACCTGGACATTAGAGCCTTGTATTTTCTGGCCTTCAGATCTTGTACCAGGGCCCTCTATGCTCTCTGGTCTTCAGGTAAGTTTCAGAATGGTGGTGTTGCCACAACTGGTCCTAAGGGCTTCAGTTATGACTGAGTGTCACCAACAATTTCCAAGTTGTCCAACCTGTAGCAGTTTGTTGAGAGTCTTGCTGTTACATGTAAACATATGAGTTTGTTCTACTGAAAAGTTTCCTCTGATTCTCTGTCTGCACACCCCTCAAGAACTAACAATGCACACATTATACCTATTCTTATGTATTATATATTTTATATAATATGTAAATATATTCACATAAGTTTGCTTTGAATTGATAATCAAGCCTTGATTTTTACATTAATATTACAGTGGAGAAAGACAAATAAAAGATTGAACTCCAAGCTTCTACATGAGTAATGCTTATGGACTTTTTTCAAAACTGCTGTGTAAGTGCACAGTGACTCTCACATTCTGGAGAAGGTCCTTGCAAAGAAGGACAGCAAAGCAGCACACAGAATTGGGCAGCCCACACTTGGTCCTGGGAAGGGACAAACTTGCCAAATCAAGCACATATGAGGTCAATGTGTAAACTGACTGTGAGGACAATGGGAGGCAGAAGGATAAAGCCATGTGGTGAGTCCACACCATGAGCACTGTCTCACATAGAAGAGCTGTGATCTTATCCTACAAAGTGCCTGGGAAGAAGGAGATACTTTCTTCTGTAGTGTAAGATTCTAGTGGGTTTGTGTAGCTACTTCATACTCAGAGAGCAAGCAAGAGTCCTGCCCCTGACTCTTTCTGAGACCCATAGACAGAATCATCTCCAAGGAGCATGGAGGAAAGTAAGCTAGAAAGTGCTTAGGTGGCCACTCCAGGATCTATGGTACCCACACTATAGAGAACATGTACCTTCCATGAGTGTGGTGATAAGAGCTTCTTGCTTCTGTGATCTTGTTTCCCAAGCCTAGAACTCCAGTACAGTCATATAAAACTCATCAAATAAACCTCCTCACTAATGGATATAATAAAATGCCTGTAATAGCTTTTTAAAGACAGTCATGGTCATGAAAAACATTGAAGCTCTGAGAAACTATCACAGCCTTGGGGAGCCCAAGTTGGGGATAGGGCAACTAAGTGATGTGTTGCGGTATCTTGGAATGGAAGAGGTCCAGTCAAAGGCCTCGAACAGCATAGAAACACTTGTCTGGCATGAGTTCAACCCTAGGTTAAATGACGCACACAGTAAAATAAATGAATAATAAATATGCAAATGGCAATGGGTATAACTTGGTACAAAGTTATAAAAACTTTTAGTTTAAGCATTTAGTTTAAGAGGAAATGTGCAATCAGTTGGGGCAATTTCCACGAAGGAGAGAACTATAATCTTCCCAGGGGCAGCTGAGCAGGAGAGCAGAGCCACAGACATTCAATGGCTTCCCAGGAGATCAGGAGTTAAAGTTGTTATAAGAACTAAGGTGGTTCTGCCACATACTTTGAAAAGCAAGACATGAGCTGTGTAGATTGCAATAAAGGACGTGGGGTGGTGAGCATCTTCTTCCCAGCATTCACAGTTTTGTGCCGTGGGCCAAGAATTACAAAGAGCTTCTGCATCAGTATGAATAATTGAAGGTTAGTAAGTCAAATGACTAGATGATTAAGAAGCTGCAAGGAAACTTTGTCATCCTCACGTGTGCTGCCTCATGAGAACCAGGAAGGCTAGATTCTCTTTGTCTCTATTTTGGCCTCCTCCTTTTTTCCCAGTACTAATAACAATGGCCATGAGGATGCTGTGAATAGTAAAGCCCATGTCTGGTCTCTAACTATCCATCAAAGCCACTGTGCCTTGGAATACTCCCTTAATCAGGCACAATAAAGAATTCCATTAGGTCAGACATTGATTTAGGACTTTGGGAAGATACTGTGGAGTCTCTGAACCTGAATATGGATTCTTAGGGGCACAATAAAAAGATGGAGGGAGCAGCAGCAGTGAAGACCAAATGGCAAAGAGTTCAATGGCCATCTTGGACACAGCTCTCTACTCATAGGGAATGCTGGATGCAGGCGGGTGAAGGGGGCAAAAGGATATTGGTCCATCCCTGTGATGGCTGGGAAACCAAAGTTCTCTTGATCATATCTGGCTTGGGATGCAAGATCTGTAATTGCTCTTTGAGCTTAGTTGCCTATTAGGGGATATATCATCACTTACTCTCCCCTCATGATTCAGCGGTAGAATTAAGTCTGCATCCTTGCAACATATTCCTGGCAAAATATGGAAAATTCAGGTACGGGAAGATTCTGAAGAGAATCTCCCGGTAGGTGAGGAGAAAGACAAGACTAAGATGCCTCGTTCTCCATGGGTTGGCAAGCAGGTGTGACACACAGGAGACACTGCTTATATTGCTTAAAAACATGGAAAACTGCAGGATTCATGTGTTTTTATTATAGACAGTGTTAAAATTATTACCCTAATAGGTCCTAATTTCCAGTCTTCAGTTACAGCGTGATGGGTTCAGAATGCACTGTGTGACCACGACAAGCAGTGGAATTCTGTGGCCTGGTGGTAACCAATGGGAGACTTACTGCACTCCTAGACCAGGGAATACCCTGGCAGTGACAGGGTTGGTTTGGTGGTCTCTAAGCTGCAATCTGATGAGAAGGGTTCACCATTCCTCAACCACCATGGTGCACAGGAAAACAGATTTTTGCTTCTAACTCAATGGCCTCAATCTTATTCTGGAACTCTTCTTCCCAGAACATAGTGATTTTGTGGAATAAAAGTAAAATTCCAAACAATTTTAAATTTTGAGTACTCAGCTACAGAGACAACTCCCTAAAGAGAAGAGTCATCCAACTGGTCAGACTTGCAGCTTTGTATGTCAGAATTATCCAGCTTTGGAAACACAGAATACTGACCTAAGATAATTCACAAGTATCTTAATCTTCCTCCCCAGAAACCTGCAAGCTTCTTATCTCAATGACCATTATGACCAGAAAACAAGGAAGCCATTAACTGAGTGCAGGAGCTCATGAGTAATTTCATAATAGCATTAGTACGTAGATTTTTCTTGGTTCAAAGAACACAGTTTTAGAAACTAGACTACTGTGCCCTCACTTGCTAGAGAAGACTATGTGGCTTTATGATTTAACAGTGCTGTTGGGGTTCTTTCAAGTTGAATTTTGCTTTATTCTAGCTTCTAAAGCAATCATACTGACAGTTGCCAGATGGGTAATAAAGAATAAAAGCATCCTAGCTAGAACTGTGATAAGGCCTTCGTGGAATAAGAACTATAATCTTTTATTTATTAAGATGTTATGTTAAATATTTGAAGAGATCAACATTTAATTTTAAAAAATCTGTTGAGTTTGAAAAAAGCTCATGGATTATAGATATCCAATTAAACAACATCACAATGTCTCTACCCTGTCTTTCAATGGAAGAACTTAAACACTACACAACTTAGCTGCACAGAAAGTAGGCAGAGGGGTGGGTGTTACAGCTCAGCATATGTGAGTTTGAAGTTCTGAGATCAGAACCAAATATTGTATGTGAAATACCAATCAATGTGGCTCACATCTGTAACCTAAGTGCCGGGGAGGCTGAGGCAAGAAGGTTAAGGCTTGTTAGCCAGGGCAGCGAGTTTGTGAGCCTAAGATTCAGTGGGAGACCTTCTCTCAAAACAAACAAAGAAACAAAAAACACAACATAGAAAGCAATTGAAGGTGTCCTTTGGCCTCCTTGTGTATATTGTGTACATGCACCTACACACACACACACACACACACACACACACACAAAGGAAAGGGAAAAAAGAAAGAAGTATAAATTAAATTTGACCTAATTCTGTAGTTTTTCTCATGAGTAGAATGGCTTGCCACCCTCTGCTTTGATTTCAATATAGACTTTTATGTAGACATGATATATTACTAATGCCTAAGGAAGGGAGTGTACCTTTGGGTCTTTGTCTCTGAGAAACCAGCTGCCTTGTAAAGCATTCATGGCTGTTCTGGTTGAGATATACAGGAAGGCTTTGATTTTTTAAAACTTAGTTTATTTGGGGTTCCTAAATGCCTATACCTACCTTCAAACCCCCAACAATAGGTAGGAGAAAAAGAAGGTTAGTAGAGACAGAGGATGTAGACCTCTTTAGTCTTAGTTCCTTGGGGTGGTTCTACTCTTGATTGTCAGGATTCCAGTAGTCCCACCAAACAGCAAACAGCAGCAGCAGCCTCCTGGAAGAAATCTCCAAAGCATTTTTCTCCAGGAATGTCTCAAAGCACCTTTCCCACTGGGCTCCTAATTTATATCCTCTCAGAGTCCACACAAGGATGTTTTCCAGCTGACAAAAACCACGCCCAATTTCCCCACACAAGACAGTTTTCAGTGTCCTCTCAAGAGGCTGTTATCAGCTGTGGATAAGCTACAAACCTTCCCACATCCCACACTTGGTATTACAACAAAAACATAATTATATAACCTAAGTTTTTAAAGAATCTATAACTTCCACTACATACACAACTTACTGGCAACCACCAGCACCAACAGCCTTCAAACTGTCTAAACCTCCCCTCCATAGGACATTGTCCAGATGGAAAAATCAAATTTATTCACTTCTACTTTGTAAGCCAAGAGATAGTCTTCATTTCACATAACAGCTGGTTAACATAAGTTTTTAAAAATTACATTACTTGAAGGACTTCAACTGCACACAGATAAATTGCAAATGAACAAATCTAGACTGTGTAAAAGGAGCCCTTGCTCACAGGCCCACCCTCATCTCGCAGCAACCAGCCCCTATGTCAGCTAACATTTCTGTACCAAGTGGCCTAGGATATTCAGAGCCTAGTCTTAGATCTGTTAGGGATCTGTTAGGGAAGGCCTGGTCTCTCCACACCTAAGCACCATTCTGGGGACAGTCAGGAGGACACATAGAAAGTCAATGCTGAACACATAGTCCACCTCTGCTTTCTTCCATTTGGAGGTGTGCTTCCACCAGAGGTGGGTGCTGGGTTTTTCAGCATTGATTACTATGGAAGAGTTTGTTCTTCTAAGTCACAGTTCTGGGAAGTCCATGGTCTACATAACAAGTTCTTGTGATGTAAGGTGCATTTAATGTTATCTGCCCATTTTAGCTTTATGAAATTTTCACATGTAATGATCATTAACTGCTTCATAAAATACAGCAAATGTTCCTCTAGTTCTGCTGAGCTACAGTGGTAGCTCCTGTTAGCAAGGAGTCTGGAGCCTTCTTATCTGGTTTTATCCTGTAGGTGGGTGTCTAAGTGACCCTAAGACAGGTCACAGAAGAACTAGACATCAGCTGTGATCTTGACTCTTGACTCCCATTGATCTTCATCTTACAGGAGGGCTCTGGGCAGACTTGTGCTGTCCTGAGACTTTTAGGATGCAAGAGACAGTCATAGTTATAGATGCAAGCAGAGACATTTTTCTCTCTTGGGACTGTTCCTAGGATCTGGTGGCTGCATTGAATGATGTGTTTTTTGTGTGACACCCAACTAGCCAAAGAACCACCAGGGAAGCAGCACACAGAGTCTTTCTCTCCCAGGTACTGGACTGCCTTAGTTTGTTATTATAGAGACTTGTGGCCTGTTATTCTGAGGTAACCTATACAGCATGTAGGTTTGAATCATTCCCCATGCATATAAGAGCTCTTGGCCCATGCTCATATCAGAACATGCCCTGTGGGTCCTTTAGGCCCAATGACCTCCCTTTCTCGGGGATGCTGGTGCTGTGACTCCTGAAGACTTGTGCTTCTATGAAGTGGGTACTTTTAGTCTCCCCTTCTCATTCTGTGATAACATAATGTTTATCTTATGGTAAGCCTAGAATAGAATGGAGGCAGATGTACAGTGATGATTCTGCTCCCAGAAAGGGGGCATCTGAGCACTTCAGTGTCTACCAAACATGACTTATCATTGTAGGCATATAGAACTGTTGCATCTCAGCAAGTGCACTGCTCCTGGGAGCTTGGGGCCCGCAGCTCCTCAGCCAGTGCTCTAATCCTGGAGACTTGAGTTCCCACAACATCTCAGCCCCAGGGAGTGATGTGCTGCCTCATAGAGGAATAGGCACATGACTGCTTGGCAAAGGCAGGTGTTATTTCCCAGAATCCAGTGCATAGCCTTAGCTCTGACCCTGTGGCACACATGCAGCACTGGCTGTAAAGAACACAACTCCTGGGCTGTGCGATAGGACCCAGAAGTAGCCCAGCTAGGGATAACATAGCCATCCTTTACAGATGCTGCCTCAGCAGTAGGCCTGATAGATGCATGGTGCGATGGCTCCATGCCAGGAGACCTGCACACATTCTAGTCATAGTTCAGTTCCTGTATCAGTCATAGTCAGTGACGTATACTAGTGGCTTCTCTAGACTCTTTGCTGCATTCTCAGCTGTGTTTCATGCCACAAAGCCTGGGAGTCTTGGGTAGAAGGGATCATTGCTGGCCAAGGCTCTGATGGAGCTCTGATGTCGTCTAGTTCATATCTCTCAGCAGGGAGAGGTCCCTTCCATTGTAAAGTTGCTCTTTGTGTGGCTGGATCAAAGAAAGCCATGTGTGCTGTGTGCACCCCTGGACAGCAAGGAAGCTGCTCCACCAGTAATATCACCCAAGAACTCTTCCAGATATGTAGTTGCTTCAGTTTTGCAGGGAGTGTTTGGAGTGGTTCTAGAAGCTTCTAACTAGTTTTCCTGCTGACATCATTTCTCCTTAGTAGCATAGACCTTTAGACAAAAATTATCGTCCCCAGTAATTTCGCTTTTAATTACATTTGCAAAGGAGGCCATCACTGGTAAAGGATAATGAGAACAAAAGAAAATTATAGAATGAAATACTGAATAGAATGTATTCATCATTTTCAGAAGATAATTATTAGTATGCTGAAAATGTTTTAAAAATCTAATTTTTTATTTAGAATTTAAATGCCAAAGAGAAACTTCAAATCATTTAATCTGAAATATCTCCTGAAATTCACTACAAAAATTAGTTATCAAATAATATACAATCAATTTAACCATTTGAGAAAATATAAATCAATTTGCTTATATTAAATTTTAAGATTTTTACACATCAAAACATTCTTAAGTAAAGTTTAAAATGTCAAAAAGTAAAAATATATTTAAGTGCAATCATAATATTAGAAAGATTATTAGAAGAAATAACATAAATATAGAAAGTTGATAGATACAGTCAGAATATACAAAGGCAATTAAGTTACTATGTCCAAGTGTCAAGTGAGTGTAAGTGATAATTAAAGAAGAAATAGCATAGCCAACAATATTAGTGTCAGCAAGCATCTCAGTAATAGATTTGTGAGATTTCCATGAGAAAATATAAAAACTGAGGCATCAAAGGAAATACACATGCATAAATAAATGTACTATATTTGTTGGTATGAAGACTTAGGTTATTTTTTAAATTATTTTGATGTACACAAGACCTGAGAATCTAAAGAGCCTGGAGTGAATAAGCTTACAAATATCACTTTTATTCTAAAGCTATAGGTATTAAAACAGTATGGCATTAGTATAGAGACAGTAATTGTGCCAGGTAGGTGGTTTATTTTGTGTAGTGACAGCCTCCTGACTCATTGCCACTTAGCATTCACTTTCTTCATGCAAACACGGGAGTGCAGGAACAAAAAGCATGCCCTCACACAGCATTTATCTCTCCAGCAGGATATCAGGAAGCTAAACACATGGAGTAGTTTGAAAGGGAAGTGTCACACAATGCCCCATTAGTGATCATTCCTCTTCTCTCACACATTTGCCCTCCTACTTCCATACCCAGCATAGACACATTGGCCCTTTCCAGCCCCTGTGCCACAGGGCTCAAGGGGCCCAGACTGAGGCTTAGCAAGAATCACAGTAGAGGAAAAAATGTTGTTCCTGGAACCAGTTACTCTTGGTTGCAGGCTAAAGCTGCAACTCACTTTTTAGTGATCCTTTCTCCAGTCAGAGGTAACACCATAAGAGAAGTGTCACTGCAGAGCTTTCGTGCTTCATCAGTATTTAACCATAAATGGTTCTGCTAGTCCATGATCTCTGTGGGCAGAGGTGTAAGACGCCTGCCATCCTGTAACAGTGCCTGCAGCAGGCGGCTGAAGAAAGCACAGCCACCTGGCGAGTGCTCACTTGCTATGTCCACCAGCTTCCACTCTGACCTTGCCCATTACTGCAGGAAAGAACATGCTCAACTTTTGCAGAGCATCGCTCATCTGCACAGCAGACCACACACACGACTTTACGATATAAAGAGCAAGGAACGGATTCCCAATCCAGACCATACATGCTCATGCTTTAGCTTCACAGATGAGTGGGAAGAAAGAGCTAGCAAATGGAGTTGGAAACATTTGTATTCCATGAAAAAATTATGTAGATTTATGTTTATATATCATTCTGAATGCAAAAATTAACTGAAGACAGATTAAGAATTTAAAGGTCTGGAGCTAGAGAGATGGCTCAGTAGTTAAGGGCATTTACTGCTCTTCCAGAGGACCTGGGTTCAAATCCCAGCACCCACATGGCAGCCCACAACTGTCTGTAACTCTATGATCTGCCACTCTCAAACAGATATACATATAAGCAAAACAACAATGCACACAAGAAATGGTAAATAAAATTTAAAAGGGATTTAAATGTCAGAAAAGGAACTTCAGATATTTTAACATGAAATATCTTCTGAAACTCACTACAATAATAAGGTAGCTTCTAAATAATACAAGACCAATTTTACCATTTAAGACAATATAAATGAATAATCAAATTAAAATTTAAGATTTTAACATATCAAAAGATTCTTAAGTAAAGTTTAAAAAGTCAAAAATGTGAAAAAAATATTTAAAAATATTTAAAAAATATTTAAATATTTAAATATTTAAAAAATATTTAAGCACAATCGTAACATATTTTGAGTTAGCCATCAGCAGCTACCAAGCCCTGGGGATGTAGTTTAGTGCTTCAAGTTTGTTCACCCCATACAGCACCTTAGATTGCAGAGGTCAATCCCCAGTACTGAGATAAACAAGTCGATAACAAGTAGTTTATAAGAATGTGATCTCAAATTTTCTTTAAAATGCCAAACATGGGACCATACATTTCACTGAGGAGACAGCAAGTGGCTGCACACGTGTAAAGGAAAGTTTATCCTGTCCATGCTGAGCATGTAAAAACCAACAGCTGGATGAGCCACCACCTTAAACAGACTTTACCGCTGATGTTGCAAAGACTTTGCAAAGTCTCAGTCCCAGGCCAGAAGGGTCTTTCACAACTGAGACCCATAAAGCGAATGCTACCTCTTGGTAGAGTTTAGGCTACATTTTGGGTTGACCGATTCCTCCTCGGGGCACTATGGAAGGAGGTGACTATCTGAATGCTCACAGAAACACTGAAGAATACAGAATCCCAGAGAAATTCAAAGTTCTGAACAGGTTAGCAGTGTCACACGTCAGAACAGGCTATTTCAGAGCAGAAGTACTGAGCACATGGGTGATTTCAAGACCTGACTCCTTCTTCACTGTTAATGAACTTGCAGAATCTGCTGTTTCCAGTTGTCAGTCAAACTTCAGGACAGATGTGTGACATCAGTTCTTGGGTGTCATGAAGACATAACTCAGCAGAGGCTATGTCTGGAGTCACGGCTGTCCCTAGAATGACAATGGAAGCAGGAAGGGCTAAACTGTGGTTCTTCCCTCCAATCGCAATCAACCAGCCTACAGTATATATCAAGGCACAGGCCTACTTGAAGAACAGCCAGGGGTTTAAAGGTGCACGTCTCATTGGGAACCAGACAGAGTCGCACTCATTCTGTTGGATCCAGGGCATTTCTTAAAGTCATCTGTAAGCAAACATGGAACCTGAGCAGATTTGCTCTGTGGCCAACAAGCTCTAGGCACAGAACAAAGGGAGGCTGATTGCAGAGAACTGCACAATGTTTCTGAAGTGATTTATAACTGATGTGTGTGTATGCATGTGTATTTATATGTGACGTGTGTGTGTGTGTGTGTGTGTGTGTGTGTGTGTGTGTGTGTGTGTGTG
>NW_026596440.1:3253250-3282322 GCF_907164565.1 Psammomys obesus | reverse complement strand
GTGTGTGTGTGTGTGTGTGTGTGTGTGTGTGTGTGTGTGTGTGTGTGAAAGAGAGAGAGGTGCCGAGCTTAAAGAGCACTGTGCACTTGTTGGCGCTCCTCTTCCTCTCTCCACTCTGTCTTGCAGGGCTTGAATGCTGTTCTTGGAAAAATCCTGTCTCTGTATGAGAATATGTGGGATTCGTTGGATGGGAGAGTTGGGTCTGCGATATACATGAGGGTAAAATTACAGTGATATGTGCCTTTCCCGAAATAAGAGATGCTAGAGAACTTTTTCTCCTATGTCTTCATTACTGGTCTAGTGGTTTACATGGCTTCTCCAGGTCACATGACTGTGATAGCTGGTGTGGGACTGAAGGCCCCCAATCGCTTATATCTTGGGACAGTTGTTATTTTGTCTGCTTTGACAGAGCCATCGTGTTAATGAAGTCCCATCACCAGCACTTTTTTTTACTTGCTTTTAAAGAAAAAGTAGTGATTCTTTGAATCTTCGTTTAAAAACCATTAACAAATAAAGATTTTTTTCAAATTCATGGTGCTGTAACAATCATTTAAAGATTATTAACAATCAAATTACTATTAACATGCCTAGGAATGATGAAAGATCAAATTAAATTTTCAGTCTTCCATTAATCCATGGCTTACTTATTGAAAGATAAATATCTGATAATTTCTGCAATAAGAGATATTTCTGTGGTTTGTTACTTTTTTATCATTATTTGGAAAAAATTAAAGAGCAAAGTTTAAATCTGCATTATCATTCATTCAAATCATCATATCCTGTCTCAAGGGGTGTGGGATTTTTTAAAGACTTTACCGTATTTGTGTCTTAGGAACAATTTTCTTCTAATCGTGGTCAGATTTCTTTTTCTCAGATTTATAAGAAGGAGGATAAGTAAGCCACATTGGGATCTTGCCTGGACGTCATGTGCGGATGCCTAAGATGAAGGGAGGAGAAGCATTGTCCTGTCCTGCCAGCTTGGCTTTCTGTACTCCAGGAGACAAGAGGCCTCAGGCAGAGACATATTTGTCAAGTTCAAGTGGGAGGCCCCGTCAATGTTTTGAAAGGAACTCCGAGTAGAAGGAACGTGTCTTGGGTTTGTGAAAATAAAAGGAAAGGACACTTGAGAGGCTGCGAGGAGCCTCTGCTTTGTCAGGCCCCCACTCTGGAAGACAGCCTCATGCTCAAAGAGGGAAAGGTCAGACTGAAGTCAGGTTGTTCGCCTTCTTTCTGCTGCTTCCCGCGGTAGCGGTAACTCACTTTACAGCCAACACCTTTTGACAGCGTGGGCAGCAGGGTCTAGAGTGCATAGCCTATGAGATGGGCTGACCCGACATGGAGGGCAGACAGAGAGATGTCAGGAGGGTTGGGATGGAAACCTCAGCCCTGAGTGCCATACCAGGAATGCCATGCCAAAATGGGACACTGTTGCAAAGGCCTCTGTGGAGTCATCACAGTCGTGTAGAAATCAGGCCCTAGAACTTTTGAAGGTGGAACATATGACTTTTAAACGTATTCGTTAAACAGTACTCAAAGATAATAAAAAAAGATGCCACTCAGGTGTTGGGTGAGGTCAACACTTCCTTCCAAGAAGGAAGAAAGGAGGGCATTGTGAGTTCCTACACTTCGCACTGTGGCAAGAGTGAGCCCTCGCCATTCGCCTCCCCTGCGCTGTGAGTGGGCTGAAGCTCGTTAAATGTCTCGGCTCAGGGCTGGGGACACGTGAGTGACTGGGCAGTCAGCTTTCTTTGATTCTAAACATGAACATAAACTTTTGGACTGATGTTGTGACTGTGGCCGTGCACGTCTGGAATGTAGACAGGCATTTATGATAATTAGAAATAATCAAGTCCAGACCAAGGAAAAGGTGAGAGAGAACATTCGGTAATTTGTAGCTAACTGACTGTGGGACCGAAGGCGGACGATCCAGGTGGTGCTTACGGGGCTCATAAACACTTGATTTAAAGGGCAGTTTGAACCTGAAGGTTTATGATCGCAGCACGGAAATTAAACCGATTGTGTCTGCTCTCACTCTAAAAATAAAAATGGAATAATAACTTGGTAGCTGAGTTGGGTGGTTGAAAGCTGTGTCTTTCGTAGCCGAGTGGAATTTCTCTTGCCACACCGGGGATCACGTGGATAATCCTGTGTGTCCAGGGAACCCAGATCCTAAGGAGAACTCTGCCCACGGAAACTGAGAGCATGAGGACCCTGCTGCGTAGTTTGTCACTGCTGCTGTTGTTTGTTTTCTCAGACAGAGAGAACAGACAGCCCTTTGAAGCCTGGAGAAGACAGACTGGGGCATATGTCTATTCAGAAACCTTGAATAGGAAGGCCCAAAGATACAGAAATCCTAGAAGCCAGAGTAGAACATAATCAACCAATCTGCAAGCTCAGCAGCCTTGAAGGGGCCAGCAAGACATAAGGTGTCTGGCTCCATTACTGTTCACAGCTGACCAACAGTACTTAATGAAAACCAAACTTATACAAAGACCACAGCTCAACACATCAGGGAAGCCATGGCAGCAGGAGAGGTCACTCAGCCTCTGCAGTCAGGAAGCAGAAAGCGTTGGTTCTCAGCTCAGCTTCTCTTTTCACTCAGTCCTGGAAGGAATGGTGCCACCACAGTAAAGCTAGGTCTTCCTACCTCAGCTGTCCAGGCTAGGAACACACTCGAAGACTTTCAGTGTCCTGTTTCCATGATGGCTGTATATCCTGTTGAGTTGGCAATCAATGTTAACCATCACAGTTGCCCATAATAAAACACTGGAGGGAGAGATGAGCAATACTAGAAAGACAAAGGACTCTTTGGATAGCTCTGTCTCATGAGAGTGATGCCTTGGCAGTGATTAGATGCCTCAGGTACTATCAGGGGACTGAGTACAAAAGTTTCTTCCTTGCCTACCCTGGCTTCACTCACTACCTGCTGAGTGAACAAACTAATGGGTGCTAGCATAGGTAAGGGAACAGTAAGAGAACATAAGGATGGAACTCTGAGGCACACTGACCTACTGCCAGAAGATTAGGAACATGAAAAGAAGATATACATGAAGTTGCTTTTAGCCCTTTGAAGAGCAGACTGCTTTGACCCCTTAAAGTAAGAACTGTTAATGAGAGAGCTGGGATTGCTCTGCGCAAACATAAGAAATGAATGAGTAGGTTCAATAAAATAAAGATGTATAACTGGCTGCCACCTCTCACAGAGATCTCAGCAAGAGCATTTCCAGTGGAAGTATGTGTTTAAAGTCCTTAAGATGGTTTTTGTGAGCAAAAGGCCATTCAGGAGTCAGTCAGCCTTTATCTCAAGACAATCCTAGAGAGCAGCACCCACAGGCAGCCAGCGGGTGATCTGGTCAGCTGTAGTCTGAGACTGGCTGAACTCACCTGCCTGTGACTGTCTGAGATTTTGGTGTTTGTTTCACCATCTGGTAACAATTTCTCATCACAGGGGCACAGGTTTGACTACAGACTCAGCTCAAGAACTCCGGCTTAGTTTACTCATCAGATGAGAGCAAAAGGTCAATAGAGAAAGAGAGGGAGACACACAGGATTTTAAGGTTTTTGTCTTTTGGGTGATAGCTATAGAGGAGACAGAAGGTTCAAGGGTGTTCTGAAAAATGAGAGAAATGGCCGTTCCAGAGGCACAGACTCAGGAAGATGTAGGTCCTTCTCAGAGGCTCAGATGCTGCTGGTCTCCAGATCTGCACAGCCAAGATTTTCTTCTTGCTGTGACACTACAAATCCTCCTACCGTCTGCTTGAGTTTCGGACTAACAAGCTTTCAAGTTTTAAATCACAACCCGACCTGCAGGTGTCTTGGGAGTGAGCTGAAGATTTCGTAACATAAGAAAAAAGATGACAGAACAGAGTAGACAAGGGGAAGCCCTGACGTTCTGGGGATGTGTGGTTCCGAGCTTCCTGATACAACACCACTTTGTGTGTGTTTGAGTAGTTCACAGATGAATAAAGCAAAACATTATTTTTGTTCTTTAATAAGAAAAGTTTGATTTTAGAGATTGTCACAGAATATTCATGAACAAAATTATGCACTAAGGGTGGGGAGATGGCTTAGGGATTAAAAGGTCATATTGTTCTTTAAGAGGGTGGCTTTGGTTTCTAGTACCCTCCTATAACTCCAGTTCCAGGGAATCTGCCACTCACTTCTGGATCCCAGCCTCTACTAGTCCATGCACTCATGTGCATATATGCACATAGAGACATACATAGAGACATGCAATAAATCTTCCAACAACAAAAACCTTTACGCTAAAAAGAGACTGAACCTGAACAGCATATCTGCATAAACCTCAATGCCTTACGTCACACAGGAAGTTGCCATGTTTATCCCTTTACATCCTATCCAAAGAATGCTGAGAAGTAGGATTAGGTTTTTCTTTCTCCTAAGTTTCATCTCAGCCCAGACAAGGTTCTTGACAAGGAGCCAGACCAGCACTGGCTACCAGCTTGTCTCAGACCAGAGGAGGGCTCTTCTGCAGACGACAGTCACACGGCACAAAAATACGCAGTCTAAGAGGCTCATCAGATTTTATAACTGATGGTGTCACAGAGTGCACAAAGCTGACATGGCTTTATTGTTGCCTGTGACATCATCGGCTGACACCATTGTCACACATAAAGCCCAGCACCATAGAGTTCTTGACTTCATATCTTTTTCATGCTAGTGCACACTCTGAAAGATGTACCTCCAGAGTATGCGCAAAGGAAGTGGGAGTGTGGAGCCACCAAGGAATCTCCGCATCCCCTCTCCGCATCCTGCTCTGGGTACCCTGCTCATAGCACTGTGGGCCTGGGCTGGGTTGTCCCTAAAACTTTTGAGATGGCCTAATGGAGATGGGCCATGTGATCAAGCCATCTGTGTCCATAGCCCATTTCATCTCATCTGCAAAAAATATAGGACTGGTGAAAAAAAAAAATGATGCCAGAAGCTACTGGGTTACCATAATGATAGCATCAGTTATCTCTGCAAGCCTGTGGAAACTTGGTCATAGTCAGTCTCTGTGTAGCTCAGTGCCCACTATTCCTCCAGCTTCTTGGTAGTTGGACTGTCTTGTAACTAAATGTCCCAAATTTAGAATATTATTCCTTGTTTAATTGGGTGGTTGTAAAGGTAGACATTTTAACAGTGATGCAGACAAGATAATGTATCTTCTAGACACCATATAGACGGTTTGACTATTGCTCTGAAAGTATGGCTCTGATTTGTTCTGCTGGAAAGCCAAAAAGTGGCACAACAGTTTTAGGGCAAAATCAGCTTAATATCCAAATTCTATAAAAATTTTATTTTCCTAATAACTAAATTATATTTTACAATTATTTCTAATTCCAGTTTTTAAGACTCTTCTATATGGGTCCACAATGTTGTGTCTAAAATAAAATTTTTGGGCAACAGGAGAAATATCCTAAGTTTTACATATATGTAAATTAAAGCAAAGAGGCTTTCATCTTCATTTACAGAAAAAGAGGGGTTTCCTTGATGAGGGGTGAAGTCTACACTTAACCGTGGGTACAAAAGCAAATGGTTATGCTGGTTTATTAAAGTGGTTTTTGCTCTCCCTCCAAGATCCATGGCTTCACTCATCCTGGGTAGTTAGCTAGGTTTCAGGCACTGTTGTTGCTGCGGTGAGGGTGAGGACTTACATTGCAGAAAACCACAAGAAATCAAGATGCAGAGTCATAGAGCAACTGGGTACCAGTCAATGGACACGACTGCAGACCAGCTCTCACTCCTATGTATCAGGGACACTGCAGAAAAGGGAGAAGCAGGACTGTCAGAGCCAGAGGATCAGGCAGTTTGCTGTGAGACTGTGTCACCTAGAAATGTCAGAAGCTACACTCCTAAATTTTTGACACCATGATGGCCTAAACATGAGCTGAACAAGGACAACAACGGTAGACATTAAAAAATGGATGGGAGAAGGCCCCTGAGGATCCAGTCCTACTCAAAGAACTCCAAGCAACTAAGGAATGCTGAGAGCAGGAGAAACAATCGTCTCCAGGGAAGAACGCACTGACTGGTTCTCCAGTACTAAATGGCTAGTCTTGAACACATATGTATAGAAGTGACATTATATAGAATGAAGACTATGATTATGAGAATTTGTGAATACGCACATACACATATACATGTAATAACGATTAATAAAATGGAGCTATGAATCTGAAAGAGGAAAAAAGAGGGGTGTGTGAGAAGGTCTCACAAGAAGAAAAAATTGGGAAGAAATGATATTGTATTGTAAGCTGAAAAAAAAAAAGAAATAATAAAAAACAAAGAGGAGAATGTCCCCTAATGGAACATTATATTTGCCACAGTATTTAGATATAAACCTGATTATATGTCTTTAAAAACTTTGGGGAAACAACGGGACAACCAAGCCTTAATGACCCTAAGACCAACCACTAAGTTTCTTCTGCTCTATTTATTAGCAGTGTATATAGATTGCTTCCTAAGGAAAAAAAATCCCCATTGCTTATGGTTAAAAAGTAAAATCATACCTTGTCACTTGTTATAGAGGATTTATAAGACAGAATCCAGTCTTGCTACTAACAACAGACTTATTAATTTTTTTCATTAATTACAGTTTATTTGCTTTCTATCCCATCTGTAGCCCCATCCCTCATCTTCTCTCAATATAACCCTCCCTTCCTCTTCTTTTCCTATGTCCCTCCCTTAGTCCACTGATAAGGGAGGTCTGCCTCTGCTTCCATCTGGCCCTGGTCTATCAGGTCTCATCAGAACTGACTGCATTGTCTTCCTCTGTGGCCTGGTAAGGCTGCTCCCCCCTCATGGGGAGATGAACAAAGAGTCAGCCACTGAGTTCATGTCAGAGACAGTTCCTGTTTACATTACTAGGGAACTATCTTGGAGACTGAAGTACCATGGACTACATCTGAGCAGGGGTTCTAGGTTATCTCCATGAATGATCCTTATTTGAAGTATTAGTCTCAGAAAAAGACCTGTGGGCCCAGATTTTTTGGTTCTGTTGCTCTCCTTGTGGAGCTCCTGTTCTCTCCAGGTCTTTCTATCTCCCCCTCCTTTCATAAGATTCCCTGAACTCTGCCCAAAGTTTGACTGTGAGTCTCAATATCTGCTTTGATACCCTAATGGGTAGAGTCTTTTAGAGGCCCTCTGTGGTAGGCTCCTGTCCTGTTCCCTGTTTTCTCCTTCTTCCAATGTCCATCACATTTGCCTTTCTGAATGAAGATCGAGCATCTTACTCTGGGTCCTCCTTCTTGCATAGCGTCTTTAGGTGTACAGATTTTAGTATGATTATTCTATATTGTATGTCTAAAATCCACTTATAAGTGAGTATATACCATGTCTGTCTTTTTGCTTCTGGGATACCTCAGGATTAGCATCTCTAGTTCCCACCATTTGCATGCAAATTTCATGATTTCCTTGTTTTTGATTACTGAGTAGTATTCCATTGTGTAAATGTACCACATTTCTGTATCCATTCCTTAACTGAGGGGCATCTGGGTTGTTTCCAGATTCTGGCTATTGCAAACAAAGCTACTATGAACATGGTTGGGCAAATGTCCTTGTTGTATACTTGAGCATCTTTTGGATATATGCCTAGGAGTAGTATAGCTGAATCTTGAGGTAGCACTATTCCTAATTGTCTGAGAAAGCACCAGACTGATTTCCAAAGTGGTTGTACAAGTTTACATTCCCACCAGCAATGGAGGAGGGTTCCCCTTTCTCCACATCCTCTCCAGCATGTGTTGTAACCTGAGTTTTTTTTATCTTAGCCATTCTGATGGGCGTAAGGTGAAATCTCAGGGTTGTTTTTATTTGCATTTCCCTGATGACTAAGGATGTTGAGCATTTCTTTAAGTGTTTCTATGCCATTCGATGTTCCTCTATTGAGAATTCTCTGTTTAGCTCTGTACCCCATTTTTTTAATTGGATTACTTGCTTTGTTGTTGTTTAACTTGAGTTCCTTATATATTCTAGATATTAGCCCTCTGTCAGATATAGGGTTGGCCAAAACCCTTTCCCAATCTCTAGGCTGTCATTTTGTTCTGATGACAATGTCCTTTGCTTTACAGAAGCTTTCCAGTTTCTTGAGGTCCCAATTATTGATTGTTGCCCTTAGAGCCTGTGCTGTTAGTGTACTGCCAATGGATTCAAGGTTCTTTTCCATTTTTTTCTTCTAACAGGATTAGTGGGTCTGGTGTTATATTGAGGTCTTTGATCTACTTGGACTTTATTTTTTGTCCAAGATGATAAAGCACATGAGGATATCCAGTTAGACCAGCACCATTTGTTGAAGATGCTGTTTTTCTTCCATTATAAGTTTTTGGTATTTTTGAAAAAAGTCAGGTGTCCATAAGTGTGTGGGTTTATTTCTGGGTCTTCTAAGTCAAGCCTACTGAAGTCAGGGACAAGGCAAGGCTGCCCACTCTCCATCTCTTCAACATAGTTCTTGAAGTCCTTGCTAGAGCAGTAAGACAATTAAAGGAGATCAAGGAGATACAATTTGGAAAGAAGTCAAAGTATCACTATTTGCAGATGATATGATAGTATACATGAGTGACCCCAAAAATTCTACCAGGGAACTCCTACAGTTGATAAACACCTTCAGTAAAGTGGCTGGATACAAAATTAACTCAAAAAAATCAGTAGCACTCCTGTATACAAAAGACAAAAGGGCTGAGAAAGAAATTAGAGAAACAGCACCATTCACAATAGCCACAAAGGACATAAAGTACTTTGGTGCAACTTTAACCAACCAAGTCAAAGACTTGTATGAAAAAACTTCCAGTCTGTGAGGAAAGAAATAGAGGAAGATATCGGAAGGTGGAAAGATCTCTGATGCTCATGGCTCAGCAGGATTAGCATAGCAAAAATGGTCATTTTATGACAAGCAATCTACAGATTCCATGCAATTACAACGCAATTCTTTACAGACCTTGAAAGAAAAATTCTCAACTTCATATGGAATAACAAGAAACCCAAAATCACTAAAGCCATCTGCTACAATAAAAGATCTTCTAGACGTATCTCCATCCCTGATCTTAAGCTGTACTATAGAGCAACAGTAATAAAAACTGCATGGTATTGGCATAGAAACCGGCTGGTGATTAAATGGAATCAAATAGAAGACAACAGACTTTTTTATTTTTTTAATTCACTCAAGAATTTTTAACACACTCAAGAATCACCTATATAAAGTCCATGTTTTTTTTAAAGATTTATTTATTTAATATACATAAGTCTCTGTCTTCATGCACACCAGGAAAGGGCACCAGATCTCATTAGAGATGGTAGTGAGCCACCATGTGGATGCTAGGAAATGAACTCAGGACCTCTGGAAGAGCTCCCTGTGCTCTTAACTGCTGAGCCCTCTCTAAACCAGAGCATAGCTCCTGAGAGTCATACCTCATGGTGTCCTTCGATCACATCTGCCCACCCCTTAAGTGAGTGAGTCCCGCTGGTCAGGAGAGCGGAACGCTTCTCTTCTGCCAGACTGTCTCTTTCTGGGTCCCTTGAACTTGGAATTTCTCTTTAAAATCTCCCATTAATTCCTATTAAAGGGCCACTAGCAAAGAAAATGGAGTGTTAGCTTTTATCAATCTGCATGAATAAATGTTAACCACCCTCAGTTAAAAGGCCTCCTTTGAGCTGCACTCATGCGAACACAGCGTGCACGTTGGCAAATCATTCAGATTAATGCACTCGACCTGCGCAAAGGCTGCCGACGTGGGTTAGCGTTATAGATTTTAATTTGAAATAATGTCAGTCTTCTCAGCCTACGCTGCAGCTCTCGCTAGCCGCCATCTGCTTGTGATAATGAGCTTGACAGTCCCTGGGAATGGGATTTGCCGCCTTCTTTCCCTGCATAATGGCCTGGTATCGATCCCTGTGGTGGGTGGAGCAGTTGAAGGCCTCACACTTGATCCCTACAAGGGCCGAATGGAGCAGAAGTTCCTGAAGCCTCAGGTGCAATGACAGTGAAGAACAAAAACAAATCTACCGTTTTTCTCACACCCGGGGCAACAGGATGAAGCCCCACACTGGTCGTGATTCCCATCCTTCTTCAGTGCAACTCATTAAGCAACAAAGCAAATGAATGGGCAGTAGCTAGGCTGCCCCTACCTTCTCCTTCCTCATTGCGGTATGTGAGGTGAGATTTGTTGGGCTAGCAACTCAGAGGAGGCCTGTGGTCCAGCAAGATCTCCGTGCTTGCCAGATATGGTGGCATATGTATTCCAAAACTAAGAGAGCAGAGGCACAAAGATTTCAATGCCAGCTTTGGATATATAAGAATACATATATAGATACATAGCAAGACTAAAATAGCCACTGAAAAATCCTCATCTGCCCTGGAAGAACTAAACAAAACAAAGGAAACAAAACAGACCACATTCTCTTGCACTGGTTCCCAACCATACATGGACAACAGCATCTAGAGTAATTAAACTTAAATTCTATGGACAAAATAACTCCTTGGGAAACAAAGAACTTGTCACTTCCATAGTCAACTGATAAAGGGATGAAGAAAAGTAAAGCACTGCTCAGAATGTGGCTCAGCCTTAACAAGTAAAGAACTATGACATACTCTACAGAGCGAATGAAACTGGGATGTATTATGTTGACTGCACTAATTTAGCTGTGAAAATACAAACACCGCCCAGCTTTCCTTATGCCAGGCACCTAGAGCTATGCTTTTACAACTGCAACATTCCAATTTCACAATGTAAAAGTTCTGGAAGATGCAGCTAGAAGATGCTGCTGTATGGTATCGATGTGGTTAGTGTGGCGGAGCTGCTGACTCATTTACAAATGATTGAGACAGTGAGCTAGTGCGCTGTTCTGTTACTATTTAACTTCAAAGAAGTCTCTCCTGTGATTAACAGGTTCTGCACATTCTAGTTCCGAAGACTTTTTTTTTTGTCTACACAGAGAGCTCTGCTGGGCATAGAATCCCCCTGGAAGCATGCTACTGGGGTTCAGGCAAAGCAAGCTCTTGAGTAATAGTGTGAGCTAAGCACAGTGGGAATTCTGTACCTGAATCCTTGTACATAGTACGAATGGCCTACACCCACAGACCACAGACCAACACTGAGACACAACTTAGTAAATTCAGTTTCGCTACTCAGATTTTCAGTGGTCTCTGTATGTGTTCTGAAATGTATTTTTCATTCTTAAAATGATTGCCTCTTGGCCTGTGTGAAGGCTAATTATAAATGTCAACTTGCCACAGCCTAGAGCCACTTGGGAAGAGAGTCCCAACTGAGAAATTATCTAGATCTGGTTGATTTGTGGGATGTCTGTAGGATACTGGTTTGATTGGCCCAGCCAGCTATGAGCAGCACCATTCTCTAGGCTGGTCCCTGAACTGTGCTCAATGTGAAGAAAATGAGCAGGCAGGCAGGATGGATGGGCACATTCATTTCTTTATGCTATTGATTGTAAATGTGATGTTGAGAAGCTACTTGAGTTCTTACCTTGACTTCTCTGTGATAAGAGACTATAATCTGGGACAGTAAGTTAAATAAAACCTTTACTTCCATTAAGTAGCGTTTGGTCAGGGTTGTTGATCACAGCAGCAGAGATGTACCCAGAAGCACCTGAAAGCAATGCTCACAGTCAGCCCTGTGATTCCACTCATCTTCCAAGACTACACATTAGCAAGGTAAAAAGTGAAACTTGAATATCAGGTAAACTATGTGATGCGCCCTCTACAGTGACAGATACCACCCTTGCTTGCATGCACCTTCCTTCAGAGGTCTGCAGACCCCATGCTCCATTTCTTTCCACCTTCTTCTGCTTCTGTAGCATCTGTGCTAGACTCCTCAGCTTATGGTTCTAAGAATATCCAGGTACAGAGGACTATCCTAATGCATTTATAGTTTGTTTTGAAACTAAATCACTAAAATATGATATATTACAGATGTTCATGCAATGGACATCATGACTGACATGTTGAACATACCTAGTGGTGCCCAGCTTTGTGTCTCATGTCATAGAAGAGTGGTTACCAAAACATGCTTTTTTTCTATGTTCTATCAAATGTCATATTGTACTTTTCATTGGGGACAGTGGAATATATGTCACTACATATAGAAAAAACTTCAAGAATAAAAGCATACATTGGGTAGACAGTGCTGTTTAGTGTGTCACTATTTGTTGTATTTCATGTATTTATTTTTATTGTGTGACAGACTTAGAACTTGTGGATCTGATGAGCTCATCATTATAAGGGCTACTGTTGAGTACAGAATGCAGGGAGAAATAAACACTCAGTAGAGGCTCTCCAAGTCATGTTGAGCTTTCACATCTGCTTCCAACATAACTCCTCCTCATCATCAGATGTGACATCTTCCCCATGCTTTATAGACTAGAGAATGAGGTTTGATGATTACAAGTAGTTTCCTGAGGTCATGGACCTTGGCTGAGAATGCTGGGAGCTTGTATGTGACTCCTCCTTCCTTTTGTGATCGTGAGCCACTCACTGGTGTTCCTCTAACTATGGAGTCCCTTCCAGGACACAAGTCTCTGTGAGATGCTGACACTCGGAGAAAAGTGCTCCATGATTGGCATGTCCATGGTACAATATCAGTGGCACAAGGTTCCAATCCAGTCTGACTCCACCAAAGTTAACCGTTCTCCACTGTATTATCAAGGCCTTATTCATCTACTCACGATCCACTAACTGCTTTACTTATTAGTAGCCTTGAGTATAAGAAACCTATTTTATTATCTTTCCACCCACAGCTCCTAATTGAGTGGCTGGCATTTACAAGTTGCTCACTAATTCCAGAAAAGAGTAGCCCAAAATGGGCCAGAGAATGTCTGTGCTCTGGAATCATACTGGCATTTAACCCTCAGCCAGACCCAACAATGATGTGTTCCATCCATCCCCTAAAAACATCATCACCCTTACCTCATTCCACTTCCATCTTTGTCCTGCTTTTAAAGGGAACTTTTTTTCCTTCACATTTCATCTATTGTTGAGAATTTATATATGCTTCTAATATGCTTTGATAAAACCCACTCCTATTCTCTCCACTCCAGTTTCTGCTCCAATGATTTTTCCATCACTTTCTCTCTCAACTTTACTCTCTGTCTCTCTTTCTCTCTCTCTCTCTCTCTCTCTCTCTCTCTCTTTCTCTCTGTTTCTTTGTCTCTCTCTTCTCTGAGTTCACATAGTGCTGATTGTATATATGTGGCTATAAAACCATCTCCTGGAGCATGGGAAGTAACTTTCATACACTTTAAATTAACTTCATTTTAAATTTACCAGAAATAACAAAATACATTCAATGACCTATCTCAGTCATGTCCCTGTGAAGTGTCCCCTTGTCCACATACTGGCTGTGCTCAATCTTACTATAAATGGATCCTAGGAAATACACAGTTTTTGTTTTGTTTTGTTTTGTACCAGGAAATGCATGTGTCTGCCTCCTTGGTCTACATTTTTAATATTTCCCACCAGGTCTTCCTTGCTAAGCCTTGACTTCCTGCTTAGCAGCAGCCCAGCTCACCACTTCAGTTCCATTAACTCTGCTTCAAGATGAATTACCTCCGAGTTTAGCACCTATAAACTGCAATACTACTTGACCTTTTCTTTTTAATTTTCAAATGAAATTAAAAGTTTCCCAACTGTACTGAGAATTTGGAGTTTGAAAGCCATTTTTGTTGTAATAAACTGATTTGAACTGTAGTGAAACATCAGTTCCCTTACCTACTGGGCAGAGTGACAAACTGCCACTCCTGTAAAGGAACATAACATGGAAACGTGCTGTCCTTGTTCTAATTTATAGCTTTTAAAGGAGAATTTGTGACGAATGCCCGAGCTTCAATGTGGTATTATGACTCTGAGGCAGAATTCTTATTTCTTCTATCACAGTGAAGATAAAATTTCTTGTAATTTTTAAGTTTACTTTCTGTCCATCAGCCCAGAAAAGAACTGCTAAGTTTCCCTTATCTTTCCACTGTGTTCCTGGAATTTTTGCCTATATTCACATGCGATTCATACTCTGTATTCCAGGCAACACATCATAAACATATTTGTTTGTTAATATTTACTGATGAGGAAACTGGTGAAGGTGGGCATAATGGTGCCTACCTAAAAATCTAGCTTGGATGATGTCGAAGCAGGAGGACTTCTATGAATTCCAAACTAGCCTGGACTACAGTATAAAAACCCTATCTCAAATAGGAATAAAATAAATAATTTATAATATTAAACCTAAAAATAATTCTCTTTGATAATGTTGCTATTTCATATATTATTATTATTAATACATCATTGTAATCTGATCCACACACATAGATTCCAGCTCCTGAAATACAAAGAAATGAGAATTCAGTTAAACAGGACAAACCTGCTTTTTTCAGACAGCCACGTTCTAGTGAATACTAAGTATGTGGCCATAGCACTGCTGGAGAGGCAGTGGTCCAGTGAGGAGGACACGGGATAGTGGAGGTCTCCCGAGAGCACGCTGTGCCCTGCCAGGCTTAGCGGGACCTGAGGTTGGTGACTCTGGTGATCTTCTGAGCGGACGGGCAGGGTTACTCTCATGAGCATGTGTGGAGGCTGAGAGGACTATAAGGATGTGGGTGACAGGCAGAACCATAAGTGACAATGAGGAAGATCCCAAGCTTGGAAAGAATCAGCAGCAGGAAGAGGAAAGTGAGAGGTGGAACACACATAGGAAAAGGTGAAAAGTGATTTACACCTGCTGAGCACCCACCCTCTTATAGGTGGAGAGAAGACAGAAACATGGGACTTAGGGAAACTGCCCAGAGAGAAATTCCAGAGCAGCTGCCACCTGCTACAACAGAGGGAAGTTGTTCCATAAATACCATCTGCTGTCCCTGCATCTTCTCTGCCTTAATGCCCTATCACTATGACATAAACCAATCAAAACGTCTTCTCCAAGAGTATGATGTAGCAAGTTTCTTTTTCCAGACATAGCCAGCACCATCTGTGTGTGAACTACAAATTCCACCTGTCCAATGCTGTGGCAGCGCACCCCATGAAGGTTTGGCTGACCCCCCCACCCCCCGCCAATGACTCTTAGAGGTGTGTGCTCCTGTATTCAGAGTGGAATCTCTCTAAACCTTCATTCCTCCCTGGACTGTAAGATGGCAACAGCAGCCACTTTGTCAGGTGGGTACAAGGACTGCATGGTGTGGTACAGGCCAAATGATTAGCATATCTGACTGGTGCTACTCTAGGACTGAAAACAGTAAGTCCACTTTCCTAAGTGTGCTTCCTGTCTTCATCATCGGTGTATGCAGAGGATGTGCAAGATGCAGGGTTTACACCCTAGCTCCACTGAATGGAAGCAAGCAGTAAGGCAGAACCTGGAAGGTGCAGATCTTGGAAAAGCAGGACTTCAAGGCTTTTCATCCTCTCTAGAGAGTGGATGAAGCGACAAAGGTGCCATGGCAAGAAAGTTCCTTGATCTCCATGACAGTATGTTTTGTTAGTAAACAAACACCCTCATTAGGTCTGTAACTAGATATGAAAAGAAAAAGGTCATTCATGTGTTTCAGGAGCCATAAGAAAGTCAGCTGCCCAGATGGGTGCAAAACAGCATTGAACAGGGGAAGACTTCACCTGGGTGTTAGCCAGAGGCAATTCCTTGATCTAGAGGCAGGGTCTAGAGAAAGTCAAGCATGAATGAAGAAGAGTGGTGGGGATGGGGATGGGGATGGCTTTGAGCATTTCTATCTGGAAGCAGTGTGCACTATACCAGAGGTGAAACAGCTGAAGACAAGGTGTCAAGAAAAGAAGGGTATTAATTTGGTGAAGTCATGCAAGAGTCCCTAAGATGATGGCAAGTAGCAGAGTTGGGATTTATCCCAGAAGATAAACACACGGATTATGTCTAAATACATAGAAAAAAGTACTTGGCATAAAACTATAGGAAAAAAAAAACAATTAAAATGCCAACCAAACAAACACTACTCCCTCAGACTAATCTATGAAGCATCTAAAGAAGGCCTGAAACAAGCCAGATGTGAGGAGCCAAAGACAGGCACATCGAGAGGTGAGTGGTGTGTTTGGACTCAAGCTTAGATGCAGCCTGAGAATTGGCACAGGGAACCTAGGAAGTCCCCCTGCACAGCAGACCATGGTTGAAGCACACACCTGAACACTTAGGGTCCAAAACTGGTCACAGTTACCTTTTTGAGAGACAATGTGTATCCACAGGAAGTCCTTGGTGAAGCTGCTACATGAGGGTGTAATCCAAAGACCTCAGGCTACCAGCTCTGGGAGTTGGACCTGTGAGCAGAGTGTGGGATTGCACATACCGAGAGAGGCAGACAGTAAAAATGGCAGAGAACAGAGTCTATGTTGAACTAGTGTGGAGAATGTCCTTTCAAAGAAAGGAAGCCAATGGCAACATGGGAACAAGTAGAGATGGAAAACACCTTTTGCCTGACCCACAGAGATGGAGGTGTGGTATTACCAAGGCCTGTGTTTAATTTGCACAGATGCTTATCTGTGGATTCTTTCTAGCATTCTTACAAACTACATAGATAATGCAGAGCTGCGTATGAACTAGCAAGATTTGTGGCAGAGTAGCAAACCGTATCTGGGCTTTTCCCCAGAACCCCAACATGGGGAAATAATAGTATCCAGTTAGAGGTAGAAGGTAGCTTTTCAAACACACAAAGCCCTTCCCAAATCCAGCACCTTTCCTCAGGGATAGCTACTGTTGATTCATCAATGTCTTATCATCATCATCATCATCAACATCTTCATAATCACCATCATCATCATAACCATTGTCATCATTATCTGTCCTCTTCTCATCCCAAGAGTTTACCAACTACATGAGTTGGTTGCAGGAAAGAGCACTCATTTGGGATCCAAAAACTTATTGAATCACAAATAAAGTGTTAAAATTTGTCTCGATGTATTAGGTAATACATGCTTTTAGTGTTTGTTGTTATTGTCCTATGAAGGTCAAGTTCTTCAATGATTTCTGTCTTCTGGAAAACGTCCTATGCATGAGTTTTGAAAAATCAATAAGAAGCTGAAATGAATTGTGTTTCCATCAGAATGGAAGTTGCATGTGTGACAGACACCCTGTGAACACATCAGAAAGCAGGCTCTGACCTCAGCAGTAGGAACCCTATTTCCCTGGGTGTGTCAGTTTTCTCAGTGAGGTCACAAAATACCCAGTAAAAGCAGCTGAAGGAGGATCTTTTGGGGTTCAGCTTTCAGGATACAGTTCATTGTAGTAAGAAGGCCACAGCAGCAGGAAGGTGAAAGAGCTGGCTACATTGCACCCATAGTCAGGAAGTGGAGAGTGCAGAACCCTGGTGCTTACATCAAGTTCTTTTAGTCTAGAACCATATTTCCTAGAATGCTGTCACCCATATTTTGGGTGAGCCTTCCCCATCAACTAACCTACATACTGAGAGGCATGTCTCCTAGGTGATCTAGAACTTGTCAAGGTGACAATCATGCAGGGTCATTTCAATATGTACATGGATTGCTGCCCAAACCCTTCAGGTTCTTCTACGATTGTTAGCCTCTGAGTTAGAAAGAGCTCTGTTCCTATTGAATTCAGGGCCAGGCCGTATTGCTCCCCACAGAAGAAACTTCAGTAAATCTGCGCTCCTGGTGGATGTACTAAAGGAGAGTGCAGAACTGCATGAGCAAACAGGAAGGGATCCCTCTGCCTTACTCACTCATGGTGTCGGGAGTGTAAGGCTCAGTACTCAGCACCTCTGGAAGGCAATGTTGTGGTGTCCCCAACTAGATGAGACACAGCATCAGAGAGTCCCTTCAGTGTATCAGCCCTTCAGTGTCCTTAGAACTACAGGGCTGGAGTGGCCCACAGTACATGTAATTGTCTGAGAATACGGGGAATAATGTCTGGCATTGAAATTCAGAAGAAAATACTAATCTGGATAGAGCTGAGCTTGTCCTGTGGTTTTGCAAGGAAATCCCCCAAATGAAAGTGTCTAGAAATAATCCTCCCAAATTTTATAACCAGCCCAGTTTTTAATTATATTGAGGCTTGGATGTCCCTCTGATGTGGAGTCTATTACTCATCACCCTAAAATGATGGAGTCTGTAAACTGAGAGCTTGTTCTATATGCTAGAAAAAATGTTCTCTTACATGACTTGCCTTGGTCCTGGTCTCCAGGAACCAGAACTTCTGGAGATATTTGACAAGTCCATCAATTAACTAGGAAATCTCAATTAATATTCATATCTGGGCACCTCCAAAGAGGTAATAAAAACAGGACAAAGACTGGGAAGGGGTGGGAGTAGGGACACGGAATCCCAGCATGCCTCAAGAATGATGCATTTTAACAGTAAGCTAACAGCCATGGAACCCAAAGGGAAGAGGAACAGTGCATTAGGGATTTGACATGACACCTGGCCAAGGCAGGCAGATATTAGGACAGAGGGATTTGGACAAATGACTGGCAGGCATGACTTCTAGGCCTGTCGCTCACTGCACAGAACCTCCAATGAGAGGCTTGGCCTTGGGTGTCGGTTGCTTGTGCTTAGTTCCTTAGTGAACGTCCTCAGCCAGGCTGACCTTGAATACAGTCTTCCTTAACCCCAGTGACACTGTCACTAGGACCACTACAAGTACCACAAAACACAAGTTTCCTGGTGTCAACATATTTTTGCCCTGTTTAAGACAAAGTATTTAAAGGGAGAATTTTTAATTTATTTTTCTAAAGAGATTCTTGTCACAAAAAAAGAAACAAAAACAAAATAACAGAACAATCAATGTTAAGGCAAAATTCCTTTCATTCATATAATGAGTCTAAAAAAAAAATTTACTATTCCATAGTTCCAGCCAGTCCTGTTTAACAAGAACATACTCATTACCTGGATTTTATTGCGGAGGAATTAGAAAAAAGAGGAGATTGTAGACACTTATGAAAATTCATTTTTTTTAACAATGCCAAGTTGTGTTTATGATGGAGACGTCAGAATCTATAATTAAATTGCATAATCAGGGGCCCAGGTATAACCCCCACAGCCCACTACTGCTGATACTGACTTTAAACACTGTGGACCCTCTAGGGAATGATTTTCACCTCTTTGAAAGACTTTTGAGACATTAGCTCACCGCAGCATTCAACCACCTGCCACGCGTGTTTACGAGTGTCTCTAAGCACTCCAAGTAATCCTCAGCCTCAACATGGCTTTTGAATAAAATTCCTGCCATTAAGTGATAGGAAACAGTATGGAGTCCTTGTAAGAGAGAACTTAAGGTCATGCTATCGAATAACAGACTGGCTGAGCCCTGTGATGACAGGGAGAGCAGGGAAGACATGTCGCTAGCTGGGCAGCATGGTGGGTTTAAGACAAATTACTATGCAACACCCCTGGTATTTGGTTGTTGCGAGCTACATCTTTGAAGGGTTGGATGAACTTCCCGTAGCCACTTAGCTGGAATTAAAAGTCTCTGGACTCAAAAGCTCCTCTCTGCAAGTACACGGAAGGCCGCCTTTGCTGCGAAGCACCGGTTTGCCCTTCCCTGAAGAGCTCTACGGAGGCCAGCCACTGCAGTGTGGCTCCAAAGGGAGCCAGCTCTAGCCAAGACCTCCGTGCGCACGGCCCAGAGAGCTGTACACATTTTCACTCCACCTTCTCTTTGTTGAGTTTGCTGGCAGTGGAAGTACCCTGCCGCTCCCATTATTCTGAACTACAGACCCTGAAATTAAGCCCTCCTCTGTGGCAGTCAACATACTGTTGACTGGTTCAAGCAAAAGGAAGTCATTAATTCAGGCTTCTTGGATTTGGGTTTTTTTGTGAAGATGGAGAAGGAACGTCTCCTTCATCGATCTCTGAATCCTCATGTTTGCGGTTCCTCAACAAAGCCAGCCTGAGTGCAGGCCAGCAGGAGGTATGCTCCTGTCCTGTGTTGTTTAAATTTGGACCTGGAAATCTGTGATTAGCCAGCCTCACTCAGTCCAGATGAGACAAAAGATGTTATTGTCCATAAGTTGTGTAGCTCTTTCTAGTATGATCTTATTCTTAAAGGTCTATAATAGTGGTCCATGAAGTTAAACAGACTTTCACTAATTCTCCTTATAATGTTACAGGTAATATAAGGCTATTTGTAATATGATTCATTTAGACATCATAACTATTTAAACTTCTTTACAATAAAAGCTGGTGTGTCATATTGTGAACCACATCAAGATGGTCAGAGGACCCTGGAAACTTAGAGTGTCACGACAATAAGTACCACAATAGGGTCTTCAAGGCACAAACCAAATTAGGGTCTTCTGTATCGTGTCTGTGCCTTGTTACTTGTTTTCTTTCTTAATATATGGATGAAGGCAAAGATAGGCAAGAACTAAGTGTTAACAAGAACAGACGTTACACACCATTGCTTCCTTATGCTGCCCACCTCTGAACTATGCTCTCCTGTAGAGGGTTACACCTGTCAGTGTTCAGCACAATACTGTTGACTAAATGATAGGCAGGAACAAGGGAAGCCTGGGGATCCCTGTTCCCACTTCTTCTCTGTTTCACACAAGACAGGGAGACTCAGAGAGGCACAGACACCAGACACCTGTTTCCAGTAAGGATCCTCAAAGGCGACTGGCTCAGAGCACCACACTTCGGTTTTAATACTTACAAAGAAGAATGTTTGCAATGAAATTGCCTATGCCTTTGATGACTCTGAAAAGCTTTAAATCACATTCAGTGACAAAACAGATTACAAGAGGGAGAAGAGATGGGGAAGAAGAGAAAAAGGAGAAAGAAAAGGGAAAGAAGAGGAAGGGAAAGAGACAGGAAGAAGAGGGGAGGAGAGAGAAAGAAGGGAAAGGGAGGCTGGAAAGGGAAGTATAGGAAGGGGATGAGAAAAGGGAGGGGAAAGAGAAGTGAAGAGGAAGAGGTGGAGGAAAAGATAAATAAACGAAAAGGTGAAGGGAAAGAGGATAAGGAAGAGGTGAGGAAAGGGAGGAAGGGGAGAAGGAAAGAGGGGGGAGGTCATGAAAATAAGGAATTGTTTTTTCAATATATAGAGGAGGAACCAGAGCCTGAACCCTGAACTCTTGTTCATTTATCTTTATGTCTGATGTCACTACCCTGCTTCTCAGTAACTCCCAAATGGTCAGTGGTTAGAAACAGTTTAAAGCATTTCTTCTCTGGTTCTGGAGATCAGGAAAGGTCCTTGTTTGTCTGTGTCCTTGTGGATACAACATGTCCACCTTACCAGCCAGTGAGAAAGTACTGAATAAAAGCCTCCACATGTAGCCTGCAGATAAAACACAGTGACACCAACTAACAATAGAGCACATTTGTCGCCAGGATAAGGTCAAACATTTGTGTAGAAACCTAAAGACTAATAATATTTTCATTTTACTATATGGAGAATAGTATTGATTTATGTATTAAAAGTTTGGATTGAAATGTGACTTCCTCTCCAGCATTCTAAATGTAGGGATTACCTTTTAGATTAAAATGGCCTGTATGTGATCAACTTTCAAATGGTGAGTGTGTGTGTGTGTTTGTATTTGTCTGTGTCTACATGTCTGTGTGTGTGTGTATCTCTCTCTCTCTCTCTGTCAGTGTCTGTGTGTTTATGTCTCTCTCTGTGTGTCTATGTGTCTCTGTGTGTCTGCATCTGTGTAAAAGAATAAAAACTGTTCTGAGCAACACCTGTCAGGACACCCTGAAACATAGTCCTGGGTTTGGAATGTGTCCTAGTTAGGGTTTCATTGCGGTGAAGAGACACCATGACCATAGCTGACCTCACGGGGAAAGCATGTAACTGGGGCTTGCTTACAATTCAGAGGTTTAGTCAGTTATCATCATGGCAGGCAGACATAGTGCAATAGAGGCAGCTGAGAGTTTTATGTCTGGATCTGCAGAAAGCAAAAAGAGACTTTGTGCCACACTGGGCCTAGCTTGAGAAACTTCAAAACCCACCCCTTAATTAGGCTCTTGCTCCAACAAAGCCATACCTACCACAACAAGGCCATACCTCCTAGTTGTGCCACTCCCCATGAGCCTATGGGGCAATCCATTTTCATTCAAACCACCACAAAATATCTGCTGAACTTTTGTTTCACTGGCTGAAGAGTGAAATGTCTTATGGGAATCAATGATCTACAATCTCAAGTTTATTTTTGTCATTGCTTTCAGCATTGGCTTCAGTATTGAACTTAGAAAGGGAGGCTTATAGGCAAGTGGGGGAAGAATGGAAGGAGCCAACAGGGACTGGAGCTCCACAAGAAAGCCAACAGAGCCAAATAAATAGGATCCAGAGGGGTTTGTGGAGACTGAAGCACCAACCGAAGACCATGTGTATGGACTGGTCTGTATAGATCCCCTACACAGATGTAGCCTATGGGCAGCTTGGTCTTCATATGGGCTTCCTAGTAAGGGGAGCAGGGGCTGACATGGACTCTGTTGCCTGTTTTTGATCATTTCCCCCATGCTAGGGTTGCCTCACTGGACCACAGGGGAAGAGGATGCACTCATTTCTGATGCAACTTGATGTGATGGGGTGGATTAATGGATGGGCTCCCCTTTTCTGAGGAGTAGGAGAGGGGGAATAGGGAGAAGAAGGAGAGAAGGTGGGACAGGGAGGACAGAAGAGGGGGAATCTGTGATCAGGATATAAAGTTAAATAATTAACTAATTAAAAAGAAAAATATGCTTGCATTTGGAGTACTTAAGGTAAGTCCATCATCCTGTACTATCAGGAAGATCTGCTTTATTAAAGGTCTTAAGACAATATCCTTCCTTTCTCCTATATTATATGTCTAATATCCACTTATAAGTGACTATATACCCTGTGTGTCTTTCTGCTTCTGGGATATTTCACTCAGGATGATCTTTTCTAGATTCCACCATTTGCCCGCAAATTTTGTAATTTCCTTGTTTTTCATTGCTGAGTGGCTGGCTCTTTGATCACCTCCCTCTGAGGGGAGGGCAGCCTTAACAGGCCACAGGGGAAGACAATGTAGGGTCAGTTGAAAGGGGAGGAGGAACTCCCCTATCAATAGACTGTGAGAAGGGCAGGGGAGAAGAGGGAGAGAGGAAAGGATTGGAAGGGAATGAGGAAGGGGGCTACAGCTGGGATATAAAGTGAATAAACTGTAATAAATCAAAAAATTTTTTTAAAAAGAACAGGAGAAAAAAAGAGACAATATCCCTGTTTGGTACTTAGTTCTGGTTTTGCCCACAGTCTCACAGCTGATATTTCTTGCTGCAGGGGCTATATGCCATTTCTCTCAGCATTTATATAGATCCATACATCTATGATCAACAGGCAAAAACAAGCCTGCTCGTATATGCTCTTGCTTTTGTCTTTTATTTTTAATATATTTTTAATTTTGAAATTATAATTACATCATTTGCCCCTTCCTTTTCTTCCCTTTAACCTATCCCATGTACCTGACTTGTTCTCTTTCAAATTCATAGCCTCTTCTATTAAAATTGAAGTAATATGTATATATACATATATGTATATGCACACACATGGATAGATAGATAGATTGATTGAATGATATATATAGAGAGAAAGAGAGATAGCTATGTTCTTGTAATCTGCTCAGTGCATATAATGTTATGTGTATGCATGTTTTCAGGGCTGACCATTTGGTATTGGATAACCAGTTGGAGTGTTCCTCCTCGGGGAAGATTATTTCCCACACTTTCTTCATAGCTGAGTTAACTGTACTTCTACCTGCAAAGCTGAAGCCTTGTGGCTTTTCCTTCATTCTCCTGGGCATGTGTAATACTGTTGCCTTTGTTCTTCACTGGTTTAGGCAGTCTTATCAATGAGAGCTTAGCAGTGTAGCTTCTCACAGTTTTAGGAAACATAACCACACAGAAAACTCTATGATCCTTTGGCTCTAACAATCCTCACAATTTTTATTATTCTTTGAGCTTTAGGTGAAGAAGTATTTCAAAATGTATCAGTTAGGACTGGGCCCCACAACTCTACATTTTGCTTGGTTGTGGGTTTCTGTAGTGGTCCCTGTTTGTTACAAAGAGAAGTTGCTTTGATAAGGAATGAAAACTAACTCATCTGTGAGTATAATGACAAATATTTAGAATTTACTTTGGGATTGTACTGGCTTAGTTAAGTGGTGGTTGTGAGTTTTCCTCCAAGATTAACTACTTTACTAGCCTTGGGTTATTGGCTAGGTTTCCAGTAGCAGGCATGATTTACCATTTGTTAAGTGGGTTTTAAGTCCAATTAAAGAGTTATTACTTACCATCAAGTTATGCATGCCATGACTGCATCCTTATGGTCATTACCCCGCTGTAATTCATAGCCATCTACCTGGGAACTGTCACTTGTTTCCCATCTTTGGAAGCTTTCATGGTGCCTTTTGGTCCCATGACAGCTAGTCCTCAGGGCGGAGGTTTTCAGATCATTTACAGCTCAAGGGTGTCTGGGTCCTGTATTACATGGTTTCTTCCACAATAAAGACTAATACAAAGTAAAGCAATTTTGATACTTTATTTTACTCCAGTCATAATGGCAAAGAACAACAAATAATGGACAACAGAAGCTGGAAGGGATATTGGAGAAAAGAGAAACTTAATCCTCTGTTGGGGGATTCTAAACTAGTCCAACACTCTAGAAATCAGTGGATAAACTTTTCAAAATAAATCTCCCAAATGACCTATCTATCCCACTCTTTGGCATATGAGCAAAGAACCCAACTTGTACTCTGTAGATATCTGCTAGTCATGTTCATTGCTGTTCTGTTCACAATAACTAGGACATGGAAACAACCTAAATGTCCTTCAACTGATGAATGGATAATGAAAATGTGGTACAAATATATTACCCAATACTATTCAGATATAAAGAAAAATGAAATCAAGGACTTTGACAGTAATTCGATGGAAATACGAAAGATCATACTGAGTGAAGTGATCCAGACCCAGAAAGTCAAATGTTCATGGTTTCTCTCATTGGAGGTCCCTAGCTCCAAATCTCCTGATAGGAGTATATATCATAAAATAACTACAGAAACCAGGAAAGTAAAACAAGTACTCTTCCAAGTGTGGGTGAGCAATAGAGAGGAAGTAGCAGGGTGAAATGAGAAATGAGAAAAGTGGCTCTAATTAGGAGGGAGGTAAATACAGAATGAGAGGGGAAGGTTAAAATAACTATAAGAATGTCTGACAAGTACTTAGGGAATCATACTCTTAACTATCTACTTAAAAGTACCTATGAAATACGTAAGGCAGTGTATAAATATACAAACAATCTAACAGCTCCAGGCATGTAAATTCATCTTTTGAGTTGGTGGCAAAGCTGTCCAAGAGAACCAATGCCATTTGTGATCGACCTTGGTTAATACCAATGCAACTCTGCTGTTTTGAACCAACAACAGTTGCTGTTAATGCTATGCACTAATGACTGCAAGTGGTGCCTAAATTCCTGTGCCTATACATACTCCTGAGGGGGAATGACTTATGTCTAATTGGTAGATAGCTTTCAAATGCAGAATGTCAAAGTTAGACCTATTTCTCCAGCAGGGAAGGTGGCCTGAATGCAGAACCAAATATTTACTCTCTCAGAAAACTGGTACTCCTGCAGAACCTTACAACCTTCAAGCATTCTAAATGCTCTGCCCCAAAGTCAAGCTCAACATCCATGACTGAATCTCAAAACCTTTAGAAAATGATTCAACATTCAATTCCTGTTTTAAACTTATTTTTGTGAGAGTCATGTGGGGAGTTAGATGTGCTGAGAATGCCGTGTGCCCTTTTCTCTGTTCTCTCTCTTCCTTTGAGAGTATGGAGTCTCTCCTGTGGCAGAGTCAGTAGCTTGACTGTGTCTGGCTCTACCTTGAATCATCATGAGGGACTGGTGAATATTCCTGGCACTTTTCTCCCCTGTGTGACCAAGTACCTGCAGCGATCCAAGGAGGAAGGTTTTATGAGCTCACAGTTTGAAAGGGTGCATACAGTCTATCGTGACAATAAAGGCTGAGGGAGGCTGAGCCGACATGAATGAATAATGGTGCTAATTCATCTTGCTCTCTTCTTTTGCTCTTTCATTCAGTTTAAGACCTCAGCATATGAGAGGCTGCCACCCAGTTCCAGGATGGAGACACACACACGCAAAGGTCTGTCCTATATCCCCAGTTTGGAAATGAAGCCTGTCCATCACAGCAGCCTGGTTATCACCAAGGGGGATCTTTTCTTCATGGTAAGGTTGAACCAGATCCCACCCTTTGAGACACTTCCTGTAAAGCCCTAGGAACTCAGCTGCATGCCTGACTCCTGTCATCAATTAAGAAACTTGGTGTAAATTTTCAGAGTGACAGTATTCATGCTTCTGTTCACTGTGAATTGCTATATTTCAGGCCCCTACAGTGACATTTAAAAGAAACTTAAACACACGAGTGCATATGAGCACATGCTTTTCCCCTCAACAGCAATCTCCATGGCCATAACTACATCTCTATCTGTGGTCTCCGACTCACCATTGTTGTAAAATGTCTACATCTTCAGAAGAATAAATAAAAGCTTAGGAACAATAAAAAAAATGTTTCTGAATTGACAGAATGGGACTGGCAGGCTGGCATCAATGTGTGAGGCAGTTTGGTTACAGCTTGGGATCTGGGAGGAAAGCAAACAGACACAGAGGACAGGCAGACCACAATGGGACAACTAATGCTGAAGACACAGGCCACACTGTGTGGAGGGGGGGGAAGGGAATATTGTGGAATAAATACAATTTCTGGACAGCTTAGTGTAAAGGCAAATGGGTTCCTTTTCCTTGGAATTACTGGATCAAGAGGCATTCAAAAGTGCATCAGACTCCAGGGAGTGTGGGATGGTCAGGGGTAGCTGGCTGGTGGCTGAATGTTCCTCCCTAGAACATTATCCATGAGCCACAAGGCTCCCTTGGGATGGAGGGATGCTTTCTTTCAGGGGGTATCAAAGGATGATCAGTCCACAGAAGATAGAAAAGAAGAAAATACACCAAACAACAGTGTCTTTGTGACTTGTGAGAGTGTTTGCTTCTGAAATGCACTTATTGTTTACCACAGGAAGGAGGCCTATTGTGCACAGACCTGCCTGTCATAAGCTAGACCCCTGAGCCTCAAAAATGAACTTGCATTACACTTTTCTACATCCAAGTTCTTGAGGGAGCACAGCAGTCCTACAGCTGACCTGGGCAGCCATGCTCCCCTGCTGTCAGTTTCAGACACTTACAATTTACCTCAAGTGTCCATATCTTCTGGGTTTTACTTAATCAAAGGAAAGGCTGAAGTTGTCAGGGGCTCACAAGGGAAGCCACAGCAGAGAAAGAATGAGCAGGTCCCAGGATGCACTGAGTACACTCCCAGTGAACACTAACCATGTCCAAACGCAGTCAAATGGAGTTGATCCTTTCTCTGAGAGGAGAGAGGAGCTGAGGCTGAGGTGGGAGTCTGCAGGAAAGGCAAGGCTGCCTGTTTCTTTGAGACAATGGTCTGCTCCCACTGCTGCTCTCTATTCATAGTGAAAGAGGGGCTGTCAGGTAAAGCAAGACAAATGGTATCTCCTGACTGATTAGTCCTTAGATACCAAGTCAGTGAGTTCATTATCTTCATCACTGTCGTTACACCGCTAATGTCAACAGATGCTATGCGGACACCACGAGATAACAATTAAGTGAGTGGATCCCAACATCAGACCCCATCTTCTAAAAGCTCTAAGCCTGTGTGGATAGATTGGAGACCTAGAATAAAGCCGTCTGTATCCCAGGAGTGACCAGAATGAGGGCAGCTTTCTGCTCTCAGTGCAAAGAAATTTCCCCATGGGTGCTGGGCCCCTGCACAGCTGGGTCACACTTTAGTGATACCTATAAGCCAGATTAAAAAAAAAAAAAAACAGATACAAACTAGATTTAAAAAAAAAACAAAGACGGCAAATGTCACTACATGCACGTTGGTGATATCTCTTTCCAGAAAAACATAACAAAACATGATATCATAATGAAAAATTCACATTTCTAGCTATAATTGGCATTTATTTATTTTTATTATGTACTTATTTTCATTTATTTATTTTCTTCTCTCCCTCTCTTCTTTCCTTTCTTCTTTCCTTTCTTTCCTTCTTCCCCCCTCCTCCTTTTTCAGAATCCTCCATTTACAAGAACCAGCTTCCAAAATTGATCTTGAATTTTCCTATTTGTACAAGTCTGCGGATAAAAGAGAAAGCTTGTAACAGTCACTGTGCACAAATGTCCTCAGACTTGGATACAGGAGCTTTGCGGGGTGCTGGGTAAGGAGAGGGCAAAAGTGGTCAGAGAGAGGCACAGATGGTCACTCACCTGCTGCCTCCCCCAGGGTCTCAGCACAGTTTGCATTTGAGATATCAGGAATAGGAGCATGTGGTTTCCTTCCTGAGGCTCAAGTCAAATGCAGAAAAGGAGGGCGTGTCCAGGGGAACACACCAGCTTTAAGTCTTAGGACTTCTTGTGAAAATAAAAATGAGAGTGCCTATTTCAAAAATCACACCAAGCGAGCAGCTCTCCAGCTTGACGTAAAAGCAAAGAGGGCAATATTTGGCTTGCTGGCTGTTGGACACTGCGAGAGGTCTCTTTCGTTTCTAATTAGACAACGCTCATGTTGAGGACAATATGCACTTTGATGACTGTCCATTAGACTCCTTGCAAGCAAGTCTAAACATGAATTATGATTCCAAAGTAGCCTGACAACTGCTGATAATGATTCAGGAAGCGGAGCCAAATGAAGCCAGTGAATGCTAGCTGCCTTGTTGATATGCCCAGCACCTCTCCACAGGCAACAGTCGCGACAGGGATGGGCTTGGGAGTAATCAGGGGTGGTGGCACAGGTCCAATTTTGAAGAATGAGTCTCCTTCCAGGAAGCAATAGTTTAGCCTCACGGAGCAGTTCAGAGCCATTTTTATTGTTCTCCAAATGTGTCTAAGTCAATGAAAAGCCTCTTTAAAGGATGTCTTACGCACCTCATCTTGATCGTTTTTGTGATGAGTTCAGAAGAGAAGGAAGTGGAAGGGAAAATAGTAATTCCTGAGATAGAAGATAGTAATTTCTTACGTGTGTGTGTGTGTGTGTGTGTGTGTGTGTGTGTGTGTGTGTGTGTG
>NW_026596440.1:3228474-3253240 GCF_907164565.1 Psammomys obesus | reverse complement strand
GTGTGTGTGTGTGTGTGTGTGTGTGTGTGTGTGTGTGTGTGTGTGTGAATGGGGAGGCTGGAGGCCAAAGTCTCGTGTCTTCCTCAGTTGCCCTCCCCTTACTCTTTCGGAGAATTCTTTAAAGGCCGCTGGAGCTCTCTGGGGTGGTGAGCCTGGCCTGTAAGCGCCACTGCTTCCCCAGAACTGTGTTACAGACACGTGGACAACTTTATCTAGCTTTGTTCTGTAGGTGAGGATCCAAACTCAGGCCCTCATGGTTGTGTGACCCACGGAGTCCTCTCCCAGCACCCCCTCCCCATTCTCTAAAAGCAAGAGCAGGGATTTTCAGGGTAACTGAAAATCACCTGAAACAGTGGCAGATGCTTGAGATATCAAGTGTCTACCAGTGTCTAACAACTCAAACACTCTGGCTAGAAGAGGTACTTCTGGAAGTCCTGTCATGGCCCATTTGTAAAAGCAGGCAAGCTTTCTGGCAGGTCAGATAAGTTTCCGATATCTTTTTTAAAAAATTAAATTTGCATTACAGAACTTAAGGAGAGTGAATCTCCGAGGGCTACCAGTGAAAGAATCCTGAATTCCTACCACATAAACTGACTGGCCTGGGTTCTGAATTCTAACGTCTAACTATAAGAAAGGATCATATTAATGCAAAACTAAATCAAAGGGCCCTAACATACCAATATTCTCCCAGCCTTGATTCAGAAATTATTGAATTCTGAATTAATGACATTAAACTGCTAGGGGCAGTGAGCCTGAACATGCCTGAGGTATAAATGTTTATCAGAAGATGCGATTGGAGGCATTGAGATGGTGGATAATGAGGGAGCCAGAGTAACAGACATTAGAAGATATGGGTTAAAAACAGAAACCAGTAATGATGTAAAAAGCACAAACGTGTAAACACCAACTCAGCCAGGCACAGCCCCTCAATTAAATATTCCAAAAAAGAACACACCACAGCCTGCTCCTTGGCCACTTGTGCCAGGAGAGTGCTTCTTCGTTATGTGAGGCTGTCTTGGAGGAAGGGACCCTACCCTCTGCCCTGGCTACAGTATGACTCCATGTGCCAGCATCATTCATCTTACTGCAAGAAAGCTAAGGCTACAAAGCACATGCGAGAAAGCCAGCCAAGCCTTCTTAGGTGCATAAAGGAAACATGAGTCTCACCTGAGCATCTTCCAGGTACTCCACAGCTAAGCTTAGGAGCACCTTCCAGGGAAGCCAGGATAACAACAGGCTGCTCAAGGATACAAAGAGTAGGAGGCTGTGCCCCTCTACCACAGTGATCACCTTACCTGGGGTCTGCCAAGACTGTGGAAAAGCACTTGTAGCCTTCCTGGGGCTTCTCGGATGTATGTAGAGGACTGCATCTACTCAGTTAGGATGGTCAGGGTGCTGCCTTCAACCAAGGCAGGATAAGGACAGACAGCCATTTCATGTTTAAGAATGCATAAGCTTGCCGTTGGTATACAGCAGCCACAAATCCTCATGGGAGGGAGGTTTACAGCAAAGAGGTTGTTAAAACGTGCATATCCATCCCACCCTTTAGAATGGTTTTTCATCATCACCATACTGCTTCAGAGGAGGTAGGAAAAACAGTAACTCCTTATGCACAGAGGTTTTCCTTCTCAAAGACTTATGTAAGTGGAATTGTTTGGTTTAAATACTGAAGTTGTGATTTGTATGGATTCACGACTTAAGATAAGGTTACAATAGAGACGAGGCTGTCTTAGGAATAAACACAATGATGAGAGGGCTAGCGGCTCACAGAAGATAGAACTGTGTATGTCTTCTTGGCATGATATTGTCCGATTGTGTTCAGAGTAGTGGAAAATGTACACCTGCAGAAGATCAGCTATGAAACCACTTTGTTAGTTGCAGAGATTGTGTGAGGTACAGGCTTCCTCACAGAAAGAAAGGGAAGCCTAACATCTGGCTGGTGATAGCCTCTCCTGTTCTGGGTCCTAGTCTCTTTACTAGGCACATACCCCAAAGCCAGAGGTGATAAATACAGATGTCCCTGTTGCAGTCTATTTGAAATTCTTCTGGTCTTCAGTAATTGCTGGGTGTCCTGTGAGAACCATTCTCTCCCCAACTTGTGAAGAAGCCAAGTTCTCTGTGCCCTGAAGCTTAGACAGTATGGATTAGCAACTATTTAAAGGTAAACATGATCAAAATAATTTCATACATACATCTCGTGTGATCCTCTGCTAAAGACACATTAATGAGCTGGCTCTCCAAGGCCCAGAAAGATGAGTGATGCCACCTTTCATCTCTTGGCCTTGGCCTTGGGAAAGAGGTACACAACTCGCTTCACCACACACTGGAGTAGCTGTGGTTCTGGGAATCCTTGAGTACCCACACCAGAGCAACAATGCCAAGTGTCTAAAATGGCGAGGAAGCACAGCCCACATACTTACTCTCATGTCATATGTTAGCCTTGAACTCCATTGCCCAGCAGGTAGTCAAATAAGATACATGCACAACATCTAGGAAGGACCCAAGAAAGAGGGCAAAGGAGAAAGTCAGTCAACAGGCCAACTTACAGGAGAGGCAGCTACCCCAGTTTCCCCGGGACTCTGTGTGGGAGGTCCCAACACCCTAGACCTCAGAAAATCATGACTACAAGACCTACAAGACAAAGAGAAATACATATTCCAACTTGAGGCCACACCCATGAAGTGAAGACAAAGAAACATTGGAGAAGAAATAGTCTGGGCACACAACTACCTGAAGGAGAGTAGGGATGATTGGCAAGTTCTTCCTCCTCTATCACCCCTCGGACAGTAACTGCCAAGGAGTTAAGCATTCAGTGGTCTCACTCATCTATAACAATGAAATCTAACACCATCCTTATAACATCACTTTCTTCCTTTAAACACAGTATTGGATGCTCCTGGGCATTCATATGCACTAAAAGGAATTAAAGTATCTGAGACATATTGGGAAGGTATGGGGAAGAGGAAGGAAGAGAAACCTGGTCAGGAAGATCCCAGGAGCTCTCTGGGCAAATGGCTTAGCCAATCTCTGAGCTTCTGTGAAAAACAGGGTGGAAGGGGCTAGAAAGACAGGTTGTAAGAGCACTTGCTACTCTTCCAGAGGACCTGGGTCCCCTACTGTGCCTATATGGTGGCTCATAATGGTCTGTAGCTCTGATGTCAGGGCCTTTCTCATCAGGCATTCACATGCTGAATATACATACATGCAGGCAAAACCCTCATACAGAGAGTACAAATAAATCTTTTTTAAAAGGTGGAGAATGATTGAGGAAAACATTGATCTCTGGCCACCACAAAGGCATTCATGGGTATATATGTCAACACACACATGCACACATGTATACATACCACACACACCACAGACACAAAAAAGAAATGCAATCAATCACTCAAGAAAAGTTAAAGTTTTGTCTGTTTTCTATTCTATCAGTGAGCATGCTTAATAAATTTTCATTCAATATCTTAGCTAAATTGAACCTTGAAAAGGACTTTTTTCCAGTTAGAATTGTGCTATACAATGAGGGAGACTTCCATTCAACACACACACAAATGCACACACACATACACAAACACACACACAGACATACACACCCACAGACATACACATACATACAAGGCTATATTTAGGTGTATATTCATTTCCCTCAATCACCTATTACATAAAAATCTGCTGTTTTTCCAAGATATATTACAAAGCAGCATAGTTATTAAAATAACATGAGATTATCAAATTTATTTAAATTGCTGTTAAAAACTAAGATATGTGTATCTACAAATTACAATCAGAAAATATTTGATTTGGGCTTTGTCATTCCTGATGGTAAAATACTGTTTTCTCTGCATCTGTCCTTTAATGATATGGGCAGTGGAGCCAGTATCCAAATTTTTCCTTGTCTGTTTTGGTATATCCATCAAATTTCAAGTGACTGGGTGTCTTGGATCAACCATGTGTCCTCACAGCAGTTTATGGGCAGCTGCTGATGGAGACAGGGGATTTAAACATCTTCAGCCTGCAGATGCCCATCAGAGGCAGCACTCAAGGGGGGTTTCAGAGGGAAGGTGCAGGTCAGCATGCACTTAGGAGGTCTGTATGGCTCCTCTGTGAGGACCCCCGCCTTCCAAATGGACTTCCACATTTTCCAAGTGCTTCTTCAAGCCATGAGGGCACTGCTGTCCTGTTTTCTCACCCATTCATTCTGCAGTGTTTCAGGCATGACATGGCACTGTGATAAATGCTGAACTCCATGGCAAGCCCAACCCCACTGTCCTTCGCAAGTTCAGCTCCAGCCATGGGCTCCCATCCCAAGCATCATTCCTATGACCTCAGCTCATTCCAGCCATGGCCAGTCATGTTGTTGCTTTCTCCTAGATCCTTTAGAACAGGCTCCCTCCAGGAAGACATGCAAGAATAATCATCCTGCTCTGAGGCAAAGGTCATCATGGCTACCTCTGCAGCATTTGTTGCACGGCATGTAGGAGGATCAACCCAGAAGCATGCTTGCCCAGTGCTGGAGAAACTACTCTAAGTCTACAGCAGGTTTCATAAGCTTTTCAGTTTCAATCTTTTTCCAAAGAGGTAGCTGAAATGAAAGTCCATTTAAAAGAAATGTCCCAGTGATAGCATTGTAGGATGGAGGAGCGTCTGCACTTCAACACCTCAGGCACAGTGATGATTTCGCTATTCTATATTGAAAGCAGCTAAATTCACTCCCACCTAAGAAAGTATATATATATGTGTGTGTGTGTGTGTGTGTGTGTATGCATAGTGCAGGGTGGATGTCTCTCCCAGAAATCGACAATCTACAGTGTTCTTCTATTAGCAAATACATCATTTAAAAAAGGAGGAAAAGGGGAAGGAGGAAAAGAGGAGGAGAAAGAAAGAAAGAAAGAAAGAAAGAAAGAAAGAAAGAAAGAAAGAAAGAAAGAAAGAAAGAAAGAAAGAAAGAAAGAAAGAAAAGAAAGAAAAGAAAGAAGAAAACAAAGAGGAGAGAGGGCAGGAAAGACAGGAGAGAGGGTCAGTGGTTAAGAGCACTGGCTGATTTTCCAGAGGACACAGTTTGACTCCCAGCATCCTCATGCCTGCTCATGATCATCCTTAACTCCAGTTCCAGGGACCAAATGCCTCCTTCTGGCCTCTGCAGGCACAAGACATACATGCAGGCAAAATGCCCACATACATAAAATGAAATTATTTCTTAAAGTATTGAAGGGTGATAGAAACAACTTCAGTGCTCTCAAAAGTATTGATCTGCTGCCATGCTAAATGACAAATGATGCGTTTGTAGGCCACAGATCTCCTCATTTGCACCAAGAAATGTGAAATCAAATCATGCCTGAGATGGAAAGACCAAAGATAGTGACTCCTCTGGAAACCAAGGGTAATTTTGCCTGTTCCTCAGCCAAGGTTACTTTGTTTTCTGAGCCACACCATGTGACCTGTAGCTTCCCATGTACGACAAGTGAAAACAAGCATCCAGACCTTACAAAAATCTCCTAACTGGATGGCTCTGGCTCACATCAGGAAGGATGAAGGGGAATTTGGTTTTCTCCACCAAATTCGGCTCCCAGCTGTGATGTGAGAGTCAAACAGGAAAAAAACAATTGTAGTCAACCTTAAAACAGAGCCCCAGCTGACACCTTTTATTAGCAATATCAGAAACTGGCTGTTGGTCTTTTCAAAACATTTACTACCTGGTACCATGGAAATGGAACCATTCATGGTGTTCTTCTCTTCACAAGTTCCAGAGAATCAGATCTTAACCATGTACCAGTGAATGAGCATTTATGTCTCTAACACCATCAGTTAAAAGTTAATCAGTGGGGGCTGGAGAGATGGTGCAGAGGTTAAGAGCACTGGCTGTTCTTCCAAAGTCCTGAGTTCAATTCTCAGCAACCACATGGCAGCTCCATAATCATCTATAATGAGATCTAGTGCCTTCTTCTGGCATGCAGGTGCATACGCATGCAGAATGCTATATAAATAATAAATAAATAATTTATTTTAAAAAAGTTAATCAGTGAGAGTGCTCTGTTATGGATAAGACATCCAGATTGAAGATGCTTCCTTTCTGCTAGATAGTCCCATTCCTATGCATGTTGCTGTCCCATTCCTAGGCAGGCTGAGGGTTCAGTGAAGGGGATCCCTCCATGGCTTCCGAAAGGCAAGAACCTAATGCAATCTGTTCACAGCATGTGGGAGTCTATGGAAGAGGGTCCAATTCTAAGAGCTTCATCCTCAGTCTTAAGGACCACTCTGCACAGGCACACAGTGTCCAGTCAGGTAGCGAATGCAGTCAGTGAGCAAGAAAGCACGTGCCAGCCTGGATGGCCAAGCATGGTTCTGAGGATGTGATAAAAAAGAGAGAGAGCACTAAAACTCCCTGCTTGGAAAATAGCATTGAGTCCAGGAATGCTACTTGCTTATACATATAGTCAGTCCTGTCCTGAGGTAGGGCAAGAGACCATGGGAATAAAATTGTGTCTGTGTAAAATTTGGGTGCTATATCTCCAAGCTTTACTGATGTGTAGCTCTGGCTTTGTTATCCCATTTCCATCCCATCATGGAGAGCTATCTCTGAAGGTGTTTGATATGGGAAGAAAAATGGTGATGCCATATCCCATTCCAACTTAATGGATTTCCTCAAAAAGATATAGTTGATCACTCACAATTTAAAAATGCCAACTTAAAAACAACAGCGTTGGGAGAATACTGTATGCAAACTACACTGTTAACAGAATTTACACATAAATGAGATGGTTTTCTTCCCATCATAGTTCTTATTATAAAGAAACACTGAGAAGTAAATTATCTGCAGGAGACTATAATACAAAAATGTATTAAAAGCTGTAAGAACTAAATTGAAATGTCAAACATAGTTATTTATATTAAACCCAGCGTAACTCAGCAGAACAGGTGATGGGCCCTTCCCACGCTGTCTCCGGCAACTGAAGAAGATGGTTTTGTTTCTATGGGCGGTTTAAGCTGTCAGCCTTGCTGTGAGATCCTCTCCTGCAGGCTTGATTCCCTGAGCCCTGATGGCTCTTGAAGGTCAGTGTGGCCTTGTTCTATCAAGTCAGAGTTCCAGGGCCCAGTACCATTCATACCTTGCCAGAGTTCCCAGGCCACCTTCACCTTCACAGAGATGGTGTCTTTAAAACAGCCAGTCTCAAACACAAAGTAAACTCCTTTTCAGAAGCAGCCCATATTCAAGCTTTCTTCCCCTCCTTGCTTCTCACCCGGCCCACCTCCTGCCCTTTCTCTTGTCCACTTGGTGTCCCCAGCCACACCCACAGGGTCACTACATCTACCCTGGACAATGGAGATTCAGAGCATGAGGCATGTCCCTGTGACAGAGGGCAACTCCCACCGGAGCTTTTCGGGTTGACAGGAAATGGTGACACTTGGGCAGGACATGGCTGGCTTGCTGGATCCTGACAACGAGCCATGTGTGCGCTGTAGTGTGTCCAGCCTTTGTGTGCCCAGTACCGTCCCCCTGGGATGGCCTTTCTGGGCAACCACCTTGGAAAAGCTAGCTGAGCAGAAAGGCCTCTTGCAAAGGCCTCTGGCTTCTCTTATTTAATTACTTATTTCATTTTCCTGTGGTCATGGGGAAAATGGAATTACAACACACACCATGTAGCTCTGCAGAAGCTTTGAGTGTGCCTAATAGAGCCACTGGTGACAGGCACATTGGGCGTGTCTCGTTTCACTTCGGATATCAGACTCTCCAAACAAGAGTTGCCATTCTTACTACAAAGAGCTTCAACAATGACAAAGAGAGCAGAGTTCAGGGTGTCACCCTAGCACCTCAAGAAAAACTTTATTTAGCTTCCTGGTCTTGAGATACCTCCTTCAGCCTCTGGTGAACATTAAGAGACATTTTCTTGCAGACAGAGATGCTTAAACCTGAGAACTCCTCACTCCCTAGGACCTGCCACCTGCTACCTTCCTCTGGTCAGATATATTTTCATTCAAATGTGTACTAAGCTGAACCCTGCTTTTAAGTTGGCCCATGATATGTTATAGAACTCAAGGATGAATATGTTCTTGCAGGTGCTAATGACACCCAAAACAGCACAGTGATTTCCTACATTCAGGTTTAAAAAGGTGATGCAGAAGTCACCACAGCAGATGCATTAATGGGCCTGTGAGCCCACTGATTGATTGACAGCTACTTTCCCCTGTTTGAGTTAGGTGCACGGCCTGGATGCACATACCTCATCCCAGGTCTTAAGTCAAGGTGGCTTCAACAGCAAGAATAGTCACTCTCAGAAACCCCTCCTGAAGATCTCTGCCTTTACTGCTGCAGGTTGTGTTCCAACTCTAAAAATTAGTGATCCACAAGAAAATTAAGCCATGCATTACTGAGATAACATTTTTTATTGTTGTAGTGGAACATATCAGACACCCACACATTCATAGAGAAAGATAGACAATACAGAGACAAACAGGCAGAGACAGAGATAGATTGGAGGGGCGAGGGAGAGAGGGGAAGGAAAGAGAGAGGAAGAAAAAGGGATGTTCATTTTGCCCTGGATACTGTGTCCTTTGGGGTACTGCTCTGTGACGCGTTAGTCCATGCTAACACAGATGTATTGAATCAGGAGCAGGAAGAGAGAAGTATTCTGCTAAGAAGAGGCAGGGATGAACATTACAAGATTGTACAAAAAGAGCATGGGCTAAATTGCCTCACTTTAGAGTATGAGGGCATCCATCCTATAAGCACAGCCATTACTAATGATTCTGGTAAGGCTGGTATGGGCACAACTCGACACTCAATTGGACATCAAAGAGGAGCTAGACATACTCAACCAGAGATCAGGAAAGAGAGGTGCAATGCGAGTTACGTTACAAAGAGGTTCAAGGAAGATTCTCTGCCTCTCTCTCTCTCTCTCTCACTCTCTCGTATGTATGTGTGTGTATTTGTCTCTCTGTCTTTCTCATACACAAATTCAAGCTTCTTTAATGCTTAATAATAGAATACATTTGAAAACAAAGACATTTCCATCAACAGAAAAGTCCCACCCGTGTGTGCATCCTCACCTCAGCTCCCGCCTGCTTTCTCTCTAGGCAGCATCACCTGTTGTGCTTCCTAATGGCAGTGGGTCAGAATGTACCCACCACTGTCTTCCAAAGTTCACTACACTTCTGAATTTGCAGAGTTCTGGCATCATCCTTTCTCTCTTCCAGGATCCATATTGTATTTAGCTGTCATGGTCCCTGAGGCTTGTCTTCACTATACATTTCTCAGACATTCTTTTGATGATGCTGAAGTCCTGAGGACTTCTAATTATGTACTCTACAAAACACTGTGCAGCTGGGATTTGTGTGATATTTTACCTGTGGGGAGTCCCTGGGTAGACGAGCTCAGAGGTCAAGCGCTATTTTCACCACATCTCGGTAAGGATTCATGTCATGAACATGACTTGTCACCATCTGTCGGCCTTTGTCACCTGCCAGAGGAAGTCTCTTAGGTTTCTCTTTACATTTATAGTCACATGGCCTGTGGCACAATCCACAGCTAATGGGGAGTAGTGATATAAGCACATGAAGGGATCATATAGGATTCTTCACACAGGAGATGTGTCTAATCTTGCTTGGCAGAAAGAAAACAACTTAAGTGAACATTTGCTGTAAAGCAGTTGCACTATGGAGAAGGACCAAGAGCCAGGTGTACATGGCATAGATGATACTCTTAGATAGACAAGAAGCCAAGCTACTGTGGGTTGTCACTTTTGTTTCTTAGATGCAGGTTAATTACAGAAAAAGGGATATGGGTGAAGGGGGTCCTGCAGAGACTGATGCACCAACCAAGGACTGTGCATGGAGAGGACCTAGGTTCCCTGCTCAAATGTAGCTGATAGGCTGCTCAGTCTCCATATGGGCTCCTTAGTAAGGAGGAGCAGGGGCTATCTCCTTTATGAACTCTGTTGCCTCATCTTTGATCACTTCACCCTGGCAATGCAGTCTTACCAGGACACAGAGGAAGAGGACCCAGGCAGTCCTGATGAGACTTGATAGGCTAGGGTCAGATGGCAGGAGAGGAGGGCTCCCCGTTTCAGGGTATTAGGAGAGCAGGATAGGAGGGAAAGAGGGAAGGTAAAGTGGGACCCAGAGGGATGAGGCTACAATCTGGATGAGGCTGCTCATCCAAAGCAGCACAGCTAAGAGAAGAGACAAGAGTAAGCAATCATGGGGCAGAGATGGCTGACCAATGGTAATGTTTAACTGTGTCTCCAACTGGCTCCTCAATAAACCTCTCTAAGCTTCTGTTTCTAGGATTACAAAAAAGGCGGGGATAAACATAAACGTTAGAAGCTAGAAAAATGGCTCAGTGCTTAAGAGTGATCAGTTTTTTTTCAGTGGATCACATTTATCTTCCCAGCACCCATATGAGTGGTCTACAACCACCTATAACCCCGGATCCAAGGAGCTTGACACACTCTTTCATCCATCTCCGGTACCTGCACACATGGACACACAGGCACACACAAACACACATGCACACACATAATTTAAAAATAAATGAAAGTTAATATTTTATTAAAATTGTTACCATGCATGTAACCTGTGCATGTGTGCACAGAGAAATGTGCATGAATGCATAGCATACTCTTCCTTGCTTATGCTGAGAAGAAACAGATAGCAACACTTACTTCATAGCTTCATATATTACAAATTAGAACTCATCTAGGAAAAACTGAAATGAAAGAGTTAAAAATTTTTTAAGTTTCCTCGTGATTGTGATGTTTGAAATGTGGAAGAAAATTTAGCCCACGTCTTGAGTTTCAGAAATTATCTGTAGATATGGGTAACCAGGAAAGTCCGCTAGGGCATAGGAACTCATATTGGCTTTAGATCATTAGCGAATACTAGTAAGCATTTTGAAAAACAAAGGAATCAATCCATATTTTTTATTTGATTACATTTTGAGTTTTTTTGATTGGCTTTGTTCATCTGAGTGCGGCAGGTCCTGCCCTGCTACTTCTAAATGACACGTGGTCTTACTTGGCCCATTGCACCTGAGTTCTGGGAGGAACAGCTGTATTGAGGCTAATGGTGCTCTTGCCCAATGCATCCTATTTGAGACTCTTGTTCCTAGTCAACAAAGCTCCTGTATTACTTTCTCTTATCCCTTGTAGTGAGAGCTGGCCTTAGTCCCTCTATTCCATTGAGATTTCCCCATGTTCAGCTTCTCTTCTGGGCTGAGTGTCATCTTCCAAGTTGAGGTCAGGATGTTTGGAAGTGTATACCATTCGCACACATGGATTGGGGAACCCAGATGTAAGATGCAACAGGGACCAAGGTCTTTCAACCCTTTACGTGGAGCTCACTGGAATGACTGTAGCTTGCAGGCAGTGGCCATAAGCAGATTAAGTGTGGCCACCTGCACTCAGGTCTTGTTGGACTTTGTTGTCACAGTGTGCTTGACAGGCACAGGCTGCTAAGCCTTTCTTTCTACATTCTAGAAGGCTAAGCTGTGTGCCTTCTGCTTTCTGCCTGCTTCTGGACTCTGCTCTTTTTCAAAAAAATCCTTTGGGGTTCATCTATTACAGAAAACAGCCCACGCCCCTGTTCCCCCACTCAAGGCATTCACAGTTGACAGTAGTAGGCAGAATTCACAAGCTCAGAACTGCATGATCAACTTTAGTTTCTGAGACTCCTTGCGCCTCAATCTCAGCTCACCCTTCTATACACTACCAAAGGAAAAGGTGAGGTCTGCAGCTTTGCTAGGCCCTCACATACAGTATCATCATCAGTGCTTAGACAGCAAAGGGCTTATCCAGCTTTTCACATCCTGTCTTATAGTCTTACAGTTTATAGCCCTTGCAGACAGAGTTTGACTGATTGAAGGTCAGGAAGGCAATGATAGTCTTTACAATTAATCAGTAGTATCAAAATATGAAAATAAAGGCACCAAGAGAGGAATCTTCAAAGCCCCTGACCCTGGCAAAGCCCAGGCTCCATGGCTGTCATGTAAAGTTAGGTTTCAAAGAAATGACTTAAAAGAAAAGTCTCTCCTAACTTCCTGAAGGGTAAGCTCCTTTTGGAATTTCTTCCTCCTGTGATGAGTCTTGGCTTCCCTTCTCCCTGGAACATCTCTCCTAATCACTAAAGGGAAGTAGAATTACTCCTCTAGCCAGCAGGCTATTACCAAGGTTTGGCAAGTCAGCCAATTAGGTGATTAAGCCATTAAAGGGTCCTGAGCATCTGAAAGGCTCCAGCTAGCCAGAGTCTGAGAGCATGAGCAAGACTGGCCTCCTCTCTGGCTCCCTTTATGCTGCAAAGTTGACTAATCCATTTAATTCTGAGCAGCTCCTTCTCTTTCTTCTTCACTGTTTCTTCTCTCCTTTATTTATTTATTTATTTATTTTTTTTTGAGCTGAGTAGAGACTAAACCATAGAGGCTTTTCAGAACTGGCCTTTGAACAAGCAGGAAAACAAATGGTACTTCTCAAAGGCACCTGGAGAAGAACAGGGTTTCAATAACCAAAGGTTAAAGGGAACTAAGCCAGAGGTCCGGGGACACAATGGTAACTTGGGGCTTAGGGATCAGCTCATCAGGCTCCTCAGGCCTTCAACCTGATTTGTAACCCAATGCCTTTTGATGTCCCTCTCTTCGACACACTTTTTGTCTTAGATTAAATGAAGAGATGTCATTTACTGCTGGGGATTCCTCCAGATTCCTTCAAAGGAAACCTCATAGATACAGAGAGAATCGCTTCTCTGCTTTTCCCCAAAGTCAGCAAATCCAGCCCTGAGCCATAGTCTTTGGAAAGTCTCTGTAAAGAAGGAAAAAGGAATAGGAGACAACAGAGAAAATAGCACTAGCTTTTAGAAGATTTCATTATGAGAATCAAAACACTAGCCTAAATATATCAGTAACCAAGAAAGAAATCAAGGACACAAGACCCTTCACAGTAGCCACAAATAATATAAAGTACCTTGGGGTAACTTTAACCAAGCAGATAAAAGACCTGTTTGAAAAAAAATTCAAGTCTCTGAAGAAAGAAATTGAGGAAGATATCAGAAAATGGAACAATCTCCTGTGCTCATGGATCAGTAGGATTAATATAGTAAAAATGGCCTTCCTGCCAAAGTGATCTACAGATTCAATGCAATTCCCATCAAAATACCAATACAATTCTTTATCGACCTTGAAAGAAAAATTCTCAACTTCATATGGAGAAACAAAAAACCCAGAATTTCTAAAACAATCCTGTACAACAACAGATCATCTGGAGATATCTCCATCCCTAATCTCAAGCTGTACTGCAGAGAAATAGTGGTAAAAATGGCATGGTATTGGCATAGAAGCAGAAAGGTGGATCAATGGAACTGAATAAAAGACCCAGAAATAAACCCAATCACCTATGGATACTTGATTTTTGACAAAGAAGCCGAAACCATTCAATGGATAAAAGAGAGCATCTTCAACAAATGGTGCTGGTCCAACTGGATGTCTACATGCAGAAAAATGAAAATAGATCGAAAATAGATTCATATTTATCACCCTGCAAAAAAACTAAAGTCCAAGTGAATCAAAGACCTCAACATAAAACTAGATACACTAAATCGGTTAGAAAAAGTGGGGAAGAGCCTGGAACACATTGGCATAGGAGACAACTTCCTGAACAGAACACCAACAGCACAGGCTCTAAGAGCAACAATTGATAAATGGGACCTCAGAAAATGAAAAGCTTCTTTAAAGCAAAAGACATAGTCATCAGAACAAAACGACAGCATACAGACTGGGAAAGGATCTTCACCAACCCTATATCTGACAGAGGGCTGATATCCAGTTATATATAAAGAACTAAAGAAATTAAAAAGCAATAAATCAAGCAATCTAATTAAAAAATGGGGTACGGAGCTAAACAGAGAATTCTCTGTAGAGGAATATGGAATGGCAGAGAAACACCTTAAGAGGTGCTCAACGTCCTTAGGCATCAAAGAGATGCAAATCAAAACTACTTTGAGATTTCACCTTACACCCATCAGAATGGCAAAGGTTAAAAACTCAAGTGACAACACATTCTGGAGAGGTTATGGAGAACTGGGAACCCTCCTCCATTGCTGGTGGAAATGTAAACTTCTACAACCATTTTGGAAATCAATCTGCCTCTTTCTCAGACAATTAGGAATAGTGATTCCTCAAGATCCAGCTATAGCATTCCTGGGCATATATCCAAAAGAAGCTCAAGTACACAACAAAGATATTTGCTCAACTATCTTTGTAGCAGCTTTATTCATAATAGCCAGAACCTGGAAACAACACAGATGTCCATCAACAGAGGAATGGATATAGAAGTTGTGGTACTTTTACTCAATGGAATACTACTCAGAAATTTAAAACAAGGAAATCATGAAATTTGCAGGCAAATGGTGGGATCTAGAAAAGATCATCCTGAGTGAGGTATCCCAGGAGCAGAAAGACACATGTGGTATATACTCACTTATGTAGACCTATAAGATAAGATAAACATACTAAAATATGTGCACCTAAAGAAGATAAACAAGAAAGAGAACCCAGAGTAAGATAATCAATCCTCACTTAGAAAGACAAATGGAATGGACAGGGGAAGTAGGAGAAAACAAATAACATGACAGAAGCCTACTGCAGAGGGCCTCTGAAAGACTCTACCTAGAAGTGTATCAAATGAGATGCAGAGACTCATAACCAAACCTTGGGCAGAGTGCAGGGAATCATATGAAAGAAGGGGTAGTTAATATGATCTAGAGAGCACAGGAGCTCCACAAGGAAAAAATATATTAGGGCACAGGGGCCCTCTATGAGACTGTTTTTCCAACCAAGGACCATATAAGGATATAACCTAGGACCCCTGCTTGAACGTAGCACAAAGTAGCTCAGTAACCAAGTGGGTTTCCCTAGTAAGACCAACAGGAACTATTTCTGACATGAACTCAACGACTGGCTCCTTTGCTTCCTCCCACCCCCGTCTTGCTAGGCTACAGAGGAGGACATGGCAGCCAGGCCTGAAGATACCTGATAAGCTAGGGTCAGATGGAAGGGGAGGAGAATCTCCCCTAGCAGTGGACTTGGAAAGGGGCAGGGAGAAGATGAGGAAGGGAGGGTGGGAATGAGAGGGAATGAGGGAGGGGGCTACAGCTGGGATATAAAGTAAATAACCTGTGATTAATATAAAAAATAAAAATTAATAAAAAGAAATGAATAAATAAATATATCAGTAAATCATGCTGTGTGACTCACTAGGTCTTAACAAAGTCACAATACATGGCATTGAAACATTCAACAGATACACCAATATTATTGAAATTAATGGTGGTTTTTATATGTTACATAGCTTCAATAAATTGAGGTAAGTTGCCCCCGTCACTCAGGTATAAAACTTGATGTGTCCTCCTCCACTACCTTCTTCTTGGTAGGCATGGCAACTGCCCAAACTCCAAAACATCAAGGCCTCTCTTAGGCCCAACCCAATTTTAGAGTGAATTGTGTATCAACACTTCATGTGAATTTGCTGAGTGCTGGAGATCTCTGCTGCTACTGGAGAGCCTGGCCTTTCACAGCTATATTTGTTGTTTTTTCTTAATAATTGTTTAAGTTAGAACACAAAACTATGAGTGTCGTTACAGTATTGTGATACATCCATATCATTGTGCGCTTCTTGTTTCACTCTACTCTTCTCCAATTCTCTTGACCCCTCCCCCTTTTGCTTTCATGTCATACATACATGTACTTGTACTTGTCTCTCTGAATCTGCCTTATTTCGCTTAATCAGATGATCTCTGATTTTTTTCCATTTTCTTGCTGATGATGTAAACTCATCCTTTTATACAATTGAAGCACAACTGTATATGTGACTCACACTACCTTCTCTTCTGCTAATGGGTATCTAGGCTGGTTCCACATCTTGCTATTGTGGATAGCACTGTGATAAACATGAACGGGCAAATATCTTGGTAAGGTGCTGACAAAGATTTCTTTGCTATCCAGGTATGGTTTATTGGCCACAAAGAAATTCTCTTTCATGTATGAAGATCCTAAATCCTGCCTTCCATGCTGCTGTACAGTTTGCAATTCCTTCAGCAGTGAATTAGGCTCCTTCTCTCCCCACATCACCATGAGAAATTGTTATTTATTTATTTATTTATTTATTTATTTATTCATTTATTTATTTATTTAGTTAGTTAGTTAGTTAGTTAGTTAGTTTTGTTCTCTCAAGATAATAATTACAACAAGGTAATAAAGAATTTTGTTGTAATTTTAAATTTATTTTTTCTTTGGTCTCAATATGTAGCCAAGGTTGCCTTTGAACATGTATCAATTCTCTTGCCTCAGAACTCCAGATTCCTAAGTTCTGGAATATAAATTTATGTCATGAAGCACAGCTATCATCCTTATTCCTTCTGTTAAAGTCGTTTGTCAAAGGCAAATAGGATCCTTTAACAATTGAAGAATTCCTACAGCAATCTATTCAATGATAAAGATGGCCTCTCACAAGCTGATCAAAAATAAGTTCCTAAATATTTAAAGGCACCATTTCTTTCCTAGAAAGTCTCAGAGCACTGAAAGCTAGAAGAGGGTGTGGGTATGTAACATACATTAATTACATTGGCTCATTGAGCTGTTTGAGCTTACTGAGAAGCTGATTCAGGGAGCAGGGTAACCCTTGTGGTTTTAAGGGTTCTTATGTATGCTGCTGAAAAGATACCATAAATTTTCATGAGAGAAGACTTTTGGTTTTAAAACAGAAGTAGCCACCAGGCCCCATTGCCATTGCTATCCCAATATTGGAGTGAGGGTCTCTCTGCAAAGCTCAGAAGTTACAGAGCTGCTACAGTTTCTGTTGTTTTTTTTTTAATTTTATTTTTCTTTTTAGTTACATTTTGTTAACTCTGTTTCCCAGCTGTATCCCGCTCCCTCATTCCCTCCCCAACCCCTCCCTCCCTGGTCTCCTCCCTGCCCCTTTCCAAGTCTACTGATAGGGGAGGACCTCCTCCCCTTTCATTTGACCCTGTTTTATCAGGTACCTTCAGGGCTGGCTGCAAAGTCCTCCTCTGTAGCCTAACAGACTGCTCCTCCCCTGGGGGGGGGGGGGGATCAAACAGCCTGCCCGTGGTAGCTCAGTAACCAAGTAGTTTTCCAAAGTAAGGGGAACACGGACTATTTCTAACAGTTTCTGTTTTTTTTTTTGTTGTTGTTGTTGTTGTTGTTTTAAATCTTTTATTTTTTTTATTAATTACACTTTATTCATTTTGTATCCCCCCATAAGCCCCTCCCTCCTCCCCTGCCGATCCCACCCTCCCTCCCCTTTCTGCATGCATGCCACTCCCCAAGTCCACTGATAGGGGAGGTCCTCCTCTCCTTCTTTCTGATCTTAGTCTATCAGTTCTCATCAAAAGTGGCTGCATTGTCCTCTACTGTGGCCTGGTAAGGCTGCTCCCCCCTCAGGGGGAAGTGATCAACGAGCAGGCCAATCAGATTATGTCAGAGGCAGTCCCTCTTCCCAATACTATGGAACCCACTTGGACACTGAACTGCCATGGGCTACACCTGTGCAGGGGTTCCAGGTCATCTCCACAAAAGGTTGGAGTATGAGTCTCTGGGAAGTTCCCTGTGTTCAAATTATCTTGTTCTGTTGCTCTGCTTGTGGAGTTCCCGTTCCCTCCAGCTCTTACTATTTCCCACTTCTTACATAAAATTCCATTCACTCTGCCCATCAGTTGGCCATCAGGCTCAGCATCTGCTTTGACAGTCTATACTGCAGAAGCTTTCAGAGGCCCTCTGTGGCAGGTTTCAAGGTTGTTTCCTGTTTTCTTCTGGCTTTCAGAGGCCCTCTGTAGCGGGTTCCGAGGTTGTTTCCTATTTTTGTTTTCTTCTGATGTACATCCTCTTTGCCTTTCAGGATGGGGATTGAACATTTTAGTTAGGGTCCTCTCTTTTGCTTAGTTTGTTTAGATGTACAGATTTTAGTGGGTTTATTCTATATTGTATGTTTATATGAGTGAGTATATACCGTGAGTGTCTTTTTGCTTCTGGGTCAACTCACTCAGGATGATCCTTTCCAGGTCCCACCATTTACCTGCAAATTTCATGATTTCCTTATTTTTCATTGCTGAGTAATACTCCATTGTATAGATGTACCACAGTTTCTGCATCCATTCTTCAGTTGAGGGGCATCTGGGTTGTTTCCAGCTTCTGGCTATTACAAATAAAGCTGCTACAAACATGGTTGAACAAATGTCCTTATTGTATACTTCTGCCTCTTTTGTGTATATGCCTAGGAGTGGTATGGCTGGATATTGAGGAAGCGCTATTCCTAGTTGTCTGAGAAAGCGCCAGATTGATTTCCAGAGGGGTTGTACCAGTTTACATTCCCACCAGCAGTGGAGAAGGGTTCCCCTTTCTCCACAACCTCTCTAGCATGTGTTGTCCCTTGAGATTTTCATCTTGGCCATTCTGATGGGTGTAAGGTGAAATCTCAGGGTTGTTTTGATTTGCATTTCCCTAATGGCTAATGAGGTTGAGCATTTCTTTAAGTGCTTCTCTGCCATTCGATATTCCTCTGCAGAGAATTCTCTCTTTAGCTCTGTTCCCCATTTTTTAAGTGAATTACTTGGTTTGTTGCTTTTCAGCTTGTTTAGTTCTTTATATATATTGGATATGAGTCCTCTGTCAGATAAAGGGTTGGTGATGATTCTTTCCCAATCTGTAGGCAGTCGCTTTGTTTTGATGACGGTGTCCTTTGCTTTACAGAAGCTTTTCAATTTCATGAGGTCCCATTTATTGATTGTTGCTCTTAGAGCCTGTGCTGTTGGTGTTCTGTTCAGGAAGTTTTCTCCTGTACCAATGAGTTCTAGGGTATTCCCCACTTTTTTTTCTAGCCGATTTAATGTGTCTGGTTTTATGTTGAGGTCTTTGATCCATTTGGACTTCAGTTTTGTGCAGGGTGATAAGTATGGATCTATTTGCATTTTTCTACATGTAGACATCCAGTTGGACCAGCACCATTTGTTAAAGATGCTATCTTTTTTCCATTGTATGGTTTTGGCATCTTTGTCAAAAATCAGGTGTCCGTAAGTGTGTGGGTTTATTTCTGGGTCTTCTGTTCGATTCCATTGATCCACCATTCTGTTTCTATGCCAGTACCATGCAGTTTTTAGTATTGTTGCTCTATAGTACAGCTTGAGATCAGGGATGGAGATACCTCCAGAAGATCTTTTATTGTAGAGGATTGTTTTAGCAATTCTCGGTTTCTTGTTATTCCATACGAAGTTGAGAATTTTTCTTTCCAGGTCTGTAAAGAATTGTGTTGGCAATTTGATGGGAATTGCATTAAATCTGTAGATTGCTTTTGGTAAGATGGCCATTTTTACTATGTTAATCCTGCCAAGCCATGAGCATGGGAGATCTTTCCATCTTCTCATATCTTCCTCTAATTCTTTCTTCAGAGACTTGAAATTTTTTTCATACAAGTCTTTGACTTGCTTGGTTAGGGTTACGCCAAGGTACTTTATGTCATTTGTGGCTATTGTGAATGGTGTTGTTTCTCTAATTTCTTTCTCAGCCCTTTTGTCTTTTGTATACAGGAGTGCTACTGATTTTTTTGAGTTAATTTTATATCCGGCCACTTTGCTGAAGGTGTTTATCAGCTGTAGGAGTTCCCTGGTAGAGTTTATGGGGTCACTCATATATATTATCATATCATCTGCAAATAGTGATAATTTGACTTCTTCTTTTCCCATCTGTATCCCCTTGATCTCCTTCGACTGTCTTATTGCTCTAGCAAGGACTTCCAGCACTATGTTGAAGAGATATGGAGACAGTGGGCAGCCTTGTCTTGTCCCTGATTTCAGAGGGATTGCTTTAAGTTTCTCTCCGTTCAGTTTGATGTTGGCTATAGGCTTGCTGTATATCGCCTTTACTATGTTTAGATATGTGCCTTGTATCCCTGATCTCTCCAGTACTTTAAACATGAATGGATGTTGGATTTTGTCAAATGCTTTTTCAGCATCTAGGGAGATTATCATGTGGTTTTTTTTCTTTCAGTTTGTTAATATGGTGGATCACATTGATGGATTTCCGTATATTGAACCACCGCTGCATATCAGGGATGAAGCCTACTTGGTCATAGTGGATAATATCTTTGATGTGTTCTTGTATTTGGTTTACGAGTATTTTGTTAAGTATTTTTGCATCAATGTTCATAAGGGAGATTGGCCTGAAATTCTCTTTCTTTGTTGAGTCTTTGTGAGGTTTGGGTACCAAGGTGATTGTGGCTTCATAGAATGAATTTGGTAATGTTCCTTCTGTTTCTATTTTGTGGAATAGTTTGAAGAGAATTGGAGTTAGCTCTTCTTTGAAGGTCTGGTAGAATTCTGCGCTGAAGCCATCTGGTCCTGGGCTTTTTTTAGATGGGAGACTTTTGATGACTGCTTCTATTTCTTTGGGGGATATAGGACTATTTAGTTGATTTACCTGGTCCTGATTCAGCTTTGGTGAGTCAAATCGATCAAGAAAATTGTCCATTTCATTTAGATTTTCAAATTTTGTGGCATATAGACTTTTGAAGTAAGTCCTAATGATTGTTTGGATTTCCTCAGTGTCTGTAGTTATGTCCCCCCTTTCATTTCTGATTTTGTTGATTTGGGTGGTGTCTCTCTGCCTTTTAGTTAGCTTGGCTAAGGGTTTGTCTATCTTGTTGATTTTCTCAAAGAACCATCTCTTGGTTTCATTGATTCTTTGAATTGTTTTATTTGTTTCTAATTGATTGATTTCAGCCCTGAGTTTGATTATTTCCAGCCATCTACTCCTTTTTGGTGTGTCTGCTTCTTCTTTTTCTAGGGTTTTTAAGTAGGCCATTAAGTTGCTTGAATGAGCTGTCTTGAATTTCTTCTTGAAGGCACTTAGTGCTATGAACTTTCCTCTTAGCACTGCTTTCATTGTGTCCCACAAGTTTGGGTATGTTGTGTCTTCATTTTCATTGAGTTCTAGAAAGGCTTTAATTTCTTTCTTTATTTCTTCCCTGACCCAGCTGTCATTTAGTAACAAGTTGTTCAGTTTCCATGAGTGTGTAGGCTTTTTGCTATTTCTGTTGTTGTTGAAGTCCAGCTTTATTCCATGGTGATCAGACAGGATACAAGGGATTATTTCAGTCTTCTTGTATCTGTTGAGGCTTGCTTTGTGACCAACTATATGGTCTACTTTGGAGAAGGTTCCATGAGGTGCTGAGAAGAAGGTAAATTCTTTTGTGTTTGGGTGTAAAGTTCTGTAGATGTCTGTGAGGTCCATTTGATTCATGACCTCTGTCAGAGATATTGTTTCTTTGTTTAATTTCTGTTTTGTTGACCTGTCCTTTGTTGAGAGTGGGGTGTTGAAGTCTCCCACTATTAATGTGTGGGGATCTATATGTGGTTTAAATTTTATCAATGTTTCTTTTACAAATGTGGGTACTCTTGTATTTGGAGCATAGATGTTCAGGATTGTGATGTCTTCCTGGTGGAATTTTCCCTTGATGAGTATGAAGTGTCCTTCCTCATCTCTTTTTATTAATTTTGGTTGAAAGTCTATTTTATCAGATATTAGAATGGCTACTCCTGCTTGTTTCTTGGGTCCATTTGCTTGGAAAGTCATCTTCCAACCTTTTACCCTCAGGTAATGTCTATCTTTGTGCCTTAGGTGTGTTTCTTGTATGCAACAGATTGCTGGGTTTTGTTTACGTATCCATTCTGTTAATCTGTGTCTTTTTACTGGAGAGTTGAGTCCATTGATGTTGAGAGAGATTAATGACCAGTGGCTGTTAGATCCTTTGATTTTGATGTTGGCTGTGTTCATAAGTTTGTGTGCTTGGTTGCTTTTTGTTTTGCTGTAGTAAGGTTAATTATTTCCTGTGTTTTCTTGACAGCAGCTAATTTTCTTGGGTTGTATTTTCCCTTCCAGTGTCTTCTGTAATGCTGGATTTGTGTGTAGGTATTGTTGAAATTTGTTTTTGTCATTGAATATCTTGTTTTCTCTGTCTATGAGGACTGAGAGTTTTGCAGGGTATAGTAGCCTGGGTTGACATCTGTGTTCTCTTAGGGTCTGCATGATATCTGTCCAGGCCCTTCTGGCTTTCATAGTTTCTGTTGAAAAGTCAGGTGTGATTCTAATGGGTTTGCCATTATATGTTACTTGGCCTTTTTCCCTTGCAGCTTTTAGTATTTTTTCTTTGTTCTGTATACTTCCTGTTTTGATTATTATGTGGCGGGAGGATTTTCTTTTCTGGTCAAATTTGTTGGGTGTTCTGTAGGCCTCATGTATCCTTATTGGCTTCTCCTTTAACTTGGGGAAATTTTCTTCAATGATTTTGTTGAAAATATTTTCTGGGCCTTGGAGAAGGGAGTCTTCTTTTTCCTCTATTCCTATTATTCTTAGGTTTTGTCTTTTCATATTGTCTTGGATTTCTTGGACGGTCTGTGTCAGGAATTTTTTGGATTTAACATTTTCTTTGACAGATACATCGATTTCTTCCATTGTATCTTCTACACCTGAGATTCTTTCTTCCATTTCTTGTATTCTGTTGGTTATGCTTACCTCTGTAGTTCCTGTTTTCTTCCCTAAATTCTTCCTCTCCATTATTTCCTCCATTTGTGTTTTCTTTAATTTTTCTAGTTCTATCTTCAGGTCTTCAGTTGTTTTGTTTACTTCCTTCACCTGTCTGCTTGTATTTTCCTCTTTTTCTTTTAGTTCCTTCAACTCTGTCTCTTTGATTTCTTTCAGTGATTTAATTATTTCTTCTCTGAAGGCCACAAGCTGTTTGGCTGCATCTTCCCGTATTTCTTCACGGATGGCCCTAATTTGCTTGCCTTTATCTTCCTCCATTTCTTTACGGATAGCCATGATCTGTTTGGTTTTATCTTCCTCTAATTCTTTACGTATTTTATCTGTTTCCTCTATTATTCTCTTCATCAACATAGATGTAAGGTCATCTTCTTGATTTTCTATTATGCTGCATTGTTCAGGGCTGTTCGCCCCTGGATGGCTGGGTTCTGGAGATGCCATATTGCTCTGTCTTTTGTTGGTTGAGCCTTTACGCTGACCTCTACCCATTGGGCTGATTTAGGTGTTGGCTGTTAGTTTCTGTGCTTCCTGGAGTCCTGAGGTAGGGAGTATCCCCTTGGCCGGAAGATGATTTTTCCTGAAGGAGTCCTTCTCTGCTTTTTGGTTATGGTCACTGTATGGCCAGTGTTTCTCCGGAGATGCCACTGCTCACCTCAGGTTTATAGCCCTGAGTAGTAGCTGTGGTCTATGTTAGGCAGGGGGGGATCTCCTCTTATCCATAAAATTTCTCAAGACAGCTGCCCCACTGCTGGGTTTCTTGTTATAAATTTAGTGTGCTGCTGCTCACTAAATTTCCATGTACAGTCCTCTTGAAGAAACTGCTGATTCCCTAGCTATGGGGTTTTCTCCCAACAGGGAAACTCAGTCTGTTATCCTGGGGCGCACAGTTTTGTCTGAGAAAGTGGGAGGTGCACTCAGCAAGTCTCTGGGCCAAAGGCTGATTGGTCTGCTCTGGACCTGGAGAATGTGCACCTAGGTTGAGTTGGCGCCTGGGGGCACTGTTCTGGTCTGGAGGCTGGGTGTCTCACTCTGGACCAGAAGCTGTGTGTCTCTGTCTGGGATGGCGGCTGCAGGCACTGCTCTGGTCCAGACGCTGTGGGTGCAGCCCCCCTGAAGGATCAGGGATTCCTACAGTTTTGGCAGCCCAGCCAGGGACAACTGGCCGATCCCTGGCACAGTATCTGAGGGCTGCTGTAATGGCTCTTCGGCTCCTGCAGGTCCGAGGATGCAGCTGTGTGTGTGTCCCAGTGCCCCAGGGGAACGCAACAATGGCGGCAGAGCACAGCGCTTCTGCCTGCACTAGAGTCTGCGTGAGTCCAGGAAGTGTTTTGGTGCTGGGTGTCCTAAGCGTTAGAGCTGCTGAACCCCTCCGCTGGGGGTTTCCTCCTGCCAGAGACACGCAGTCTGGTGCCCTGGTGCCCTGGTGCCCACAGTTCTATCTGAGGCGGCGAATCACGCGCGCAGGCAGGGCTCTGTGCAGGCAGGCGCCTTTGTTCCTCCCGGCTCTGGGTCCGGGCTGGCTCCTGGGGCACCCGCGGAACCTGAGTCTTTTCCAGGGGATGTCTGGGTAACCTGGGGTCGGTCCCAATTGTTTCCTGCTCCGTGGGGTTATCTCTCGACTGGGAAATCCAGTCTATGGTGTTGTGGGCCCACAGTTCAGTCTGGGACCGTGACCAGATCGCGCTGGCGGGTAGCTCTGGGCTGGCGACCTAGCGCCTGGCGGAACGGGGATCTCTTCTGCGGTTTAGCCGGGTGAGTTAAAGCTGATCGAATCCCCCACCATGGGGTATCCTCTCACCTGAGAAACACAACCACTTGTGTTTTATGGCCGCGAGTTCTGATTGCTGGTCACTGTGCCAATCCTGCTGTGCTGCTCCTCAGAATGAGAGTCCTCCCGGCGCTGCCATCTTGCCCCGCCCAGTTTCTGTTTTTTAAGAAAACTGTATCCCTATGATTTTCCCAACAATGTAACATCAGGGAGATATGTGCACAATTTATGACATATAATAAGCACATCTAGGAGAGACACACCTTTGATAGAAATCACAGGACAGGAGTGGGCCAGAGCCCTGCTAGCTCACTTTGAACAGAATCAGCCACCATCCCACCTCATCTTGGGCAAGCCTTCCTGAAGTTATTTATTTATTTATTTATTTATTTATTTATTTATTTATTTATTTA
>NW_026596440.1:3195663-3228464 GCF_907164565.1 Psammomys obesus | reverse complement strand
TATTTATTTATTTATTTATTTATTTATTTATTTATTTATTTATTTATCTATTTATTTAGTTAGTTAGTTTTGTTCTCTCAAGATAATAATTACAACAAGGTAATAAAGAATTTTGTTGTAATTTTAAATTTATTTTTTCTTTGGTCTCAATATGTAGCCAAGGTTGCCTTTGAACATGTATCAATTCTCTTGCCTTCAGAACTTGTGTGGATTCTGAAAAAGTGTTCAGTTTCACCTATCTGTTCAGTGTAACTTGGCCCCACCTTTCCCTAGGAGAGACAGAACATGTCTGTGCAAGCTCCTCTGGGACCAGCATCAGTGGGCAGGGTGCTGCCCTCAACTGGATCTGAAAGGTAGTTCCTCCAGGCAAGATCAGGGGCCCCACAGATGCTCCCCCAGGTTCAGTTCATGTTCCTCTCAGCCCCCTGAGAGATGAGGCCTCTGCCTGGACTACTCTTTCTTCACTGAGGAGTATCTGCCTGAAGATCTATTCTAGTGGCTCAGATCTCCAGAGATTCTGCTACTCTAGGCCACTATGTGGTTCTGATTCATAGACCACCAGAAAGATCCTCATGTGGCCACAGCAGCGGAAGGGCAAATGCAGAAAATCTTCTGCCTCAGACTTGTCCCATCATGGCAAACTAGAACACTACAATTCTTACATGCAGACACACACACTGTCACACAGAAAGACACATACATTATACACAGACACATCTAGGCCCAGATACACACATACACCCAGATACATTCAGACACATACAAACATGGACATGCAAATATAAAAATACTCAAACATACATACATACCACATATACTCACAGCAGTACATTTTCCCTGAAAGTTTTATATATATGCGTGCTTGTTACAGATAAAATAACAATACATGTTTTAAATATTTTGATAAATTGAATCATATTTTAACGTATTAAAATTTTACTTTCTTCACATCAACTACATTTATTTTCCTAATGTCTAGGTCACTGGCTTGTTTGAGTTACATGACAATATGAGGAATAAGGGTACAAGACACTGTGAGGCAGCCCTTTGGTAGACAGAGAATGGCTACCTCGTGTGAGAAAGCCCTCACCTGAGACACTGGAGAGAGCAGTAGTACCTGGACCTTGCCCTTCAGGAGCCCAGGAAGGAGGGGGCAGCAGCCACACCCTCATCTTACCATGGTTGAAGGTCCAGGTCCCTGGAGTAGCACCATCACAGATCCAGGCAGAGATTTTTGTGGCCACTAGAAACATATGGATGGAAAGAACAATACTTTTCCATTTTCCTCTAATGGAATATTAAGGAGTAATCTCCCTGAAGAGAATTTTAATTCCTCCTGTGGAAAGGTGTAAAAAACTTGGACCACTACCTATTGGGTTAATGTTCACAGGGATTCTTGCGTCTCTGAGCTTAGGTGTGGTGGTCTGTGTTCCACAGGTGACCCTGACAATCTGATGTCCAGAAAGTGCTGGTTCCTCTGTCTCCCCCACCCTACCCCCCTCATTCTAGTCTATTGGAACAAGGCAGGTTTTCACACTCCTTTGGACTCTGGCTGCACATACCAAAGCTTTGTTGCTTCTCCGGATCCCAGACCCATTCACTCTGAATTCACTGTAATTCACATGTTCCGCTAATTGCCAGCACGTTAGGAAAGGCGAGCATGTAATTTCCTTTTGCTGTTATTTGAAAGCCCACCACTATAGGTTCTCCTCATGACTGGGGATGGAGTTCTTGGCAAGCTCCCTGTGAGTGACATGGGTGCAGTGTTCCAGTCTGCACTCATAACAGTTTCACTGGCTTTGGCTTTGTGACTTAATGAAAGACTAATAATCCCAGAAATTCAAATTTTAGCACATTTTAAAAATTGTTTTAAACAACCATGAGTATCAATAACCACCAGTTCCACTTTGAAAATGTAGAATTCAACTAAATTAAATCCACAGACTTTTTCTTGAACTTATTTTAATTTGGCTTTAATGTTACATGTCTAAATTCTGAAACAGTTCTATCTCTGGTTTCATTTAAGCTAACAAGAATTACTATATTAACAATTACCACCCACTCTATTAAGTACCTCAGACATCACATCCTTTATTCTCCCAAAGAGAAAGGCCCCTGGCTCAAGATGCTTCTGGCAACCAAGTCCTGAGGATATAATTGAGTGTAAAGGGAGTCTGATTTAAAACATGAATTGAAATGAAGAGCACTACTACTCTTTGCAAATCATTAAAGGGCTGACTTAGAAGATAATTCTTGTGATGAAATTTAAATAAGACTCACAGGAATTCCAGGCTTCATGTTTGAGGTGGGCTCCAAAAATCCATCCTGCAGATGGCGAGAACTTCAATACCCTGAGCTAGTTAATATAAGCCTGAAATATCCAGGACAACAAACACAGACATGTAAAGGAAATGGAACACTCAATTAAACAACTCTCAAGCTGCCCCAGGAGAAAGGATTATTCAAGGATGGAGAAGTAATGGTGGATGGTTCTGGAGCTATGGCTGTGCTGCACTGTCCACTGAGATCCATTCCAAAACTGAAACTGATGAAAGGGGACTACTGTCCCTGTGTCTGTAGCACCTTCTGGTCCTAGCCGAGACGGTTTCCTGAAGTGAACTGCTCCAGCCTAAGAGCTGAGGGAGCTGGGGGATGAACTCATGGAACTTGGTTCTGTCAGAAACCACTAAATTACCAAAAGCATGCATGTAAAAACTGTGTTGCAGGTTAGGGTTGTCTTCTCAGGAGAGGGGCACATGGTAAATGCAAGCAAAAGCCTTGTAAAGGTTCCTGAATGGGACAAGGTGACAAGGTTTTCTTCCTCAGGTTTTGATTCATTGGGACAATGATGTAAAATACCAGTTTATATTTTAAGTTTCCTTTTGTTCTTATTGCCCTGTCAGTACATACAATTTTATAAAATTGTAAAGTTAGAAAGTTTAGTCCATTTGCTCCAAGCTTTGTGGAAGGATAGCTCACACAGAGAGGAGAGGTGTGGCTGTTATCTGACTGGAATACTCTCCCCTCTATGTTTTTCTCCATGTATCCACCTCTATCTCATCATTACATACCTTGAATTAGCTTACTCAGTTTGGCCACATGGCCCTGTCTGTCCAGGGCAGGAAAAGAGCTCCTCGCTGAGTCTCTTCCATCAGTCTTAGGGACACTCTGGATCACCTGAAACATGCTCAGCTCAGATTAATGAGGTGTGCCTGAGACTCAGCTGGGCCACTGGCCTTCTTTCTACTGAAGGGCAGGGAAAGAGGAATGAGGGCCCCATGCACAGAAGAAGCTGGTTCACTGAGAGTGACAGGGGGTATAGAGGAAGTACCCCCTGTGCTTCTGAGGGACAAATGCTGAAACTTTTTGTCTTCCCACCATGACCCTCATGTCCTAACATCATGGCCTAATAGTGTCCATGGAGGAAGTGTTTGTTGATAAAGATATAAAGAATTCAAACTTAAGGCAGAGAGAGGACTTCTAAGCAGCCCTTGGGAAACAGTTGGTGGCTGTATTTTTATCTTTTACAATTTATTAATTTTATATCCTGAATGAAGTCTCATCTCATCCTAGTCCCACCATTTTCTTCTTCCCCCTATACCTTTCCCCTAGTCCACTAAAAGGGGGACTAGCTTATTAAGTTTCATCAGGACTGCCTAGATCCACTTTCTCTGTGGCCTGGCAAGGCCACATTGCCAGGGGAAGTGATCTAAGAGCAGACAACATGTCAGAGGCAACACCTGCTCCCCTTACTCAGGAGCCCACATGGAGACTGAGCTGCCTATTGGCTACATCTGATTTGTAAGCTATCATTTCATGTAAGTGGTTGGGCTTTTGAGCACATGGTGTCTCATCAGTGCTCACTGAAGATGGGAGCTCATCTGGGAAGTTTGGATTTCCCTCTGCCTTCAGCCTTCATTCTGAATTGCCTGATATTGCCCAGGTACAGAGAGTACCCCTGCCCTTTGGACTCAGAGGCTTAGGAATACGGACATTTTGAAAACACTTGCATGCTTTGTCTTTCTTAGCGCAACGAGAATAAGCTGGCTCCAGGTTACGAACTGTTCATTGGCTGTGGCTCTCCAAGTTCAGATGAAGCCTAGCAGAACACACCACATCTTTGAGAATGTGCTGGAAGAATTTCTGACCAGTGCCTATGTGTGGTTCATCGATCCACAGAGTGTGTCTTCAACGCTGTAAAGATAGAACCCTTGTCAAGAAGAATCACGTGAACCATGTGATCCCCTCGTGTTTAGGCAGAACCCCCTACCAGCCACACACATACTTGGTTTGATCACCTTCCCAAGGGGGAGCAGCCTTACCAGGCCACAGAGGAAGACAATGCAGCCAGTCTTGATGAGACCTGATAGACTAGGATCAGATGGAAGGAGATAAGGACCTCCCCTATCAGTGGACAGGAAAAGGGACATGGGAGGAGAAGTGGAATGGAGAGTGGGATTGGGAAGGCTCTAAAGCTTTGATACAAAGTAAATAAATTGTAATGATAAATAAATAAATAAATAAATAAATAAATAAATAAATAAATAAATAAATAAATAAATTTTAAAAAGAAAAAAATCTACAAAGAAACAACAAAAAAAGAAAATCCTGAGGCATGGTATCTCTGAACTGGGAATCCTATGCCAGTGCCTGCTGACTAAATACAACCACAGGCTCAGGCAACTAATACACCAAGTGAGAAGAGTGCTTTTGCTTCAAGGGAGCAGTGTCCAGGAGGCTGGGGGAACAACTCAGTTGGTAACCTAGTGTTGACCAACAGACCTTCTTTAGAAAGACAGATGCGATGGTTCCCATCCAGCCCAGCCTACTGAGCCCCAGGTAGAAGTGGAAGACTATATTACAACAAATAGGATGAAAAAAGCCCAAGAAAGCATAGTACCTAGGGCTATTCTCTGGCTTCCACACACAAGCTCACAACAGGCACGGGCACACGCATGAACCTATGCATGCATACAAACATACACATATACATACAACCACCACCACCCACACACAGGTGGCATCTTGTTCTATGTTTAGACACTATAAGGCCAACCAAAATGTCAGCCAAACTTTCAGGAACGTCTAATTTATATTCTGTCACTGAGGGGGAGTCCCAGTGGTAGAATCTTGAAGCAGCTGGTCACATGACGTCCACAGAGGAGAGCAGAAAGAAACAAATGCATGCATGCTTATTTGCTTATTTACTTCTGCTAAGTTCTGTTTACCTTTTCTTATACAGTTGAGAATCCGCTTGGTCTCCTCTCTAGGGGGTGGTGCCATAATCCCTGTGCTCCATCTCCTACACCAGTTAACTTAATTATGACATCCACAGGGAAGTACACACAGGCCAACCCAAGGTAGACCGTACCTCAATGAGACTGTTTTCCCAGGTGATTCTAGGCTGTGTCAAGTTGACAGAGCTGACCTTCACAATAGTGGAGGGCATTCAGGGACCACAGAAAAGGCATGACTCAGCAGCTACAACCGGAGTTCTAACAGCTTGAGCCTACGGTTGGGCCTTGCTTAAAAATTTCCCTCAGCCATTCTGGGAGCCACTTCAGTCCCCCAGCTGGAGACCTACCAATGCTTATGAGGGAGGTCTCCTACAATGCACAATAGTCTGCATTCTTTTGCAGGCTGGTTCCACAGGCCCTTCACCTGCTTCAACACTGCGCAGCTTCACTGACTTATCAGCACAGAGTGCAGCTCTCCTCTTAAAGAAAATAAACCAGTTTCTCCCGGAATCAAATATGGGTGTTTACAGCTGAGAAACAGGCTCGGGTTGCTCCAGATACATTTCCCAATGCATTAACAGAAACATGGAGAAGTTTTATAGATATCAGACAAAAACAGAAGTCATAATCCAAACAGTCCCCATAATCATGGGACATCAGGTAGGCAGGTCACACAAAGCCAGGAAGTCTCTGCTGTGGGCCTAAGATACTGTTTGATGGTGTTCTTAGCTTTTAGGTACAGCTCTCTTATGTTATTATACACACAAAGGCTTCACCTGATAGTCACAAGGATGCTAGGTCAGATGCAGAGGTAGGCAATGAGTGGCTAAACCAAGGAGGCTAAAGTTAGCTAGCTCAGGATAATTGGTCCCTAGATCAGTAGCATTCTAACCCACTCTCTTCACACATATAAAACAAAAATTCTAAGCAGCCATGCTGTGAGATTGGGGGAGACCCTTTAACATAGGTATAACCCCCAACTTCTGGAAGTTGAGTTCATGGTGTTGACCTTCACATCTCTACCACATCCTTTCCTCCTTTGAGGGTACTAGCTTCACAGGATGACCTGCCTTGTTGAACCATCCTCTCCCCTAAGACTGTGGAGGAGGCTAGGGGCTTCTCATGGAGCTGATGGGTTCCCAGGACCACGCAAAAAACTGACAACAAAATGTGGTCTCATTATCATCCACAGATGACAGGCCCCAGAGATGGAAGTAGTTCATGAATTGCGCCATGCCCTCAAACACAACATGAAGTTTGCCCTCTGATGGGTCCATAGATAGTTCGTGCCTACTAAAAGCAAGAGTCTTAGGCATAGCCCTGACCCTACCACCCTAAGGAGCTTGAGTCCTATGTTCACCCTGCAGGATGACAGGTGCCAGGGAAAGTCATCACAACAGGGTGTGGTCAGAGTGGAGAACAAGGCACTGAAAAAGGCCTACAGCATGCCCACCGCACGGGTTTCAACTGCACCCACCTCCAGTTTCTCAACTTATTAGTATCTGTGGCAGGCTTCTTTATGTTCATTTTAAAATAATTCTGATCACATGTCCTTGTGAAATGCCTCTCCAAATATGAAGAGATGACATTTCTTTGACTCACACAGCCTTGGCGATGGTGTGAAAGGGCTGGCTGTGACCATTTATTTACTCTGCAGCCTGAATTCCGGCTGTGGCACTGGGCAGAGCTTGAACAGGGCTGTCTCCTACCCCACAGCCCATGCAGGTGGTGGCAGCTTGGTTATTCTGTTTACAAATCATTAATGAAGTGATTGTGGCTCTTTTCACTTGCTCACACTTTGGAACTGTGTGGAGTGATGCATTCTTAAATGAGGGACACAAGAGCAGAAAGAAGCCCACAACAGCCTTATTATGAGGGCCACACAAACTCGGCAACGCTGGGGTTTATATTAACCCAATCAATTAAGGAGGGAAGGAAAGGCCAGGCCCAGGGCACTGGGAAAGCCTGGCAGCCAAAGTTGCTAGGAGGACAGCAGTTCCCTCCCCCCCCTGAGTTCTCTATTCCCTGATCATGCTTTCTTCCTGAACGATAAAAAGGCCTTTTCAAAGCAGACCTTTGCTGGGGGACACACAGTGGAAGTCGCCACGTTCTCTGAATGCAATAAATGTCTCTTTTAAATTCGGATGAGGCTGGTGTAAACTCCCTTTAGTGGGGCACTCTTAGGGTTCCGCAGGAAAGGCGCATACATTAGACTACACTGTAACCTTTTGTGCTCAGCCCATCAGCTCTCTCCTGAGCCTCTAAAGTAGGGGGCTCCTGCCCAGGGAAACAAGTTGCACCCTCCACTGAAGCCATCTTTGTGTTGGGCCTCATTTGCATAAGCAGCATGCTGTCACTGGGAAGGCAGATGGCTCCCAGGCTCCACCCCAGCAGAGAGGGAGATCAGACAGAGAGAGGCTTTCCTTTCCTTAAATACAAACATTTCTGGGGCTCCTGATTTCCCAACTGCAGTGATGAGGTGATGAGCAATGGCTTCTGGGTGTTGTCCAGCCTTGTGGCTCTATGCCTGGGCACTGGACATCCCGGCTCTCATCACTGGCCACGCACTCTGCACCCTGATGTTGCAAACATACCACCAACTCACAAACTCTGCCTAAGCTATATTTGCTGCTGACTGTGGGCTTTGTGTACAGCCATGGGGAGCCTTTAAACCCCTTTTCATGGACTGAATAAGGATTGAGGGGTGAGTTAAGACTGTGGGCCCCATTTCTCATGTCAAGCCAGATTTTGTTTGTCATTTTCTCTGCTGGTAAGTCCTTCAGTGAACTTAGGAACATTACTCTGCACCCTGTGCTGTTCACAGCTCTTGAGCACAGAGGAAGGGTGGAGCGCAGGTTCCTGGGATAGTCATGTGGCCTGGTATTTGCAGTCATGGTCTTATTACTGGTTTGCTGGCTACTTGGATGTGGTGAGCATCCCGTCACTATCCCTGACCCTGGAGAGAGTGAGCCACAAGTCCCTGAGGTGTGTTCAGTATAGAGTGACAAAGTCAGTGTCTCTGTAGCTCCAAAAAATTTAGCTATTTAGTTCAATATTCTTCAGCATGACTGCAGATTTGATGCTTTCCCAAGAACTTTCTAGAGGCGCAAAGATGTTCTGTTCAATTAGCAAAGTTTGTTGGCATTCCAGGTTGTTGTGAGCTTTGATCACAACAATAAGTGATCATTTTAGAAATATGTTCATCAGTCACTAGTTTTCTTAGAAACTCTCTATCCTCCAAAACAAACAAAAACAAGGAATCGAGAACCAGGCTACAAGTCTGCTATTTGCTTGTGCAGGAAATGCAAACTAACTTTAAAGATAGGATCTTTATAAATATGTTACAAGTAGTTAGGAGAAATATACCACAAAATTAGAAACCTGTTCTCTGTCACAGTTACAGTGGTCTGCTGGGTAAATGGGGCTCCTTCTGCAGCTGTATCTGCTCTCTTCTATGGGTTCTCCATCATAGTGTGTGGTATTAGGGGACGCTGTGCTCTCTTGAATGTCATTTAAAGATAGATTGACACATAGCTCTGTGTTACAGAGAGAATGAGGTTGTTTTAGCATACATTTTAGGAGAGAGTCAAAATTCCTTGTAACATATCACTCAGACAACATATTGACATAATTTAACAGCAACTACATTCTCCTGGCATGTAAGTTAATACCGGGTGTAAGGTCATGTCTGTGTACAGAACTGTGAAGCAAATCATGGCCTAGAGCACGTGGTCCATATTGTTCCCTACTGTAAATCTTTGCAGTTGATATCAATGACCACAGTCCTGCCTGTCAGTCATGAGCTCTATCAATCAAGGGGCCACAGTGGAGGTGAGGACCAGAGCAGGAGCACCTTGTCTCTGCTGCTCCAGGAATGAAGAAAAGCTTTGATGGTTATACTAAATAGAGCAGTAGTGACCATCTGTTTACACTAATCTAGGGTCAAAGGGCAAAGTTCAGAGACTAGGGTAAGTACTGTTTCCAAAGGCCTTATTAGTGAGGTGATTTGGGATCATCTGATATCCTGGGAGACCGTAGGTTAATTAAATAACTGATTAAACAACATGCCTGAAGCATAGATTTCTATTATTTCATGTGGAATAGGCTATGGAGTGTGGATTAAATTTAAATGAGCATAGAAGGTATTGTCTTTTTTATTGCCACTCCTCCTCCTTATGCCAAATTTTAATTTAGCTAAACTAGTTTGGTGTAAAATGTTCTCTGAAGAGACAAAGAAGACAAGGAACTAACCTGGGAAACAGAGGCAAGTATTCACTTTCACCATCTCCTCCCCTCAACATAGACATGCATCGATTCAAAAAGATGAAAAACTAAGTCACCCTAATTATTGGGAACTGGCCTTAACTTGGAAGTCTGGTTGGGTTTAAGAGGAAAAGCTTGACATCATTGCATGTCTGGGCCATGCTTCTTCAGGCAAAGTTAGCTGAGTCACTGTTGGGGTTGATGATCAAGCACATACTTTCTTCCCCATCACAGATGCTCAGTTCTCTTTTCCCCAGCACCCACAATCAGATCTCCTTCCACAGAAGACCTATGATGATGATATGGATTGATCCATTTTGATGATGTGGACTGAGGTAGAAGGAAAGACACAGATGAAGCAGCAACTGTCTAGACACAGCATCCCTGTGTACCTCCCATCACCCAGCAGACCCAGCCTACACATCTACCTCTATCCAAAGTCAAAGACCTCTTCATTTCCTTCCTTTCAGTGTGAATGGGGGGCTGTATGAACAGTGCACCAGACAACATGATGTTCACTATGACAGGGCAAAATGCCAGGTGCCCATTACCTGAGAGCCACATGCCATCAGATTAGGCACACAGAAGCAGAAAGAAACTCTGGGAAATTATATTACTTGGTTGTATATAATATATGAAAACATATTATAGTATTATGTATGCATACATGCATGTCAAGAAAGATTTTAAAATTCAAATGGTAAAAACAGAGTAATTCTTCCCTATGGTGGCTAAATAGTAAAGAAATAGACCATAGGGGAAATGGATAAGAAGATTAGCTATGGAAAGAAGGACCCTAAAAGGCTGCAGGATCTTCCCAATTCCAGTTCTGAAGTTTTTAGAGAGCAATGAGGGGTACAAGAGCAGACCTAAACAGATGTGAGAAAGATGAGCCTCATGTTTACTGTAGAATATCTGAACTCTGGAAACATGAAGATTGCGGAATACTACCAGGGTATATGCTGGTAACTTTCTTCTATCTGTCAAATACAACATAAGGAGGGAAGGGTCTAGTTTAGTTTATAGTTGAGGCATGGTCCAACATGAACGGAAGTCTTGGCACAGCTTGATGTAGCTGATTATATTGCATCAGCAGTCAGAAAGCAGAGAGATGTAAAGCTGTATCCCCTTACTCCCCTTTTCCTTTTTATTATGTCCAGGCTCCCAGCTCATGGAATGCCACCACCCACATTAAGGATGACTCTTTCACTTCCACTAATCTAATCTAGATCATCCCTGGTGATATAACCAAAGATTGCTTTTATGGTGATTCTAAAGCTCATCAAGTGACTGTTTCAAGATTTACTATCATAGGAATAATCAAGACTGAGCTTGGTAAATCGGGAATGAGTATGACCCGGGATAGTCTGAGTGAAAAGCGTTCTCACAGGGGCTCCAGCATTCTTTCCAAGGCTCCAGCATTCCAGCTGATCAGCATGATCAGACCCTGGAGATTATAGCACAAGGCTCCCATGCTACGCCCACTGAGGCTGCACCAGTTCTGCCCTTAAAGAGATGTAAGTGAAGAGGGCAGAACCTCAGCACATAGAGGTGGAGAAGGCACAGGGGACAAGCAGAAAAGCCTTCAGTCCCAGGCTAATGTGAAGACTGGGCACAAGAGGTAGACACTGTGGCCAGGAGAAGTGGACTTGGGTTGCTGTAATAAAACAAACTCACAGGAAAAATAAAACGGTTTTGTGTAAGCATTTTTAAAATGGTGCATAGAAAAATGAGGCACTTGGAAAGGAAATAACTGATGATTGACATAAGAATGGAAGATACAAAGAAAGAACAATAGAATAAACAGTAACTCACCCTCCTTACAAAGAAAAAAAACATGTTACGTAACAAATTTATCTTCAGTCAAAATATGAAATAAGTTTTGTGGGCTGTAGGCTTTGATTTTTTAAAACCTACTTTATTTGGGGTTCCTTATGTTTCTTTCTCCCTTCTCCACCCCAATCCCTTCCAACATCCTCACACCATGTAGAAGAAGAAGAAAGGGCACAGTTCTCTTTAGCTACTTCCTGCTTGTTATGGTCATTGGGTTCCTAAACATCTCTACCTCCTTGTAATGCACCCAACTTAAGTAGAAGACAGGGTCTGTGGTCCTCTTTAGATGTATTTGCTTGGGGCGATTCCACTTTTAGTCATCAGGATACCAGCAGTCCAGTCAAACATCAAACAACAACAGCAGCAGCAAAGAGGAGCCAACAGTAAGAGGCAAAACAGCAAATGACAGCAGCAACAGCCCTCTGCTGCAGTACAGGCAGAACCAGGAGCAAGAGCTCCAGAGCCAAGGGCAGAAGAAACTGCCACAGCAACATCAAAGTGTTCTCTGAAGCATTTCTCTCTAAGAATGCCTCGAAGCAAAACCAAGCAAAGTGATGTGAAGAGAAGCGAAGAGTAGAGTTCTCTCTGTCTGTGGGCTCCTATTTATTCTTACAGTCTTCACAAGGATGTTTTTAAGTTGGTCAAAACCACAGCCCTCGAATGAGAGATTTTCCTGTTGACAAGGATCATGGATCCTTTCATAAGGCAGTTTATCAGCTGACAAAAATCATGCTCCTCTGATGATACTGCTATCAGCTATAGACAAAGCATTCACACATCCCACACTTGGTACTACAACAAAAACATATCTACACAACACAACCAAAACTTGCACTACAGTGATCAGTATAAATTAAAAGGATTGTGGGGTAAAGGATAGAGTGGTATGGACACTGGAGAAATGTTGCAAATGTCCTTCCAAGAAGAACAGTAAAATCTGCATAGAAAAGTTGATAGTACATATATGTGTCATTAAGATATGATTCTGTGGACCACAAAGCCTGAGAGATGATAATGACAAGTGTCTATTGTGAGGGTATATGTAGGCACAGGAAACTGCTGGTTTGGAATTACCTTTTGAACTGACTTAAAATCCATGCAGATCTATTATTTTAATGATAATTTAGTTATAAAGAATGAAAAACAAATCTCAGTATCTAAGGAATTCTGAACTACAGCTTGAGATTTCTGTCAATGGTGAGAGTCCCTCCCGCCCCCCCCCATGTCTGACATCAATGGCAGTTCTCAGGTCCCCAGAAACTCTTACCTCTGGTCATACACTGGGAAGGCTTGGAGATTTTTGGTGGATGACTGGGAGTTACTACACTCAGGAGAATGTCTTCAAGCAGGGAGAAGGTACAGACTCAAATTAGCAAGCGAGAGCCAGCCATGGTGGCACTTTCCCATTATGGAGACTGAAACAGTGGGATCACTGACTTCAAAGCCATCCTAGCATACTTATTGAGTACTGGGTCAACCTGAGTGACAAAGAAAGGCAAAGGATAATCAGGAAAGAAACCACAGGGAGCATCCAGGAGATTTTATATATGAAGTCTTCCACCTATCAAGGCTCCAGGCCATCACTCTGGGCAACCTCCATCTTCAGCTCAACCTTGTACGTGGGATGCTACCTTGCAGAGGAGCTCAAGTGAGGAGCTCAGTCTTCCTAGGAGACCAGAGTATGTGGTTTTGATTGATAGGACAATCTTCATCCTCACTGTGTAGTACTTACTGCTCTGGCCTAATTCCCTCATCCTCTGTCATGTCCACAGCCTTTTGCTCATGCACACCATCACCTTACACACCTGGCCTTTTGGACAGTACCTTGCAGAAGACAAGGGAAGAGCAGGCTTCTATCCAAGTCATACTGTGTCTGGCATGGTCAGTACATTGTGTGGTGTCTGTTCTGTGAGGATTCTGTTGACTTGCTATCACACTGGAGAGAGGGTTTGATGGTAAATGAAAACATGAGGAGACATGACAGATATACTCTTTGTTGACTTCTTGTGGGTTTTGCTGGTTACAAGTCTCTAGATCAGAAATATAAACATTGCCCAAATAAAAAAACCAGGACAGGTGAAGGAACAAGTATGACAGAGGTTTTGTTTGTTCCTTCCCTCTATGCAGCATGTATCTGGATCATCTAAGAGGTCAAAACATGATCTTATTTCCCTAAGTGATAATCCTGCCCCAGCTCTAATCTGTGTGGCATCTGCCCTTGACTGTGAGTCTCTCACAATCTATACTTGACAGGAGCCCATGGAGAGGCAAAATCCATGGTCCACCGGTGACTCAGGGACTGGGAAATGGGTCCAGGCTGTGACATGTGGCCTAAAGGCACATGGGAACTAACAAAGACAGAGCTAAAAAACCAGAGAGCCAGACTGGAGCCAGGTCTAGGCCCATCGTTCTTTCTTCTGACCAACAAGAGCACTGCAAGCATGTGGTATGTGCACACACATGCATATATAGCACCCATACACAGAAAACAAACAATAATAAATCTAAATAAGAATATTTTAAATTAAATTTGATATGCCAATGTTTTTCTTGATTTTATAAGTCTATGCTTTTATGCTATTACTCTTTTTTTTCTGATGGGAAGTGGATCTCTCTCTTGTTTCTCTGTGTGCGTGTATGTGAGTGTGTGTGTGTGTGTGCGCATTGTGTTGTGTGTTTTAAAAATTTGTGATGTGGTGTGTGTATGTACTGTGTGTGCTGGAACATGTGCCCATTCACACTCTAAGACCAGAACAGTACTCTGAGCATTTAGCACTATCACTGTGACACATATCTTTGAGGCCATGACTTTCACTGAACACGGAGCTACCCTGGTTACCTGAAAGTCCCAGCAAAACTCCTGCCTCTGCTCTTCCAAGCAGTGGAGGTGCCAGGAGACAAAACTGGCTCTGGATGTGGGCTCTGGGATCACAACTCAGGTCCTCCTGTTTGCAACAGCTAGCATCCTTACCCCCTGAGTCATCTCTCTGTCCCAGAATAGATTTCACTTGCAAAGTAAAAGACTAAGAGGATGCAGTTGTTTTTGAGGAGCTAGTTCCCTAGGGCCCTGGGAGAAGGAGGAAAGAGTGCAGCTGGCTTAGAGAACACACCAAAGTGCCATGTCTCAGAGGAGAATCAGCAGCAGGATGTCCAAAGGTCTGGGTCCATTACACCTTGGTAACATAGCAAAGAATTCAAATCTTTCTGGGACATTTCAAGAGAGGAGAGAATGGATGCCCATGCACTCCTGCCTTGCACCTTAGGAAACCCTCTCCCACTGACCCCACCTGTGTCTGACATAATTTCACTTAGCAGTCTTCTTATTTGGAGCACAAAAGATGCCTCAGCCTGTAGATGAATAAACCAAGTGCAGAATCAGCCAATTCCTGGACCAGCCTACCACCTCCCCCATCCACTGGTTCTGGATCTTTGCTTGCACAGGGAGAAAGCATTTTTGAGATGGAAAACAAAACAAACAACAACAAAACAAGAAATTAATTTTGGTTCCTAGCAACCATATGGAGGACCACAATCATTGTAACTCCAGGTCCAGGGAATTGTACTTCCTCTGTGGGCACCAGGCATGTGTGTGGTACTCATGCACAGACCAAAGAGTATATAAAATAAAATTTAAATGAAACTAAAGCATCAAATAAAGTTTATAAAATAAAATTATAAAATTAAAATTAAAAGATATTTAGAAGTGTATTTTAAAATAAATTTGCTATAATAGGAATTTTCTTCACTTTCTCCTTTTTTCATTAGTAGAATCATTGGTATAATATTAATTTTGTTATTTTTTCTCTATAACTGTTAACTTTATTTCTTTTGTTGAACATAGATTTTTTTTCATAGACTATGTTCTGATTGTGGTTTCCCCTCCCCTGCTATTGCCATTTCCTCTTCACATCACCTCTAAACTGGATCCATACCCTTTCTATGTCTCATCAGAAAATGAAAACACTTTTAAAAGGTAATAATAAAATAAAGTAAGATCAATATACAATCTGTATAACCACAGAGGTTAGGTTGAGAGTAAGGGACTAGGGGGCAGGGATGGATCTCCCTAGGAAGGGAAAATAGAATAGGTATTTTTGGGTGAATGCGGGTAGGGCTGGAATGAGAGAATGTTGTTATTTATTAGCACTTCTGCTCAACATATTCACTCAGTTTCAATATTTGTGAATATTAAATACCTATATTACCAATGAAAATAACAGTGCCAAATAAAAGCTATACATCCCTTGAATTCCCATATGCTTTAAAAATATTTAATAAGCACATACAATCAAAACAATATTTCTGGACAAACAGGCCAGCTGTGTGTCAACCTCAGATTTTAGAGAACCTTTAATTATGTGTGCTGGTAGGACTAAGCGGCCAACTCTGAGGGTCCTTAATTCCCCATGTACTAAACCATGCAGTACCAGAATGTTAGGTTTACAACACCACCATTATCTGATGATCGGTAGAATACATTGGCCTTGATTTAATACTATGAGCTAGCATTTCCTTCCAAGGTTGTAAAGCTTAAAACTTTGTAAATTTAGTTTCATCAGCATTGGCATTTTATGTATGCATTAAAATGTGTTAGTTACAGTGAAAACCAGTAAAAGTTTCTTAGACTAAAGACTCAAATAAGGCATTAGCAATAAAATAAAATGACAATTATTCAAAGAGTAGGAATAATAATTTTCTATGAGAATTGTTCCAAATATAAAATTAAATTAAATGCTGTATGGTGCCTGGGATAAGTAACTTAGCTTTCCTTAATTTAAGAGAGGAAAACAAACAAACAAACAAACAAACAGAATGAAACTGGGCTCTGATATTCAAATTTCCATTCTAAGCATGCATGGGGGGGGTGGCGGCTAGAAGGTACACTACAGGGAAGTGTGTTCCCATGGAAGCCACAGATCAACAACTGGTGTCTTCCTCATTTGATCTCCACCTTCCTTTTTAGACAGTCTCTTACTAAACCTGCCACTTGCTGGTTCAAGTAGCCCACCTGGGCACCCTGCCTCTGGCTACCCAGGTCTTGATAGGCCTATGGGTACCATTGATGTATCTCATGATTGTACCACATGAACCTTACTGACTAAGCCTCTCTATCTACATCATAAGTGCATCCAAATTGTCACATATTCCATGTTGAGGTGTGTGTGTGTGGCGGGGGGGGGGTCTGTATAAAGTAGCTCTTTGCTGTTGAAGATTTGTAGTCCATGTGCTTCTGTATTCATGCATGTGTGTAAATTCACACTGGAGACTTTGGCCCAACTGGAATTCCTTATTAGGCAGAGCAGAACTGTCCATAGCAGGGTGTAAGCTCTTCACAGTACACCAAGCCACATGACTGGGGTGTGCTGGGCATCCATGTGTATAACTGTGGGAACTCTCATCAGCATTAACAGTTTTGTTCTGAGTGTTTCTCAAACAGGAGACTGATGCCTCTGACATGTTTAGAGGTTCCTGTCACAAGAAACTGGAATGCTTTCACTTCAGCACTGTGCCTTGCTGGATCCTTTTCAAACTCCCCCAATATTTTTAATCTGTTTTATTCCATGTGGAAACTGTAATTTCAACACCCTGCTCTACCTTCCACAGTTTAGTAATTACTTTGTGCATTTGGCCTGGAGACTCCTAAATTGAAAACAAGGTGCAATGCTTCAATATAATGGTCTCCTCCTGATGTGTTTGGCTTGGTGTAAAATTAAGAAACCCACATTTTCTCCCTTCCTTCCTCATTGCTCCAAACTCTATCAGTTGTCCATGAGCACCCTGTAACTGTATTTCCCACGAAGATTACACAGATATTTCTGTCCAGCTACATGGCCTGCAGGGCCGTGCTGCGGTCTTCCGATCAGTAAAAATGTAATAACATTTTCACATAGTCAATATTTAATTCCGTAAATGCAACTGGTTGTTGTAATCTAGGTTATTAACCACACGGTGATTTATGGCAGAGGGCAGACGGTGGTGGGGGCAGAACAGTAGGAAAGTCCTCTGGTGACAATAAAACGGGTATAAATTTCATAGCTCTGCCTGAGAAATGTACTTATATCCTATATTAAGAATAGCTTTTTATAAATTTTAATGATCCGTGTTATTAATGGGGCTGCCTTCATCACTGCCTGGGTGAGGCTACAGGCTTTGTATTTAATTTTTTTCTTTAACTTTTCTATCAGTTGAAGTTCTTGTGGAAACAAAGGAGTAGAGAGAGGCAGGGAAGGAGAGACAGAGAGAGAGAGAGAGAGAGAGAGAGAGAGAGAGAGAGAGAGAGAACACTCTTATTAGCTATTTGCAAAAAAAAAAAATCCTTAAGAATCATAAGCCTGACATTGTTTCTCTGGACTGGCAAGCCTGCAGACAGTAGTTTGCATAAAGTTTTATGAGCAAGGCAAAGTTGGGCTAATTGGATAGAACACAGCCATGTTCCACTGTGCTCACAAAGGGCAAGTCAACATACAGAAATGAAGCCAGGGCCTTATCACAAAGACAAAGGAATTGTCTATAGAAATTGTCCTTCTTTTCAGCCTCTGGTTCTCATGCTAGGTGCACCCCTGTTTCGTATTCTGCAAGAGAGAGCACACTCACCACGCATGTGTACATGTACCCGGCAGGGATTCTGTATACTTCCAGGACTATTCACAACCCACATGCATCCTCCTTCCAAGTTCATGAAGAACAAGTGAGCAAAGGGAAATATTAACCCAGATGGGCCTAGGGATGTACCTCAATATCCATGCTCTAAATACTTACCTTTATATACACAGATATGTGTAGCTCTCATCCATCATCAAAAAAGCTTCTTTCCCAAAAGATGGAGAACATTAAAGAAATCCATAACTAGTTAAACTATGGTGAGTAAGTGATGTTGCAGGGCCCAGCCACAGCTGACACTTCTATAGCGTCACCTCTATACCTTAACCTCACAGAACACACAGAAGCAGGACAAGAAAGACTGTAGGAGCCAGAGAATAAGGTTGCTTGCTATTGGATAGTGTGCTCTACAGGGAAGCTGAACTCATGCTGTCTCAATAATGTGGGATGACTAAGAAAGACCTGAGTAATGGCAGCACCAGTTGGCATGCCAATGCAGACAGGCGTATTTCAGAAGATCCAATACCTATATGAAGAGCTACAGGCAGTCAATAGATGCTGGGAGAGAAAGAATCAATCTTTTCCAGTGACAAGGTCCTGATAGGTTATACAATCCCAAACATATGCGTTTAGTCAGTCCTAAGCACGTGTATACAGAAATAACATTTAATTTGATTTAGTTGGTTATGAGTGTGTATAAAAATAATGTGTCTAATAACCGTACATGAATGTATAATTATAATTTTACAAATATATGTAACAACAATAATAAAAGAAGAAGACATTATGAATTTGAGAAGGAGTGGGGAGGGTGTGAGAGGAGCTGCAGGACTGTGAAGAAAATGAGGAAAGAAATAGTGTACAATGCGTATGTATGAAATTATAAACCCAAGAAATTACAATCTAAAATATATCCAGAGCAGAAGACTCCACTATGACACTGTGATTGTTTAATTAAGGGGCTGAGCTATTCTTCCTGGACATCACAAATGACCACGGAGGAGGGCTCTTTTGGCTCTTGTGTCCCCTGCAGGTTTCTGACAAAGAACCATCTCCCTTTCCGAGAACCGCTTCTTCCGTGTGTTTGTCCTGATGGTTCTCCTTGTTTATGCTATTCTCCCATTACATTTCCTCTGTGAACTGCTATGTGCTTGGCCACTTCACCTGATATGTTTCCCAACTGGTTTCTGCATTTTTTAATTAGCACTGGAAAATTATCCACCTTTCCTAAGCGTTATTCAGGTATCACTGTGACAAAATGTCTGATGTAAACAACTTTAGAGAGGAAAGATTATTTGACTAATGGTTTCAGAGATTTCAATCCATGTCCAGCTGGACTGATTGGTTTGAGCAAAAGAAAAGTAGAATAATGTGGCCATGTGAGCACATGGGTACTATGGCCGTTGGAGCATGTGATACTGTGGTCATTGAAGCATGTGGTACTGGGCCATGGGAGCATGTGGCTATGGGAGCTATGGGAGCTCATAAATTAATGGTAAAGAGGAAGCCGAGCGAGGAAATGAGGAGAGACTAGGGCCAAAATATGCCTTTCAATGATGATCGAGGTACCTGCTGCTTCTAGTAAGGCCTCAAGACCCAAAGCTCACATGCATCCCAATATATCACCATCATTTGTGAACAGAATCTCTAATAGGAGCCTATGAGGGACATCTCACTTCCAAGTTATAGAACCCTTCAGAGATGCCAGTGGTGATTTCCAAGCACAAGTACTTAGGACCATACTTAATTTCACTGATTCAAAGTAAGTTTTTATTCCAAGGTCATCAGTTTCAGTTTTTAGTCAAGGCAAATGTGGTGTGGGGCAGGTCAGTAGATGGTAGATATTCAGTCTCCATTTCCCTCACTCCCAGCAGGGCTGCATTGGAGAGCCACAACCATCCTGCACCCTGCAGAGACCCCTGGGAACATGCTGCCCTGCCCCTATTAGTGGCTCCATAAATATTCCATGGTTTGATTTGATCTCCTGGTAAATATATATTCAAGACTAGAATAATTTATATGCACTAATGTGAACCCAGACTCCAGTCTAAAAAGCAAATGCAGGGAGAATGAAAATAAACACGAAGTGGACAGATTTTAAGCAAAGATTTCCAGGAGCACTGTGAGTAGTAATCTGTCGTCATCATCTTTGCTATGACATTTCTCTGGAGGTCAAGGGGAGCTGGCATAAACACAGTATCAGCCTCCCATCCAGTTCAAAGCTTTGGGGAAAACGCTAAAGACCTGGAGTCTAGGCAGGGCGCCAAGGCTGCTGGGTAAGTTTCAGCTTTCATATAACAACCGCAGACAGACAGGAGAAGGTAGCAAGCAACCTAATGGCGCCCCTCATATTTGCATATGGCTACTCAATGCTCCCCTCATGAAGAAAGCAGCCACATGCCATCTTGGCAGAGGGGCTGCAATGCTTGGTGATGGGGACGTGAGGCACATGAGTGCTGGTTCGCTTTAAGAGGCATGCTAGGAAAGGCTAGTTCACGAACCTTGGACTTACAGTCAGGTGGCTATGAACTAGCATGGCATTTTTCTACAGAGCCCATGCTCTGGAGGTGGCCCCTGCCAGAGAAGATGGCATTTCCTTTGTAAATCATCAACACACACTTGGATGATTTAATTCCTAAGTGTAAAAAATGTTCACTCTGAGTGAAGTTAGAGTCATTTTAGTTAGTTTGGCATCCCTTAGATTTTCTTCTATTTAAAGATCACCACTTGTTTGTAGAAATTTGAATAGGAAATGTTCCCCAGAGGCTCATGTGTTTGGAGACTTGTTCCCTGATTGGTGACACTGTTTGGGGAGTCTATAGAGCCTTGAGGAGGCAGAGTCTTGCTAGGGGAAGTATGTCACTGGGGATGGGCTTTAAAGTTTACAGCCTTGCCCTACTTCCTGTTCCCCATCTTTGCTTTCTGCATGGTGGAAGTCATCTCTCAGCTTCCTGCCACCTGCTGCCATCGCTATGCATTGTGGGCTGTCCCAAAACAAAGTCCGGATGAGCTATTACTTCTGTAACCTGCCTTGGTCATAGCGTTTGATCACAGTCCAGAAAGTAACTAACTCACCATGGCAGGTCTCCCCACTCATCCAACACTCCTCTTAGCTACAGTTCTTTCTCTAGAATCTTGTTGACAGTGGCTATGTCATCTCCCCTCTAAAGCACTGCCCAGGAGCTTTGGGCATCATCTCTTCCTATCTATCCACACAGCAGTAGGGTCAGTATTCTCACAGTCTTCGCAGAGTTGCTTTGTTGGGAAGGTATCTGCCACCTGAGAGGTGTGTGTGTGTGAGAGAGAGGGGTAGAGAGAGAGTGTGAGCATGCTCGTGTGTGTGTACGTGTGTTAGGTGTTAAAATCACTCAGAAATACTTCACTACCACTTAAGTGTTCTTCATTCTTTGGCCTTAACTTCAGTCATCTCACAGGTCTACTCATTTTTCAGCACAGCAGCTGTCCGCATTAATGGCACAGTCTTGGATGAGACTTCTCTTTTCTCTGCATAGGCTGTATATGCCTGTGCTCTTTGAATATTTGCCTCTGGGATAAAGAAAGGATTTTTTTTTTCTCCTCTTGTAGAATGAACAAGGACCTTAGCCTTGGCACCCCCATTTTTAGGTTGTGCTGAGGGTCCCCTGTGTGTTAATTCTCAGGCTGTGCTCTTACTGACTTTTGACCCTGTGGCAGATGGAAGGATTGTGGTCACACCTTGGAGAAGTCTGCAAGAAGAGTGTCAGCTACTCAGACAGCACACATGGTGGGAACTGAGGCTAGTTCTCTTCAGTTTTGGGAGCATGTCAACCAGCAGAGATCATACTGCTTTTCAAAACCTTTGGTGCAGAAACAATTTTCTTTCAACAAGGAGAAAATATGAAGAAACTCAGTAATGGAGAAAGGCGGGGACTGTGGGGCCCAGAAGTATCAGGATACCCACTGTCTGTCTAACATGGCTGGTCTGAGCCGATTGTCACATGAAGACAGAATCCCATTTGTCTGCAACGAACATGATAATGGGTATCCCAGGCTTGCTACCATTCCCAGTCTACCTGCTTCAACTTGTTCTAAGTTGCCAGAATCAACAGGTGAACCACACCTGGCCGTCCCACTTTCTACAACTGAAGTTTAAAGACACCCCTGAGAATTCCTGTTCAGCCCTCTCCCAATCCAGTGTATCTTCCTAGGCCTTGTTCTGGATGCTCTTGCCTAAGAACCACTGGGTGACACATCCTTGCAAGGGCAGGCTGCTCTGCTAGTTGCATGAATGTCAGTCACTCTGTGTATGGATGAGAACTAATTTACATGTCATTCTTCACAGTCATCTCCCTGCAGGTCAGCCTCCTTCATTATCATGCTTCCCACGGTCCTGAGTCTTTAGGCCTCTGTAGTCCTCTGGAATGCCGGGATCCACTGTCCTGGAACTAACTGACTTGGCTTTGGATGTAGCTGAGGTTTTACCAGATACATGTCTAGAGCTCTATCCAGGTCCGAAGCCTACCTTGAGACCATCCCTAACTGTGAGTCAGCTGTCATACATACTCTATCCAGTCTTCTTCCAATGTCCCCCTTCTCTCTCTCCCACTCAACCTGGACTGTGCAGCCAACTCCTTACTCAATCTATAGGCCTTTATTGGAACTGATCTTGAATTCTGTCAAGTCCTTTCATAGGCAGTGACTGTTCCTGTCCCCTCTCTGTTTTCAATTGAGTTTCTTAAGGGCAAATATAATTTTTTCTATCATCCTATCCAGAGAAAACATGGCCTTCAAGAGTTTGTGAAATATGGAAACATGGTGTTGACGCTTTCTGGCAGAGTAAAAGGCTGGGCTAAGAAAGTGTTAGACAGGTTAGAAACAGGGAGACACCAGGACACTGCTGTTCTTCACTGTTCTGAAGGCTTCCACTCATTCATCATCAACCTCCCATGAGCCTCATCCACCCACCCCCCTTCCTTCTCCACTTCCCGGAATGGAAGTCAAATCAAGACCTCACATCAGGAGCCCTGGCACTCAAGTCCTTCATTCTATTCCAGGTAGGATCAAAGCTGATTTCATTTGTAAGTTCAAGAGGGGTTTCCCCTTGAAAAGGGTGGCACAGCCTCCTGCTATAGAAGCCTTGGGATGGTAATTATACCAGATGTTTTGAGCAGCACCATACATAGACTATCTGTTTTCCTCCATCGAAACTCAAACCTCTGATCTGCCCAAATACTTCTCAGCCAGTGGATGGCAAATGAATGTAAATAAATTGTAAAATCTGTAGGGACGGGGGAGCACTAGCTCAGCAGCAAATGCTTATTTAGTCCTTAATAGAGAAGGAAAAAAAAAAAAACAGATGGAAACATCCTTTCTATCACTCTGATTCTATCCATTGCTAGAGCCTGGCACTGTAGCCTGAGTTCAGCTCTCCTGCAGAAGTAACAAACAGCGACAGCACACTCTGGTCTAGCCAGGAAGCCCTCCAGCGCACTGTTGGTGAATTCAGGGTTTGGCAGGGTTGACATTCAGTCTGTGCTTTCCCACTTTATACATCAAACCAACTCCATCTTGTCTGAGGACAGTGAAGTTTCTGGTGTTTCAAAGCTTTAATGCCTTGCTCGTTCCACTTCCTTGTTTTTAAGGTTGTTTTGGTTTTCCTACATTTTCACAGGTGTGGCCTGTAGTGACACTGTGTGACTTCATTGTGTGCACCCATTACCCTCCCCTGCCTCTTTCTCCTTTTCACTGCTGTCACTCTCCTTCGTCACCTCAAATGTGTCCTCTTATTTCCACACACTCAATCTCATACACACACATATCACATACGACACACACATTTACACCTACACTCAAACATACACTCACACAAGCACTCACTCTCATACACACAACACACACACATTCAGACACACTCAGACATGCACTCACACACACTCAGTCACACACACACTCAAAATACACTCACACACACTTTCTCACATACACACACCATACACACATTTACACACACTCAGACATACACTCACACACACACAAACTATACAAATTCACTTGTCTTTCTGAGTCTTCTAAGACAGTGATCTCCATCTCATTCCATTTTCCTGAAAATACACAATTGCATTTTTCACAACGGATTGAAACAACATGTGCTATATAGCCCATATTTTTTATTTGTCCATAATGGACGCCATCTTGGTTCTTGTGAGTTTCCAAAAGTGAACACACTATATCTCTATATGGTGCTTAGATTCCCTCTCAGGTTCACTCTCAGGACTGGTATTTCTAGATCATACCTTTAGCTCATTTTCTTCAGCCTTATTGAGATTTAAGTGACAAAAAGTGTACTTCCTTGCTTTGACTATTACACAAGGCACACTTGAGCCATCACATGGTATCCAGAATTGTACATGTATTTGCTAATTCAAATTTGCATTATCTTAGGTTACTCAGGCATAGTGATTCTTCATTATGACATATTTTTAACTTATAATATACTTTATCATAGTCAACTCGCATGCTTACCACCTTCTCCTGTTCCCCTCCCATTCTCACAGATGCCCTTCCTCTTCCCACCTAGTCTAAGTTCATGTCTGTCTGTCAGTACATCTGCTCATCTGTCTGTCTTTCCTTGATAAATTTTGGTAACTCAGTGGATACCATTAGTGTCACTCACAAGAACATGGGGAGAGATATCACACAGGGGCCCTATAGCATTGGTCACAGCCCGGAAGAGAATGTCTTCCTCCCCAGTGGGCACTAGGTATCTAGGTCACTCCCGGATCAAGGCCCATAAGTTCCAGTTCCTTCTATGGGCTGCCATCAGGTACCTACAGGTCCCTGTGGGGAGGGAGTAATCTTCCAGTTCCCACCTCCCCAAACCTGTTTCTCCTTACATGTCTTTGGCATTTCTCATCCCTATGCACCAGGTTTAGTCTGTCTGTACAGACTTCTCTATAGATCAGAGTAGATTTATCTTCAGAGTCTCAGAGGGGTTAGGAATTCATATGAGTTGTAAATATTGATATGTGGGTGATGCTTAAATGGATGAGTGCCTTTTATTGTTGCAATAAATATCTTTGAAGTTTTACTATAAAATTAAATACAGCAACCTCAATGGCAAAATAGTTATGTTTGAATATGGCTTTAAGTAAGTAAATTGTTAAACTCTCCCTTAGATGCTGTGTGAAGCACTCCAGCCATGCAGAATGGGAGATGCTGACACCTCGGCCTTTTCTATGACTGTTTGTATTTTCTATATGGCTGGTGTTCAGGGCTTCATGTGGCCAGGGTGTGCTGCTGAACAGGGAGCTTTGGGCCATACCCCAACCTGGTAAATCAGGAATCTGGGAAGTAGGCTGATATCTCAAGTTTTAATGAGCTTTTCTGATGAATTCCTATTTATGTCAGGGATTGAGCATACTGGCTTTTGTAAATTAAAATATCCTCAAGGGCTGTTGTGAGGCAGAAGGACACCCTTTCTTACTCCCGGATGGACATTCATACCAGGAAGGATTAGGGTACACTTGGATCCTGAAAAAAATTCCCCAGGTTTTCCTGAGGCTCTTGTCACCTGAGCTTGAAAAGAAGGGAGCAAAAATGGACATAGAAGCCACAGACATGTGAGCTGCAGGTTAAGTTAAGCATTCACCACACAGCCAGCATGGTGGTGCACATCTGTAATCCCAGTACTCAGGGAGAGAGAGGCAGGTGAATCTTTGTGAGTTCGAGGACAGCCTGGTCTACAAATCAAGTCCAGGACAACCAAGTCTACACAGGGAAACCCTGAACAGTACACAGTCCATTCAGAAAGGAACTGGGTCTCCCAGATCTGGGGGTGGAAACAGTCATCCCCTATGGGCTTAACATCTACTCATGCTACCTGTGCCATGTTCTCAGGTATTAGGCTGTTGGAGAAAGAACTCAAGTCATGGATGCTCTTCTGCCCTAGGCTCCTAGAGTGTCACTGTGGATACCTCAGCTCCAGATGCCCTGACTCAACATCCTTCCACATCTGCCTCTGTGCACCCACCCTCCACCAGACACTAGTCTCAGAACACTTTGTGCACCAGCTGCTGCTGGCCACCAAAGAACACAGGCATGGGTAGGCCATCTCATTTCCCTGCCTGTGTGTCCACTGGGCTTTTGTTATTCCCAGAACTCCAGGGAGAAATCTCCCTTCCCTTATCATTTCTGTCATCTGAGATGAGGGGTCGTATCACACACTAGAGGAGCAGGGAGAAACCCTGTAGTGTGAAGGGATCTTTCAGTTTCTGGAGCAGCTTTTTTTCCTGGCTATGAGAGCAGGCCCAGCACTCATGTAGTACTCAGTTCTCCAAGGTTATCCTTAATCTTGTAACAGACCTAACATTCCATGTGGGCAAACTTTCTCTTCCAGATCAATAAAAGCCCTGCTTGAAAAGGGTTCGCTTATTATCTTTGAAGACTGGTACCAGCTGTCTCTGACAGTGCTGTCCCATCCCTGAGACTAGGATGCTGCTAGTAAGCTGAAGGATGAAGCCCATCAGGGGAGCACTCACTCAGTCGGAGCAAGTAAGAGAAAGTAATTTAGTGGACAGCAATGTACGCAAGTGTTTTCCATTCATAAACAAGCAAGAACCTTAAGCACTGAAAAACGTGTTAACAAATGACAGAAGGAAACCATGGCAGAGAAGCCTCAGTAGCTTGGGTGACAGTCACATGGAGGTATAAGTTTGCCTCCTGCTTACTACCACAGGCTATGGAGACTGGTGGTCCCTTCCCTGGAGAGAAAGGGCAGAACAACTAGTTGACAGCAGACAGCATATGAGGGTTACCCTGTTTTGCAGAGACTGTGCCCACAAGTTGCCTGTATTTCTCAGCTGATCAGCTCCCTGTACTGTGGGCAGAGCTGTTTCCTTCCACACAGGAAGTTGCTCCTTGGAAGATGAGCTTTTTATGGATTCTTGGGTAGAAATACTCAGACGTCATCCCAGAAGGCATGTCTGTGTCTCCTTCATCAGCTTCTTGACTGTCATGATGAGAGATACATTTCCCATCATACTCAACTATATAATGGGCTGGATGCCCTGAACCATGAGCACAGGGAAGAACCCTCTCCTTAAATGGTTTCCCTCAGGTCTTGGCCACAAGGCTGGAAAGTCTCACTGTCAGCTCACAGGAAATTAAAGTCTCGGCATTCAAGGCAACACCAGCATCTTCCATGGACGACCATAAAGCCCCAGCCATATGACCTCTGAGCACAGAGAGGTTAGACCTCTTCCCAGTTGTCTCAAGCCCTCAGTTGAAGCTCATCCCAGAACTACTGCTTTTTCCATAATAGTAAGGAACGCAACCCACAAAGTGGGGCTGGCAGTCTGAAGACGGATAATCTCTAGACAGACTGCCCAGGTCTGCAGACCTCTCCAGCCACTCCCACTTGCTCATAGGCATTCAGTCTTTCCTATCCTTCATCCTCAGACTCTTAAGAGTCTCTGCCTTTTGGGGGTTTCTATAGCAGCCTGTGCACATTTGAGCACATCCCAGCCAATCGTGCTTTCTTCTCTGTTGCTTAACGGACTCTGAAAAAGCAACTATCTCATCTCAGTTTGGATACAGGTTTACCCAAAACTCATAAATCCACAAGCAAAGAAGTGGCCCAAGGCTAGCCACTGAGCTGAACTTTGACTGTGGACCTCTAGGCCTCCTGGTTGCAGGTATGGTACCTATGTCTGAGGACCCAGCTTGGTGCAGAGCCCCTGCCTTTCACAGTATCTCCCTATACCTTCTCTTCAACAGTACTTCCTCACATCTTTCCTGTGGCACACATGCCTTGATCTGTCTGGCTAGAGAATGTCTTTGAAAAACAAAAATTCCTGATATCAAGAAAATCAAGCCATGTGGAAAAGTAAAAGAGCATTGTAAAAATAAAGCTGTGATCAGCCATACCATGTTGGCCTCAGATAGATAGTCCTTTCCACAAGCCGTTAGGTCAAGAAGGGTTTTGTTGTGTCATTTATCATATTGAGAGAGTTGTGGACTCACCTGAGATCCTAATAAACAACCCAGAGATGTGGTGGACACTTTCACCAGCCCCACAGAAGCATTGTGCACACCCATAGCCCAGACCACAGTGTAGGCAGCTACACTGACATGGCCTCCTTCTTACTCTTCCTTTTTCACACATTCCCTGTGGGCCTGCATGCGTGCATTCAGCACGACACAGTTTTGCCATATTCCTCAGCCAGACTGTCAAAATGTAAGAAAAAATTGTTGTTTCATTTGTTGATCTGAACTCTTTCCAAACTATGCGTGGCTTGATTAACTGGGTTATTTTCACATTCATTCTCTATGGGAATATGTTTTTAATGATCTTGTCCTGATATTGCTCATATCTTATTAATTTGAAACACGTTTGTCTTACAGACAAGCGAACAGTTAGAGAGGTCTGATTCACACCCCAACACAGGAGACAGAAACTCCTATATAACTACTTCAGATCTTGTCCTGGAGTCCACACACCAGTGACCACAGGGAAGTGGGTTTCCTTTACACTGGGCAAACCAAGCATTTGTAGGTATGGGGCACAGACATGCGCAATGAGCCACCACTTTTCTGTGAACTAAGTTGTGCTCCCCAAATCCATGTAGATATTGACACAGAGACAGCCGGAAGGAGGTGATTATGGAGAGATGAGGTTATCCACATGGGAGCAAAATCTCATAGATTTGTAGACAAGGTGGGAGAAGCTAGCTAAGCTCTGTCCTGTGCAGGCATGCAGTGGGAAGGTGCACTGAAGCATTCTGGGAAGAGGCTTTCCATAGAGCTGGACCACACTGACTACCTGATCTTAAACATCAGCCTATAAGAATATAAGTTTATTAGTTGTACCAGAAAAATTTTGGTGATTTTTTTCTTTTCTTTTTTTTTTTTTGCTTAGGTCAGTTGAGCACAGTGAGACTGCCATCTTTGCTCTGAGCTCAAAGCTTGTGTTTTAGATTTTTTTTCTATCATGAACACGCTGCTAATACCTGCACTGTTTCTGCATGTTGTTACCCTGAGGAATGAGATCTGGCCCAAGGAGTTCACGGCTACTGGCCCATGGTTGGAAGAACTAGCATTTTAAGTTTACCGCCTTGGAAAAAAAATACCACAGCAAAGCTTTTTAGTGTGAATCATTGTCCAATGTGTCTTGTTTATCAAACTCAGAGACAGTAGCTTGCTTCTGAAGAATATGAAAATTTAGTTTTGTTTTTAATTAAGGCCAGCATGGAGGCTGCCACAAACAGTTAATCTCACAGTGTTCTCCAGTGCCTGGAGAATTACCGCCTATGTAAATTGCCTCTCTGCTGGGGTTTTCTTTTCTGTGAGCCACTCAGTGATTGCCAAATGTGTTGAGTATAGTAATGAGAAATGAATTTTTCTTTATCTTCATGGAAAATCGTATTAGGTGTAATTGGATAAAACCAAGAATAAACAATCAATCATCGCTGGTTTGGGCTTCAGTTTGCATCCAGATCATTAGATGCTAAAGTTGGCACTGCTCTGAACCTGTCTTTTGCGCATTTTTTGGTGAATTCTGCTGTGCAAAATCATGCATCGTGTAAATGGCTGAACTAGGGAGACATTCTCTGACAGCAACAGCATTGAAGGTGAGATGGTTGAATCTGGGGGCCTCATTAGGACAAAATATATTCCATGTGACCAATTTTGTCTTCCTAAAACAAAGGTGTTTCTCCAACCCATCTTTGTTAGTCTGTGCTAAAGGGAGAAGGGAAGAACTTGGCATTTGTGACAAATGTGTTGTGGTTACCAAAATGTGTGGCACAGTTTGAGGCCACCAGAAGATGGGAGATGCTATGCTTCCAACCCCTCTCTTGTGATCTCTTAGCCCTGGAAAATTAGCCCCACTTCCCACCACACCTGTGGGCCCTGGGCCCTGAATCCAGTACACATGATCACAACCACACTCCTGCAGAAGTGGTAGCTGCAGGCTCTGAGCAGACTGAGGATACCTGGCCCTCCCAGATCCCAACCTTTGCAACCAGGAGCCATGATCTGGTGAGGATCCCTTTCCTGCATTGACTTGTTCCTGTCTCACAATGGTAGCCAAGCCATCCAGAGAGACAGAGCAAATAGGAGGGAATAGGAGAAAGACTCCCAGCCTCAGTTATGCTTTTTCTATCAGCCTATTGTGAGCTTTCCAGTGCTCTACCATGTAGCTACAATCCCAGACCAACCCCAAAACTCCATGAAGGGCCTCTGGCTGCTACAGGAGAGTTTGCATATGGTTTTATTTTTCTGTCAGCAAGAAAACCAGATGCCTTTAGTTTTCTTGATTCTTACCAAAAGACTGAAGTGGTGTGATCAGAAATTTTAAATTGCAGCATTGTAAAATTGAGCAGAAGAGTTACAGCTACTGCCCACTGATGAAGCCAGTCACTGGGGTTTGAACTTGCTCCTCTGTCACCTGCTTCCTATACATCCTCAAAGACAAGCTCAGGGGATACTTTGGAATTGTAATTTCCTTGGTCCCGAAATACATGGATGCTTCATGTGTGTTTCTGTGCACGTGTGGGCACACATGTAGGTGTGTGTTCACATGGGTGTGTGCCCATGCATATGGCGCACAGGGGACAATCTTGAGTGCCTGTCCTCAGGAACAATCTATCTTGTATTTTGATATGATGTTTCTCACTGACCTGCATCACCAATCAGGCTAGGCTGGCATTCCAAAGAGCCCCAGGGATCTCCCTGTCTCTGCCTTGCCAGTGTTGTCCTTGCCAGTGAACATTACTACCATTGGCTTTTATGCGGGCTCAGGGGGTCAGACTCAGGTCCTCATGCTTACATGCAAGCACTTCATCAACTGAGCCACTGACCCAGCCCCAAGACTGGTTAGTTTTAATAGAGCAATTATTTAAATCTTGTTATACATAAAAGAGAAGAAATTAATAAAATTATTTAGCATATGACCATATTCTATTTTTACAGGCAATTCCATCTTACAAAGATCCCTGACAAATGATGCTAAATTTATTTGACACTTTCCAAACTTGTAGAAAGAATGACTATTCTGCATTTCTTACATTTACCCCAAATATTTTTATTTTATTGGTTTTAATATATTTTAGGGTGTATATGCTATGAAAAAGAAGTGAAGGTGTACCTAAAACCTTGACAGGATCTGTCCATTATTATATTAACCTTTCTAAACTGTGTGGTGGGGCTTGTCCCATCCATCACTGTCTAACTTCGCAGATGCAATCACAGTTCCTAAGTTTATTTTAATTAAAACGGCGATTGTGGTGGCTACATTAGTGCTGGCATTTGTTCTTGTTTATTTAGTCCCCAAATGATAAAGTTCTCAAGACATTCCTTGGGGGTGCAGCTACCAAATGGCTCTAATGGATATTATATAACAGAGAAACATCAAGCCAAAGCTAAATTTATGAGGTACTTTGGGAATTATTTTATACAAATATTTGCTTAACGTGTGTGACATATAATCCTATCTGTTGGATCTAACACTCTTGACCTTGATTCATTCTTCAGTAATCACTGTCAAAGCGCTCCAAGAACAAATTCAGCAGCACCTTAGAATGCCACACTTTCAAAGGAGGTGGACTCAGTTTGCCTCTCTACTTGCCCTCAGCCAGTCAGGTGGCATTGCAGAGCCAAACACTTTTATTCATCCATACCTTGAGCAAGGAGCACTAAGTGGTTCATTTTCTTCTCTTTTTCTGAGATGGGAGAGAGCTAGGCAGCCAACATGGGATAATAGGAGCAGAGTGTTTGCAGGCATGCCAGGCTCTAAGAGCTCTGCATGCTTTGGTCCCCACTGACAGCTTCCTTACAGAGCACCATAACCATGCTGCTCCCACCATAGTGCACATGCAATCCCAAGGAAAATCTACATTTCTGTGCATAGTTCATACTGGGCTCTCTCATTCATCTTGTTCAGAGCCAGTTCTGGTCCCTACTCTCACCTCTTAGTGAGCTCAGCAGTACATAATAATCCCACAGCTGTTTTAGTAAACCAGTAACAAGTACATCCCAGACACTGGCCAGAGCTCCAAACAACTCTTACAAATGTGACAGATGATATATCTTCCCTGCCACCACCAATTGCAGGGACCATGGCTGGCTACACTAGGAGATGTGATAAACAAGCACTATAGGAAGGGAGGACGTGTGCGGACAGGGCTCTAGCATCTTCAGAGTGTGCTCACACCTACAGGGAGGTCCCGTCAGAAACTCAGCATTGAACAGCAGTGCCCATGAGTATGAAAGTTCTGAGTCCAGCTCAACACTTTAGACCTTCCATCCCTCTTCTCTGCTCTCTGTGGAATTATAGCTGAAGTAACCTAGATAGATTTCTGGGCTAGACTCTTTGTTAACCATTTTGCTTCCTCAAATAAAGGATCTAAATATGTTTTTTTTATTTCTAAAAAACAAAGCAAAAGAAAAAAGAAAACAAAACCCTGCCTCAACAGGATGCATAAACAAGACCCAACAATTTGTTTCATACAAGAAACACACTTAAGTCACAACGATAGACATTACCTGAGAGTAAAGGGCTGGAAGATGGTTTTCCAAGCAAATGGGCCCAAGAGACAAGAAGAAGTAGCCATTCTAATATCTAATAAAATAGACTTTCAATCAAAATTAATCAAAAGAGATGGAGGTCATTTAATACTCTTGAAAGGAAAATTCCACCAAGAAGACATCACAATTCTGAACATCTATGCCCCAAATACAAGAGCGAATTCTGAACATCTATGCCCTAAATACAAGAGCACCCACATTTGTAAAAAAATATTTAAAAAAATTTAAACCACACATAGATCCCCACACATTAATAGTGGGAGACTTCAACACCCCACTCTCAACAAAGGACAGGTCAACAAAACA
>NW_026596440.1:3070522-3190663 GCF_907164565.1 Psammomys obesus | reverse complement strand
AAGAGAAGAGAAGAGAAGAGAAGAGAAGAGAAGAGAAGAGAAGAGAAACCTGAGGTGATCAGTACCTTATTGTCACTCCGTATGCTATGCCACCTACCATGCTATGCTGTGACAGAAGGGTGGTACCAATGCTGAGCGAAAAGCTGGTTCTGTGCTCTGGACTTCCCAAAGCCAGAACTGGGACCCAAGGAAATTTTCATTTTTTATAGGTTGCCTACCCTCAGGTGCTTTGTTATAGAAAGAGAACTAAGACAAAGGCAACAGCCTTTTCTATTCAAAGTTTTGATATCAGTGGGGCCACTATGGCTGTAAAATCTCAAACTGAAATCAACAGAACACTCAAAAGAAGTGCATATCACACACACACACACACACACACACACACATACACACACACACACAATTTGCAGATATTTGAACATTTGTAGGCCAAGTCCTAGCACACTTGATGTTTTCTAAATTTTATTCTCAATATTTAGATTTTTTTCCACATAGAGAACACATTTACTCTTCCCTTGAGGAGCAGTCAACAAAGGTAGTTTTTCTAACTAAAAGATTATATCAAAAACACAAAAGTAAGAAATTTAGCAAAATGAAAGACTATAGCAAAAACACAGACGTAAGAAAAAGATAATGTGGAACAACATTTACAACTGCGAGTGAAGAAACATTTGCTTGTGAAATGATATATATAAAATTGAAAACAAGCTGGGAGCGGTGGTACATACCAGCACTCAGAGAGGCAGAAGCAAGAGGATCTCTGTGAGTTCAAGGCCAGCCTGGTCTATAAAAGCAACTCCAGGACAGCCAAGGCTACACCGAAAAAACACATTTTGGAAAAACAAACAAACAAAATTGAAAACAAAACTATGCCCATAAAATTTAGAGAAACGATATCCCTTTGAGCACTTAAAGTAACCTGGAACAATGTGAATTAATATGATTTAAAATGTTGGCATTTTTGAGTGATTATTCCAATCTGAATGTTCTAGTTCTATGAGTGCTGTTCATTACAGGACATTTAATAGCACCGTATTTTCTAACTCACATTAGATGTGCACATCATCCCCACCACAGGAGAGAGAAGATGACTAATATCTCCAGACCTTGCCAGGAGGCTCCAGAAGGGGTAGGGGAGACAGGTTCACTCCTCTTAGTGAGATTTTTGCAATATGATAGCCATCTGTACTAATTGCAAGAGCATATTGATATATCTTTGCCTACCCTTTCAGTTGGCCAAACATATGGGCTATATTACTGTTTATGTTTTTAAGTGGTTCTTAGCATGGATCAGGTATATAATACAAGATCACCAACAGATCTTCTATGAAGTCGTTTTTATTTTTTTATTTTCCCACCAAGGAATCTGGTGATGGATCTTTAGAAACATCACTAGACATAAGACAACAGCATGGGACAAACCATCCATTAAATTTAGGACTGGGAATTCATGGAGAGCAATGGAGAGGACATGAGTTTTGGTTTAAAGCCATAGGTCCATTCTCAGGGCAGAGGGTCATGCACACCATGGCAGTAAACCACAGCAGCTCAGCTGCAAGTGAAGCTGTCTCAGATACTGCATACAAGAGCGGCTCTGCCTTTCTTTCAAGATGAGCATGCTTGTGTGTGACATACATATTGCAAAGCAAACAGAATAAACATGTCCTATGTGCAATGTGTCACAGAACTAGAACAGTGTAAAGGAAACACCTGATTCTAAGATCACCTGAAGCCCTCTCTCTATAAGTGTCAATCACACTGAATGTGAACTTAGCAGGATAATGATGACTTTTAGTGTTTCCAAGAGAAGGAAGTATGTGAAAACATACACTGTAGGAAACATAGGTTGCTCCCTTCTCTCCCTAAATTCAACTAGTATATTCTTCACCTGTGTAAACTTTTCTTTATGATTTCACACACACACAAAAATAGAACCTGAGGGGAAAGCAGTCTTACCAGGCCACAGAAGATGACAAAGCAGCCACTCCGGATGTGATCTGATAGACTAAGATCAGAAGGAAGGAGAGGAGGACTTCCCCTATCAGTGGACTTGGGGAGGGGCATGCATGAAAAAGGGGAAGGGAGGGTGGGATTGGGAGGGGAGGAGGGAGGGGCTTATGGGGGGATACAAAGTGAATAAAGTGTAAAAAAAATAGAATAAAGTTTACATGTGACTCCAAGGCACACAGAGGGAGGACTTACGCTTGGAACTTTCACATATCACATCCTGAAGGTAGAAAGGAGTAGTCAACTCCAATCCTAGTGGCTTTCTTCTCCACGTCAGGATTCCTCGGAAGCCAGGAGTGAATTCTTCGCAGCTGGCACCATAGATCACCGTGGCCCAACGAACCACAAAATCTGTTCCAGTGTGTGGCAGCCTTGGTTGATAAACTGTGAATGCAAAGGAGCAGAAAATGAACTTTGCACCTGCACTTCATCAGCCAGAGGCAGGGCTGCTTACCAGGTCTGTAACGGTCTACCTCTGGTGGAATGGCACAGGCTAAGCTCTGACTTACACACAGTGGGCTGTCATATCCACATTTGACAGTTAAATCGTGCTTGTGCTCTACCTGACAGATTGCCTGACTTAAAAATGTGGCAGTAACCCCATCTTTGTGGCTCCCATATGTGTGAGTTCTCACACACACACACACACACACAGACACACACACACACACACACACACACACACACACACAGGATGATGACAGCACAGCACATACATTTCCTATCACAAGTGTAAAGCTCTTCAGTGGGGTCTGAGGCTTCTTAACACCCCACTTATCAAACACCGAGATTCAGTCTTTCCTTGCTGAAGCCATGTCCTGCTGACCAGAGCTCTGCTGACATACATTGATCTCTTGTGGCAGAGAAAGAAAGGAACCAGGGAGCTTCCAGTCAGAGTGGTTTTGTCATCTCCTCCTGCCCACTGCCCAGAAAGTCTTGGCTCTGTCACTTGCCCAAAGACTTTTCAGCTACAGAGGTTGACTACTCTCATGGTCCCATCTTCTCCAGACATGATTCACAGCCTAAAACTAGAGAACAGTCCAGTCTTTGCTACAAGCCACCCATGGTCTGGGGCAGAGCACCATGCACGGGTTCACTGCACAATCAGCCTCTCGTGGCAAGCCCGGCTCTGCAGAGTCTCAACCCAGACAAACACTGTCTCTACCACAGCGATTCCTTGGAAAGAGCAGAGGCATCTCCATTTCTTATACCCAACGGCCACTAAGTCAATTTCTACTTAGCTGCCTCTGAACTTTTCATATCTACATGTAAAAGACATGAGAGAGGGAGGCCAACTCTAGTGGAAAATGGCTAATGATGACAGGCAGAAATAGCCCCCACAACACTAACATGGAATAGGTAGCTATTTGCATTGTGTTTTCATACTGCTTCTGATAGAGCTAAGACAAACTTTCTCTTGAGTATATATCCTTAGTTAATATTTTCAGTTAATATCCAGTTCAGTAGACCACTCGGAACATCTGTGTGGTAATTACATAATTCAAGATCACTCAGATGTTTAGTGCCTGACTGCTGTTGCCCAGGGTGACAGGTGGGTCCCCATTGCTGCTCATTGTTATGCCCCATTGGTATTATTTTCCATTATAATACTTCATGTGTACATGTTCATTTCATTTCCAGATCTTTGATTGGGTATAGAATTGGATATTCCCATCACTCTCTATATATTTTCTTTCTTTGTATTTATTTCTTCTTCATCTGGAAATGCCTTGCTCTATTTTCTCTGAATGCTGGACATACTCTTAGCTGTGAACTCCCTGGAAACCACCTCTATAGCAGACTTTTTAATGTTTGTTTATTATGGATGTGTTACATCTGAGATGATCTTGGCAATTGCACTTCTAAGGCCTAAACTGGTTTCTTTGTACAATCTAGTCCTTTAATTGCAGAAAAGGATGTAGGCCATGCTGTCAGGTTCAATAAACTTGGTACTTGATTCATTTCTGATGGGACTTTAATTAATAAATTTCAGGGAAAACAGATAATAAAATTCAAAATATGGAAATATTTTTCTAAGATTTTTTTTCTCCAAGCAAATAAAGACACACAGAACACATAAGATTAAATATAGTATTAGTTCAATGTAATGTGTAAAAACTTAAAGTCCCAAAATAACAGAATTATCAATGAATTAGAGTCAAAAGATGAGACCCTAAGCAGCAATTAGAACTATATTATCTGAAAAATACTTGAAGCAATGAAAATCATTTGTTATCTAATACCGAGTGGAACATGCAGTTATGCGCTCAGCCTGCTTTGTGAAATGTGTGCATAGAAAAATAACCAAAAGGAGGTTTCTAAACCTATAGAAATGTTCATCCCCAGCTATAGGGTTGAGTCATTTTCTTGTTCATGGCGTGTGCTGTGTAGCCATGCTGGGTCCCGAACGTTCTGCAGGGGAGAAATGCAGAGGCAATAGTGCATCGTGTAGCCTTCTTAGTCACCCAAGACAGCCTAGTCACCCAGTCACTAAACCCTTCTCAGCCACCCAAGACTCTGCCCACTGAAAACTCTAACAGCACTGGGCACATGGAATGTGATGTGTGGAAGAGCCCCACCAAGGAAGAGTCATGACATGTGGGCCTTCCTGGCAAAGGACATTATGGCTCACAGCCTGGCACAGCTTTCTGCTGACATAACCACTGAAGTAGTTTGTGACCTGGTGACCTCACATTGGAGAGTCCAGTCAGAGACCAAAAACCAATGGCAGGCTTGGAGATGGTGTGAATGAAACAGATTGGTTGCCCAATGCTATATAATACACTCTCTCTTCCGGGAATAAGCCAGTCTGTATCTGCTTGCCCTCAGATTGTGTTCAGCAGAATCCCAGTGTCTTTGTGAGTGTGCACCTCTTACCCCGTGGCCTGAACCCCTGTCCTTACCTATGGGCTGGACTCTTGGGAGGGGGACCAATAATGACAGAGGACTCAGACCGGGAGTCCCTGAAGTTGTGAGGGTACCTGTGGAGACAGGAGAGCAACAGGCTAAAGTTTGTGTAAATGATGGTGCATCATATAGCTCCTAAGTGAACCAGTTTCCACACCTGGTGAAGGGGATCACAGAAGCATTAATCTCACAGGGCGGAGAGACCAATATGTGGGCAGTGCTCAGAAGCAGTGAGGCAGTGCTGGAGTCACGTGTTCACCATGCCGGTGAATAGGTGAGTAACCACCATGCTACATATAAAAACACCACAGCGCACTCACAAATACCACACATATGCCTACACACACCACACACACCACACACACACCAAACACACCTACAGCACACACCGCATAAGCACACACGCATACCACATACACTGTACACATACACACACACACCATTGCAAAACCATGAGGGAATTCAATGATCACTATTGAGGAAGCACAGCTTAAGCAGGAGCTGGTGCTGGAGCCCATCTTCAGTTATTCTCACTGCAGAAGCAGTGGGATGCAGAGTGTACCGGCAGCCGATTGGCTGAGTCTCTGCTTTCTTCTGCAGCCTCATCTCCCTCCCACATTTCTGTCTCTTTACAGGCAGCCTAGTCATGAGAAATCTTTGAACTTCCCTAATTCGTCACAAGCATGTATCATAAGCCAGTTGTCCAGCCTTCTACCCACTGACTCTCCCCATCTCAATATCATGTGCAATCTTAAACATTCAAGCAACGCCTAGCACCTCGAGTCACCCTGTTGCTCCTGCCCTCCTTCAGAAGAGGCGAGGCTCCCATGCGCTCACTACTCTCCCCAGCCTCATCTAATATGCATGCCATTACTTTTGGCTTCTTCATTTTTAAGCAGACATACCAATCATTTTTTTCAATAGTTAATTATGCTCGTAATATGAGTTGTCAGTTTTCTCTGGGCACTTTTATTCCATTTCTTCCTTTTGAAATGTGCTCTTAAAGAATAAAATCTCCAGTAAATATTGCTTGCTTATGTTGTTTAGGGCATATTCAAGGTGTAGTATATTCATGTCTTTGAATGACTGAATGTAATCTGAATTTAACTACATAGTTTAATAACAGATTGTGTGTGGAAATGGCTCTCCTACTATTTTGTTCTTAGCACACTGAAGTTGGCTATTTCTGCTTTTGTTGAGATACTCCAAATAATTCACATTAGCAGTTACAAATTTGTTCTTCCAAAGTTTTTAATTATTTTAAAATTTTCCTATTTACATTTTATTTTATGTAATTGTGTTAACCTAATAAAGTAGGTTTTTTTTTTAATTCTTCTCATTTCTGAGTATGTGCCAAATGTCTAAAACCAAAAAAAGAGAGGGAGGAAGAAAGAAGTAAAGTAAAGAAAGAAGAAAGGATGAAAGGAAGGAAGGAAAGAAAAAAGAAAGATGTAAGGAAGGAAAAGGGGAAGAAGGAAGAAAGAAAGGAAAGAAGGAAAAAGAAGGAAAGGAACGAAGTTCATCATGTCTTCAGTATGGTGTGTGTTACTTGCTCCTTACTTTGCCGAACTTTACTTAACGTTCTTTTCTTTTTCTTCTGTGACATGTTCTTGCTCATGTCTTCACATTTACTATACTCTCCTTAGCTATGTTTAGTCAATGGTTTCTCCTACTTTTCAAACTTCTTTCATCCTTTTTATTTGAAGTATCTATTTCAGGATTTTAAATAGATTCTATTTCATGCCAAATGGATTTTGTAATACTGTTGTACTTATCCCTTCATTTGTATTTATTTGGAATAATTAATCATACTCATTTAGAATTCACTTATTCTATCCTTTTTTTCTATCAATTTTCTAGTGTCAGTTTTCTCCTATTAAACACATTTATGTTTTGTTTTTCTTAAAATTTCTGAATTTTATAAAAATGTTGAATTCCCTGACATGCATTGAAATGGGTTTGTCAGCTCGTGGGGATCAGGATCTCCAGTTAATAAAGCTCAGATCATGATTCTCCAAGTTCCTAAGCAGGCAGCCTGGGCCAGTCCTGGCCTGAGCTCCATCTGAGTCCTGGGGCTGTTGCTTTGCTCCTGCTTCAGCAAACAAAGCCACTTCTAAACCATAGCTCAATCCTACACCTTTAAAAGAAGTCTGTAGAGTTACAATCATTTGCATTTGCTTACTTCTTTATTGTAGTCGGAGCATGCAATGACACAGCATGAATGTGGAATGGGTAACTTGGAGGAGTCAGTTCTCCTTTACCATGAGAGTTCCAGGTGACACATTCAGGTCCTTAGGTACTGTTGCTCACTATTGCCAGCACCAAAGGAAACTGTTTACACACAAATCATTGCTTCTGACTTTACTAGTCACTGCTTACAGAGCCCCATAATACTTGAATTTATTGTTGTAAATTCGTTTACTCTTCTTTTCCTCTGTTTCTCTCTTTGCCTTTTTTCATTCATTTTTTTCTTTAATTAAAAGTCAGCATTGAATATTCAGAGAGGCCTAGGCTTCTGCCTGCCAAAAGTGCTGGATCTGGTGGATTTCCTACATTATGTACATTGAGTGTGTGTTGGTGAATATACCATGCTGATACTTCACATTACCAGCTAAATATGACACAATGTGACTTTCCACCACTTTGTACGTTCTTTGGGATGTTTCATTACTGGGGGAGCACCCAGTGTTGTTATGTTTGGTTGATATGATGGATCATTGTAGCCTCATTGATCAGATCCTTTCTTTGGGCAAGCATTTCCTCTGAATTCTATGCCTTCCCCTTCTCTGTTTTATGTCATGTGCTCCTGTGTCTCCTTGGTAAGAGTAGAGAATTCAGATGAATCACTAGAGACAGCTTTTCATGAAAACACATGTGTACAAGTATATAATATAATTTTGTGAACACATCCCACAGATTTGCCCACAGCAAAATGGGGGCATTTTCTCAAATGAGTTTCTCTCTTCCGAAATGACTCTGGCTTGTTTCAAACTGACATGGAACTAGCCAGACACTAACCCAACACATGCTTTTTGCTGTCATTGTAACAAATCATCCTCTGCTTTAAGGACAACCATGCCTGTGGAACATGAAGAGGAAGAAGGTGTAGCCTCAATACTGGGACAGATAACAATGAAAAAGAAGACAAGAGAGGGCAGAGAAACAGCTGGACAGAGAAAATAGGCATGCCACAGCCTCCCACAGAGGCTGCTCACAACGCTGGAGGCCTCCAGTGAAGTTTGCATCCTGAGGGAAGAGTTGTTTGGGTTGTCATAACAAGCAAAGCAACCTGAGTGATTTAACATGAGAACCCACTGGGAAGACTCCCCAAACAAGCCATACCTCTAGCCCCACTGGTCCTTCCTTTTCATCTGAACCATTTTCCATGTAGAGTAGCATGTCTTCAGCTTTTAAAAATAATCTAAATTATGCAACATAACAATAATTTTCCCTGTGTATATTCTTAGAGTTGTGATCATATCATGCTCAGGTATTCTAAGTATTCTCCTGGATTCAAATCCAATATCTTTTCCAATCGATTTGTAATTGAATTTCAAAACACAAACATTTCATTTTTAAACACATAATATACAATTATTGGCATATGGATCCAAAAGTTTACTGTTGTTTAGAAGCCTCTGTTGACCTGCACTGAATTACAGCCCATTCTTTGATTTATTTTGTTTATTGAGACAAACTCCCTGAGTAGCTCAGGCAGGCCCAGAACTTACTTGCCTCTGTCTCTCAAGTGCTGAGATCAGAGACGTGAACCCCTCCACAGGGCTTGTGTCTGAATCTTCATCGCTTTGCTCAACACTTCTTCCCATTGAAATGGTGTGACAATTCCAGGAAGAAGCACAGATCCACTCTACCTTGCCTGCACACAAGCCCTTCTTGGCTAGGAACACTCTCGATTTCAGCTAGCCCTGCTCTCTTTTATGACAGTGCATTGGAGGTTTCTGGGTCTAGCAACACTCATATGATGGGAAGGAACCCTTTCCAATGTGAACATCTGGAAATGCTGAGACAACTCAGCATGTCTTTACAGAAGTCCAGGTATGCTTGCAGAAGAGAAAGGGAAATTTCTTAGTATCTAAGAGGGTGGTTAAAAGAACAATTATGGGGGCTGGAGAGATGGCTCAGAGGTTAAGAGCACTGACTGCTTTTCCAGAGGACCTGAGTTCAATTCCCAGCAATCACATTGTGGCTCACAACCAACTATAATGAGATCTGGTGCCCTCCTCTGGCGTGCAGGTGTACATGTAGACAAAACATGTATACATAATAAATAAATAAATTTTAAAAAGAATAATTACAGCAATATATATTTTAAATATAAAGTATATGTATAATATATTCTACATAAATATAATAAACATGTAAAGTAATAGGAGAAAAGGAGGGATTGGGGTTACAACCAGGATGTAGAATGAATAAAACATGAATTAATTTTTAAAAGTACATAATATATAAATTTATTATATAAATAATTATATGTGTATATGATATAATATATATTTCTAATTAAAGTATACTTCAGTATGACTGGAGGCCCCAGAATCACGGAGGAAGTCAAGGATATGACCAGAAGTGCACAGGGCCCTTGTGATCAAGATAAGTTAAAATGAGATCTCTTTTCCAGGTCAGAACTTTTGACAACCTGAACCTTAGACAGAAGTACAACAAAACAAAAGTCAAGTAACTGATCAACATTACACCTGTTAAAATGTCCATTAAGGATGGAACACAGGAGAGCTAAAGTGACCTTATCAAGATGCGCTGGTCAGCAGTGTTAACCACTGTGCTAACATCAGACATCCAAATAGACACTGATGAAAAATCTTACCATGATAAGACTAAATGGGTTCCGGAGTTAAAGGTGTCTGTGTACACGTCTCCCAGCCATCGTCTGTCTATGTTGCTTTTCCTCAGTTCTTTATCAGCCAGCCATGTTTACACCTGAATGCTGCATGCCATACTTGTCTTAAAATAAGTCTCTCTGTTCTTTTTTCAACACAACGGTTCCTTTTTAACCAGCAGACAAGGCCAGCAGCCCTTTAAGGTTGTCAAGAACCCTTTTTACATATCTTTCCATTTTCACTTTGCTGTTTTCTAGTGAAGAGCACAGATCAAATCTGCGCTTTCATTTCTTAGCCATCTCTGCTTCCTGTTTGGGCTTCCGTGTCTTTCCTGCTTCCTGTCTAAGGTTAACTGCCCTGTGCTTCGGCTCCTGCTCCTAGGATTCTGCCTTAATATCCCTCAGCAATCGTTTGTGGTGTGTAACTGTGACATAAAACCAGATCCCCTCCTCTCCTAGCTCCTTTTGGCCATAGTAGGTAGTGGAAGTTTTGGTTCCTTTAAAAGCTCAGTTATGTTATGTAAGCAGGTTTCTGTTTTATTCTCAAGTGTGGGATATGGGGCTGACTTAGTTTGTCCACAGCTGATAATTGCCTTCATGCTGCTCAGAAAAGGTTGTGGTCTTCACCAGCTTCAGTGTTGCTGAACATTTTAAAAACTCTTTTATTACATTTTTTATCTCTTTCTCCCTATTCCACCTCAATCCTTCCAATACCCCAACACCAAGTAGGAGAGAGAAAGGGTTAGTGGGAGAGGGGGTACAGTTTTCTTAGCTGCTTTCTGCTGGTTAAGGTTGTCAGGTTCCCTGGAGCCAATCCAATCCTTGTTTCAGGAGATCTCTATCTTTTTTCACAACAGCAACCAGGAGCAGCGAGGAGGAAGCAGGAGCAGCTGTTCTTTCTCTGATCTCCTCAGTCTCTGGGCTCTGGCATTTATACTCTCTCCAGAGTCCTCAGATTTAAACTATCTGCAGCTGGCAAAGAGCTCCTCTCAGAGCCCACATGAGGCAAATAGTCTGCTGCTGTGGACCATCTGAATCAGTCCTGTATCCTACACCTGGGATCAAAACAAAAATATGGTTATATCCACAACACAGCAGTTAAGTTTAATTCAGGGGACTCTGGGGGTATAAATATGAGAGCACACAGAGAGAAGGTGTGGTGGCTTGGAAAAAACAGAGAAAATGCTTTGTTGATACTTCCAAGAAAAAAGACAGCTTGCTGTGTTTGCTAATTTGCTGGTTACCTGGCTTGCTGGATAGCCTGACAATTGAGATTGGTATTGCCCCCAAAAGAACCCGACAACCCTACCCACACAGAAGAAGTAAAGAGGTGGATGTTCTCTTTCCCTCCTAACCTTCTTTATCTCCTACCTAGGTATGTGGGGGGGTGGAGGTTGGAAGGGAGGTAGAGATTTTAGGAACCCCAAATAAAGTAGAGTTTAAAAACATGGCCTACAATGGTGTTTTATTACAGCAGTAGAAACCCTAACCGAGTCACTCAACCCTCCTGTGGCCTGACCTAATGTGGTCAGGATGAACCACCTAAGGCAAGGTGGGCCTGGTGGAAGGGTGATGAGGTCTTGAGGGGTGTGCTTTCTCAGCCTCATACTCTTAGTGGTGCAACCCTGGACACAACCCACTGTCAAGACCCTCATCTCCACAGGTACAAGGGTGTCAACTCTCCCTTGACACCCTGGGTGTAACTCAAATGTCCCTTGGTCTCAGATCGTTTCAGCATGAAACCCCAGAGCAAGAAGCCGCAAGGCAATTTCCATTCAGCGTGTTGCTTGATAGCATGGGAGCAGATGGGAAGAAGCTCCCTCATCGCCTCCTTATAGTGTTTCTGGAAATGAAACATGAAGACATCATCATGAGATGAGTTCTGCAATTGCAGACGGCTTGGATTGCTTTAACATTTGGGCAAACAGTACTTGCAGCTCTTTCCTGAGATGGGCTCCCTCATTGATTGCTAATCACTCCCCATTACTGCAGGCAGCACACGTAGGGTTTTCTCTGTGCACTAGTCTTCTCTATAATTCAATGTTGTGGTTGAAACACTTCTGCCTCACCAAAGATTCATTTTGAGTCTTCCAGTGGGGGAAAAAAAATCACCTTTACTTTTCATTGAAAGTCTAGCAGGGAATCTAAGCTTTGACGTTGTTGGCTACAAATGTGCTCTGCTTCACTTGCAGCTACGCTGGCATGCCTGTGACCTTTGGTCCACAAGTCGATGTGCTTTTGAAGTCCAACCAGGAAGTCTCTGATGGACACTTGTATCCTTGAAGTGGCTTTACCACCTGCTCTTTACCAAGTCTACCCCATGACATCCCTCTATTCCTTACCATACAAACAGAGGCCTCTGAGCACTAGGCAAATCTTTTCCACACAACGCAATTGGTTTTATTAAAGAGTATTTCGGGAACACACACACACACAAATACAGAAGAGAAAATTAGCTGCAGTTTAATTGTGGAAGCACTGCTGGGATTTCAAGTGTCAGTGTGAACTGTCATCCGTGAACAGCAGGTACCAAGGTGGAGGCCATACAGCTGAGCTCAAGGTGGTGAGACTGGATCACTTGGGGTGTGCATTGATGGTTACCTACCTCTGGTTCTGCCTTGCATTCTGATCAACACGACATGAGAAGAAGCAACCTCACCATCCTGTCACTGATGTCACATCATTCAGACCACTTTCCTCCATTCCCACCATATTGGACTGAGCCCTCTAAAGCCATAAGGCAAAATGTATTCTTAATTAGGATATAATAACATCTCCCTATCCTTTTCCTCTGTCTTTCATCCCATTCTCAAAAGGATGGCCTTTTTTTTCTTTAACTGTTGTTGTTGTATATGAATGAATAGACATGTAAGTATAACTTATTGAACCCATTTAGTGCTGCTTGTAAATACGTATGTGATTTTAGCACTGACAACATGGTATTGGGTTACCGCTTGGGCAGCTCACCCTTGGAGATAGTTAGTTTTCCCTCTCTCAGCATTCCTTAATTGCTGGTAGCTCTTTGTATGGGGTATAGGTTCCCATGAGATTTCTCCATTCCACATTAGCATGCCTGTTAGTACTGTCCTTGTGTGGGTTTGGTTTAGGAGGTAATATTGCCATTTATCACAGTCATATCTAGAAGACACAGTTATGCAGACTTTCTGTGCCTCCGTTTCTTACATTCTGCCCCTTATTCCTCTCTGTTCCCTAAGCCTTCTGTGCAGAAGCTGTGTTGCAGATGAGATGTATCAATTGGAAATGGCAAACCAAGGCATTTTGACAAAGAAAACAGTTGTAGTTTTCTGTGATGGTCCCATCTGCTGCAAAGAGAAGTGTCTTTGATGAGCTGTTAAGAGCTTCACATACCTGTGGATGTATTTAGAGTGAGCTAGGAGCAATATTGGATGGTGCCTTTGATGGATGATTATTTTTGAAAATGTCTAATCACTTCTACTCTGAAACTTGCAGCTCCTGTGTAAAGCCATAGTTGGGAAATGTGACAATCAATGAAGAAACTCTGCTGTAAGAATGCCTTGGGGAGAAGATCCTTCAATATTGGCTATAGGTCCTGATTAAAATGCTTCATCTTAACTAGGTGAGTTTGAGGTCTTTGCAAATACATGTGTGTCTTTGTCTCTGGTTATTTCTGTATCTCTGTAAGCACACATCTTTGAGAACTAGTCCTGAACATCTGAAAGGTTCAATCCTTTTATCAGTTGACATAGCACCAAAATGTAAATGAGGAAATCATCTGAATACCATAAATTAAAATTTTCTTATGATCTAGTTTCTTATTCTTCTTACTATAAGTAACAGAAAATCCCAACTCAGAATTTGAGTTTATATATTCAGAAACGCAGATCTCTGCTTTTCCACTTAGAACCTCATTCACTTGGGGTTACTTTGGTGCAGGCCAATGCATCTGTGAGACATTCAGGCCATGGAGAGAGAGGGTGGACGCTGACCTAGAGACACATTACCCCCTGAAGGAGGTCAGTAGGACCTGGTGCAGACAATGTGGGTCACAAAACTTATGAAGTATTGTTTTAAATTCTGTCCCCCAAACATGGTTAATTCCTCAGTCCCTGGTTCCTATATATATGGTTTTACTTGGAAACAAGATCTTTCCAGAAGAAGCCAAGATGGGAAGTGGTCATCAGGATTGGAGTGGCTATTATTGGTGTCCTAAAGGAAGAGGGAGACACCAACAGATACCCAGGAAGAAACCATCTGAAGATAGATACAGATGAAATTATGTGAACGCAGGCTCAGGGAAGCCATGAAGCCAGGGGACAAGCCAAAAAGCAGATTCATTTCAGGGATTCCTTAAAGGGTCATGGCCTGGTGACAACCCCACACCTTTCTATGTGGAATGCAACAGCTGCAGAGCTATGAGAACACAAGTGAACACTGCTGGAAGGACCTGGTTTGTGAGACTTCACTAAGGAATTCCAGGAGCTAACACAGAACCCAGGAAAGCAGGTTAAGCAAGGTGGTTAACCCTCCAAGGTGCTGGAAGAAAGGAAAAGTACCAGAAGCTTCTGTATGTATAGCTTAGTGGAAGAGCCTTTTCCTAGGCTGCTTGAGGCCCTGACATCAGTCTCCCGCTCTGCAAAGCAAATGAATAGATATGGGGTTGGAATCCCCCACCGTTCTCTTGGTCTATGTTTGGTGAGGAGGGTGTAAGTCTTTGTCATCTGTGGATGGGACCATGCACAAGTATGATTCTGTACCTACTGGCTCCTAGTGTTCCTGCCTGGATGGTCCTCCCATTCTTCTCTGGCTAGCACACATGGAGGCACATTCACATGTCCAGGGGAACCTTGAAGCTCCTTAGCTGAGTCCTGTCATCAGCTGGGGGGCAAGCTGCCACATCTGTCCATTTCCATCAAGCACACATGTTTATGAACAGATTCTGGGGTTCTCCATTTGCTTCTGTGATAAAATGGCAACATACCTACATATTTGTTATTGGAAAAAAAAATGAAAACTGCAAAAAGGATGTATCTACTCACCCAAGATACCAGAACTCACAGTAGTCATGGGGGGAGTGTTAGATAGGTCACTCTGATCTGTGTTGTTCTCCTCACTGTTTCTGAAGCTGTGCCAGACACCAGTTCCCATCATCTCCCTTCCTCCTTCTCTATCTCCTACTCTCCAGTTTTAATCTAGTGGTTTTATACAGATGGAGTTATATACAGAGTGTGAGTGAGAAATGTCTGTAGTTGTCCCAGGCATTTGAATGCTTGGTCCCTGGTTCTGTGTGCTGTTTGGGGAGGGATTAGGAAGTGGAGGCTGGAGGAAGTATGTCACTGGGAGAAGGGCTGTGAGGTCTCAAAGTCTCCCATTATCCCTGCCCCCTCTCTCTGCTTCTTGATTGCAATTCGAGGTGAGTTCTCAGCTTCCTTCTGCCACCATGCCTTCACTCTGCCATAGTAACCACTCATCCTCAGAAACCATCAACTCAAATAAACCCTTACTCCTATAAATCCCCTTGACCATGGTGTCTTATCACATCAGGAAAGTAACTGATTGGATTCATTTAGTGTCTGCTGTTTCCTCAGCCCACCACTGTCTCTCATCTCCTCCTCCTCCTCCTGCTGAGCCTTTACCTCCACATGAGCCCCACCTAGTTAAGCATCTTTCATAATGATTTCCTGAGGTTAATGAAGGTCTTCTGTTCCAGCATGGATGTGAGGTGGTGGGTAATTACTGCCACATGCAACTTGGCAGTGTCTACACCACTGAAGAAATATGAAGTCCCCTCCACAAAAAGCCATTTCATTCTAAGAGCTGGTGAGGGAGGAGAGCCAGGCCTCGTGAGCCCCTCCTCTGTCCATGATGGATGGTTCAGGGGCCCCGTTCTGCGCAAATCCCACCGAAATAGCTAGAAGCAGAGGAGAGGGAGGAGTGGTGTGAGAGGCTGTCGTCTCGATGTCTCTGTCTGGCTTCTCTGCCTCCTTGTCCTGTGCCTTGTATTCCGGACTAATTGCAAACCATTTGTGCAAACTAGCAGGGAATATTTGCAAAACACAGGGAAATATTTGCAAACTTTATTAACTATTCCTTTAGGAGTTTAGCAGTGGTGGCAAATGAAGGGTCCACGTGGAATTTCAAGTCCCCAGATTCTCTGTAGTGAGCTACGGTGACTGACAGTGTGCTTCTCCTTGCCCTGCCAGTGTGCCGAGCACATGGGCTCTACTAATCTGAAAACCCAACAGAGATTGAGTTAGAAATTTTGTTCCTTTGATTGTTTCATTAACATTCCCTTTCTTTTTTGATTAATTAACCTTTTTTTTTTCTTATGAGATTAGTTAAAATATTGACCACAATGATATATACTTTTAAGCAATCTCATTGGGGGATAAAGCTCAGTCATGTCTCCTTCTTAGAGATTGACAGGTTCCATCCTGAAATGATGCTAAGGGAACACCTGCACCCTCATGTTTCCTAAGGTAATAAATAAGGAAAATAAAATAAAAACATAAGTATGAAAACAGCACACTAATAAAAAAAACAAAAAAAAATCAAGAGACCTATTAATATTTAGAATATCCAAAAGTTCATTTCAACACTCAAAAGAATCTATTCTAGATGTTCCCATGTTAGTCCTGGTCATGGAATGATTTAAAAAGGGACAGAAATGCATTTTACACTGGGTTGAAAAGAGGTGGAATTGGAAGAGGCTGACAGGAAGACGTGTGCTTCTTATTCTCAGGGTTGAGAGTGTTTCTGCTGTTCACCCTGAGTCATTGATCCCCAGAGTTCTGCCTCTGGCCTTCTTCTAACAGAAGCAAGCCCAGTCCTGATGGACGGAGGAGCCACTCGGGTGGACGGAATGCATCTCCATGGTCACAGTGGGGTTAAAATAACAGTTCACCGGAGATACTTCTCAGATAATAAAACAAACCATTAGGTTGGGAAAAGAATGTCAGTATGATGTACAGAGTCCCCAGAGAATCAATGCTCCATAGATTATGAGAAGTATAAAGAAAGTTCCCAGGTAGGGCGCGGGCTTCCAGTGTCCCTCTGTGGCAGGACACTGAGGTCATTTTTCTGTGAAGGGGACACATGCGCAGAGCCATGCCTGTGAACATCAGAGCTTGGAAGGTCCTGTAACACGGAGAGCCTTGAGGCCATGCTTTCCTTCTGCCATCATCTCTGTGTGTGTGAAAACCAATTGATGAGATTACAGTAGGTGGAAGAAAAAAAAATAAAGGACCAGGAGACCCAAGAATAACAATCTTATTTTCCAAACTTATTTGCTTTACTGACATATACATACAGCACACTCTCTGAGGGAGTGTGCCCCTCCTTCAGGCCTTCTGTATGGAATGGCCGTTCTTAAATAGTGGTATTTTTTCTTTCTTTCTTAACAATACAGTTAATTTGAGGATATGATAGAAACATACATTAAGAGTCTTTGCTTAAGTTCCCATTTCTGTCACCACAAATGATTTTTCTTCTTTTGTTCCCTCCTCTCTAACCATAATCCTCTCTGCCTGGTTATTTGAGACAAGAGTAGATAAAGCCTTCCTTCATTTTCTTAAGTGCTCTTATTCAAGCACCTGTTCTTCAAATATGCTGAGTAACGGCATCTGAAGGGAGGTTCCAGAAGAAGCAGAGGTGTCCACAGGCCAGCGGCCTCTGATGTGGGCATCAGTCATGCGTCGCTGACCACGTGCAGTAAGTGGACCTGAACTCTGCCCCTGCAGACTCCCAGGCTCCTGGGAGAACACTGTGGAGACCAGGGGGTGGCCTCTAAATGGACTTCTAGCTCCCCGCTGTCTTGCTAGGATGGAGACTGACAGTGGACTCTCTGAAGGTTCTCACCACAGAGAACAGGCTTAGTCATTTTAAATAGGGGCTCAGAAAACCCAGTCCTTCTCTCAGAGCCAATGAAAAACAGGGCGGTCCTGTGTTCCAGAGCCTTGAAGCAACTCTCTTGCACAGACACAGCCTCTTGCTTGTGTTTCCTCCACTTGCACAAAGCAGCCAGCTTGTGCATGCATGGCTGGGGAGCCAAGGCTTGGAATCTACTAGACTGATCCTACAGATTCAGCGCTGGGGAATTCTGGCGGTATTTCACAGTTGAGGAAGGGCACCCCAGTCTCCTAGCTGTCTCTCAGGGCTTTGAGTTGAAGACTGCAGCTTACACTGTCAAAACGCATGCTGATTTGATCCCTTTCTTAAAGGCTGGATCCTTAGAAAGCCGCCTCTGTTCCGTGATAAAGGCCTATTCAGCGTGGGGTCTTACCCTGCACGGGGCTGCGGAGCCGCAGTGGAGCGCTTGCACCCCCTACAGGCCGACCCGCGCAAGTGCGGCCCTAACGCCGCTCGCCTCCTCCCTCCTGACAAGCTGGTGAGTACTTAGGAGGGTTTGCAGAGGTCTGGCAGTCGCCGAGACAGAGGAGGCAAGTCCTGCTTGCCACTCCTGCGAAGAAAACAGGATCCTGGCCTTTCCTACACCACAGCGGAGCTCTGCCTGGCTTGCAGCGAGAAAGCAGGTTCTCACAGGCAGGAAGGAAAGGCAAACAGCAGAAATGTGTTCTGAGTGGTCACTTGTACCAGAACCTTGCCAGTCTCTGAGCTCAAAGCTGGAGCTAATGCTGGTACACCATTTTGTCAGTTTTGAGCAAAGCAAGTCAATGGAGTCAATGCATTGGAGTGTGTGTGTGTGTGTGTGTGTGTGTGTGTGTGTGTGTGCGCGCGCGCGCACGCGCATGTATAGGACACAGCCAAGTGTCCTGTCCCCAGGAGCCAAGAGTGAAGAATCACCTTTTCAAGCCAAGCTCAAACAAAGAGACACAGGATGACATTGAGAAGTAGAACAACTGCTTGCCACATTCAGTTGGACTTTGAAGGACATAATTGTGGGCTCCCTCTCCATCCTTCCCCCTAAGCTGGACTTGTACTCCATCAGCACAGGGTGGTCAGGAGAGACAGGCCTGGTCCCAGGACAGAACATGCCTTCTTGTGAACACTCAGAAAAGAAGTGGGCGTTTATGATTTTCCTGCCCTGCAGGCCATGGTGTGTAAACTGGCCTTTTCCTCACTTCCCTACAGACTAGCACTGGCCGAGAGAGTTTCTAACTAGACAGACACACGTTAGTACTGCAGGCAGGGAGAGGCTACTTCCTCACGGCTTCCACAGGAGCAGCAGGAATTGCTTAGCACTTCAACACAGGGAATGCGACTCAGGACCTGCAGTGTGATGAGACTAGTGGACCATGACCCCACCAGGGAGAGGTCATCTCACAGAATTACAAGTAAACAAGTCTTATTTTTACTAATTTTTACTATAAAATTAAAATTGCTATATAAAAATCTGTGGGACTGTATGAAGCAAAAGCTAAGCTTGCCGCTGCACCCTCCCAGGGGTGTTTGTGAAACATTGAGTGGTCCTATCTTCACAGGGTCAGCATGGGACTTTCGGCAAAGGTTCTGGAAGCCTCACTGGTATTCAGCTTAGGACATGTCAACAGTGGAAGGATGGTTCTCTTCCCAATCTGCAGGAATGTCAAGAAGGAGCAGGGGTCACCCTGAGGTCCTGGAGAACATGGCATCCCCAGTGCTTTGGGCATGCCGTCATTATCACGTCTATGACTGCTGCTTCTGGAGGGTTTTATTTTTATCTATGTGTATGTGTCTCTGTGTATATTCGGGTGTGAGTGAGTAACAATGACCATGAAGGCTAGAAGACAGGCTGGATACCCAGGATCTAGACTGAAAGCTGTTGTGAGCTGTCCATCATGGATCCTGGGAGCCAGAGAACATTTCTGTACAAGAGAAGTAGACACTGTTAACTACTGAGCCATCTCTCTGGCCCCATCTATGGAGATCCATAGATACACGATTTTAAAAACAGAAATGCATGCATTCCAAAGCTTACATATAATAAAAATTTGATTTTTATTCACATATTCTGGACAAAAAAAAAAAAAAAGAGGAAAATACCTACATGCAGAAGCCCTGGCCAATTTGTTCAAGAATTCATACAATTAAAGGCCTATAAAAAACAAGGTATAAAATGCAATATAAAGCAAAAATATATTTTCCACAAACAAATTATGCCACTAAAGAATGACGGTATTCAAAATCCAAAAAGCAGCTAAATAGAGTGTTTTATGGAAGCTGCAGGGGGTTTTAATCATGTTTCTTAGTAGGCAGGGAACCCTATTTTTTCATAGTTGTAAAAGTGCCTTTCTATTTTAACCTCAGAAAAGTTCTTTAAAAAAAAAAATGTTTCCCCAGATTCTTGGACCTGCTGAGAGTCTGCAAAACCCTAAACAAACATTAAATTTCTCTCACCATACACTCATTTTTAAGATTTTATGATAAAACTTTCTCAAGAGAGAAATAATGCCTTTGCTATGGTTTATGCTGCTAAGCAAATGTCTAAGATGCACAGCAGAAGAAGGTCTGCAAGGAAGCAGAGCATCACCTTTACACACTGAGACTATTCCAGATTGTGTGAAGAAGGACAAGCAGCCTGTCTCAGAGTCTGTCATCAGTACAGGACAACGAAGGGAGGTAGGAACGGTGTGTAGGACACAGTTGTTGACTCAGAACCAGAGGCCATGAGCGCTTGAGTCTAAGAGAGGCAGAGACAAGGACAGGCTTTAGATGAAGAGAATCCTTGTTCAACTTCACAGTTTTTCTTCAAAGTATCTCAACATATTTTGCACAGCTCATAGGAATAATTGCTACTCTGTTTGGAGAAAATAAGGCATATTGACCCCTTCACTTTTTAGCTAGACAAGGGAAGCGACAGCTCGCATCTCTCCTCATTGAGTATCATGATTAAGCCACTGAGAGAAAGAGAGCAGGCCCCCACAGGACTTGACAAAGGTTTCACGTAGCATTTTACCTTCAGCAGAAAAATAAAGAATGCCTGATTCAAAATGAGTCAGAGACTTAGTTACCCATAACTCACAGGCAGCCTCAGGACAGTACGGCAACCAACAAATGAAGAGCCAGGCCTCAGAGGTCGTGGGGAAAGGCACCTCAAAGCGCTAGTGCACCGTAGTGTAGTGTGTCACTGCCTAACTAAACAGGCTGGAAATCACACAACCTGGTGGGAAATCTGTGCACAAACTGCCAAATGGTGGAAGCACTTTGGACAATACTGATAGTACAGATGACCTAGCTCTAAAGGTTCACAGTTCATGTGCCTGCTCTGTCTAAAGCCTGTTTTCAGAACAGTCACAGATCTGCAGCACCAGTGACAGCCTGAAACCAGAAGTTCTCACCTCACCAATCATAGAATAAATACAAATGCTATGTGGTGTTTTCAGCCTTGGAATAGCATGCAGCACTGTAAACAAAATATATCTGTGGTGTGAAATAATAACCCCAAAATGAAAGTCCTGAATTCTGGCAAAAACCCAGTGAGAGCCCGTGAAATCAGAGATAAGAAAGGAATGACTGCTGTGCTGGGTGATACCATAGGCTCCTGGCATGCAGAGCAAGCATGCAGAGCACAGGTTCTCACATTAACTATGGAAGCCTTCCCCTGAGCAGTGAAAGTAAATGACGCTCACAGTATGTGTGCTTTGTTTACAGTTTCATAATGTGTTCTGTCTGTAAAGGTTTCCCCAGGCTCATCCAGCCCACAGGAGTTTCTAGATAGCTTGCCATTGCTCCTACCCACAGGAGCTAGAGAGCAGGGACCTCTTCACTACAAAACATAGGAGAAACCTGCATCATCATTCTTCCAAGGCCCATACTGGGCACAAGGCACAGAAAACTTCCTCCACAGTGAGCCTCACGTCTATGGACAGTCAACACTATTCAAGTCAGATTCCAGAGAAGGCCAACACTTTAAGCCCTGCTTTTGCACATGGGGGGGGGGGGCATCCTATTATAGAATGATAGCCAAAGTTCTCCTGTGTGCACAGAGAACCAGGGTCACCGCCCTTTCAGCTGTGGCCCCTGCCTCCCATTTAAGCATTGTGAAAGCTAAAGGAATGGGATTGACCTGCCAGGCCGGGGAACACTCAGGGTCTTGCCTCTCAGATACTGGCCTGACTGTGGACCCTTTCGGAAGGCCACTGGCCAACATGTGAGACACCCCTTCAGTATATGGCAAGGCTACTGGTGCCCTAAGCGTGTTTGTCTCTTCTTCTTACACAGGGATAATCTCCACAAGAAGAGAGATTAGATGTGCTCCCTGTATTTCTGAGGATGTCACTCTCTTGTTGCAGCCATGATAGTAATTACGGGAGGGCCTTGGACTTCACCGAGGGCAGGGAGTCTTTTGAAGAGCTCATCACACAGACCAAAGCCCTTCATTTCTGTGTTTTCTGAGAGCTGCTAACCCCATTTGCCCAGAGTTAGCATTTTTCGGAGCTCTGTAAGTGAATGCTAATAGACACTTATTATTTAAATTGTGTGTAACAGGCCTGTTCAGACTGATCACCTCCTGAGTCAGTCAAGTAATGATTTTGATTCTTTTTATTGAATTGACATGTTTTTGGCAGGATCCAATAAGCTCCTTAACTCACATGTCAGGATGTCCTGGTCCGTGCCAGGCAATTTGCTATGGATTTCATCTCTTTTCTCTCATTAAGTTTTAATGAATGGATTGAGGGGAAGGAGGTGATATTTTTACTCACTGGCCACTGTTCAGGTTAGGATTGTGTTAGAGTGAATAGAATAGGGGTAAAACTAAGTAAAGGTGTGAACATAACAGGGGTCTTTCCTCCTCCCCATCTGAGAAGTCTGGAGGCTCCTAGTCCAAGGTTGGACTAGTCTCTAACTCCATACGTGACCTAATCCTCACCCCGCGGAGCCTTCATCATGCAATATGGATGCCAAATTTCAACCATGATCGTTCCCCCAGTCCATTAGCTAGAATTCAGTCACACTTCTCCATTGGTTTGTGTGGGGTTGTGGGAAATGTCTTTGTTATGGGAACACTTGTTATGGCCTAAAGAAAGACTAAAATGAATGAGGAAAATAGGGAAATGAGTACCATGTCACAAGTCTGTCACATGGGTGCAATCGTTTTCCTAAACAAAAGAACACAGCTGTCACGGGATTGGAGGACCTGGGGGGGGGTGTGGCTGGGGATGGGTAGCATGCTCTGTAGTGCTCCTTCCTGTGCATGAGCAAGTCTGCTGACATCAAGTCCCTCCCCAGAACCTGCTTCTGTTTTAAGGACTTCTCTTTGCTCCAAAAACAGGCAAGGAGAGGGTGTTCTAATTACGTATCTAACTAATGAGCTCTGAGTGAGTGTTAAAAGTGAACTGGGATGTGAAATATCTTTCTGGAAGCAAAGAATACGAGAATGAGAGAAGTCAGGAAGGAAGAAAGGAGAAAGGACTGACAAGCGCCTGGAGGCCTCCATGCCGTGGAGGAGGGGTGGGCCTAGGTTGCCTTCCCATTGTGCTCAGAACAGAGTCGGGCACTTTCTCCCTCTGGAGTTACCTTTACTTAATCTTACTCATTTGTCCTGACTCTCCCAGGAGCACCAATGGGACCAACACTTGGTGGACCTGTCGGCAGAGTCCTGGCCTAGACAGCTCAGAGACAGAACAGCTAGTGATGGCAGTGGGCAGCGGGGCGGTCCTCCTAAGGCCTACGCTGAGGCCTTCAGGAGATGGCCAACTCACCACGTTGAAGGTTAGACTGATCTGAAACATGTCAAAATGAGTTCTAATTCCTCATATTTAACCTTCACTTAAAAGTTAGTTCTCTATTTCTTTTTAAATCTTGTTTTGTTTTTTTTTCCCAATTTATGGTTTCTTAGCAAAATTGCAAACAAGATGCAGATGCAAAGTCAGACAGCTCAAGAGAGTCCATGGTGCCTTGCTCCATAATGGACAGACAACAACTTTCAACACACCCAAGCATCAGAAACCAGTTCAAGGCACTCTAAGAGCAGAATAGAACATTTGAAAAAACATGTAAAGTTGGAGTTTCTGGAACTTTAATAGCTTTCCACTTAAAATTTTGGCTATCAGGCACTTTAACTAAGAGAAAAAATAATGAGTTTTACAACATTCAGCCTGCTTTATAGCATATTACATAATGTGTGAGCTCCATAAAGGAGGTTGTGTGCTGTGCTATAAAGCTTATTAGGTCACCAATATTTCTGGATTCATATTAAGAAATTAGAAATAATGGTTCAGATTAGAGTTACCAGAATTATTAAAAAAAATCCTTTGAATTGAACCAGTCATTCCCAAGGATATACTAATGAATTTGTACCTTTAAAAAAGAAAAGAAAAGTTTCACTTATGACTTCACCTGAGGTGAAAGGAGTCATGCTAACATTGCAGGTTTTATGTGGACTTTCCACGGGCCAGCGTGCCCTCTCCGCACTGCCTCCACTTGGCGCAGCTTGCCTTCATTTTCATTTTGTGAGCCCCAGAGTGAGAGTAATTCTTAAAAATCAGACTTCTAGTCTGAAGAGAGGAATGACGAACTATCCTCTCGCTAATGTTATTTTAGGTTTAAAATGTTTAAGCCACACAGAGTAGGTGTAGGTCCCACATGTTCTTCGAGCAGCTCTTTCTCCATCTGCCTTTTCCTCAGCCTAGTCCTCCTCAGCCTTCCCCAGGCTGGTTTCTTTACTGGTGATGCTGGAGATGGACTCACACAGCTTCCCACCCTCAACCCCACACCCCGCATGCATGGTTCCAGCTGAATTGCACTCCTGTGTGCATCTGAGAGCTCCAACTGGACAGAGAGGTCTTGAGTTTGGAACAGTAGACTTAGGTAGAGAACACAGGGTGGAAAGCAGAGCTGCTTCCATCCCAAGTAAATACAACAAAAAGCGCTCAAGACGGCAGAGCAATACCCGGGCTTGTGCCCAGTGAACCTCTACAGATTGGTGAATGCCTCCCCAACACTCAGAATCACCGCAAGCACATGCTGAACCCTAACCCAGGAGGAAAGCTATTTCTCCTGCTAGCAAAGGAGAGGTGGCACAAAGCAAGCCTTGCTGTTCTGAGGGCCACTACTTTACAGCCACGTAGTAACAGAAAATGCCTTCGACTGCTTTTCTCATACAGCTGCTCATTCTACCTTCACACCATAAAACAACACAATGATGAATATGTGGACAGGCTCTTGCCGTGTTTGTGGGTTCTTAAGGTTCGCAGATAAGGCAAGAATTGCATCTTACATGGGCAAATCTCCTTTATGCTGCACTAAACAAATGGGAAATTGGGTGAAGGATAACAGTGCATTTTGGTAAAAGTGTGTTTTCCTTATCTGTGAGTGACAACAGCGAGATGTTCATTCGATTTTAGAGTGACAAGCCACAGTAGCTTCCATTGTGGAGTCACTGTGATGTCACTTCAGCAGTCTTGGTGTGGGAGTAAAATCTAAATGACTTGCACAATTGTTTTCAAGGTTAAAATGAACAGAAGGTGCTACACTAACAAGACTCTGAGCTGATTACACAATCCATCACTTCTACAGATCCCTAAGTTCCAGGAGTTCATATCACTTACTTTGGTCATATAAGCAGGGAGTCAGAAAAAAATGCTCCCACTCTGTTCATGCAGGGTCCATTCTCTGTTATTGTGAAGCTTGACTGTGCGTCAGAATCTCTTCTAAGACTTCCAGCAACAGGGGCCTGTAGGTTGTCTCTAACTGAGGTCCCATTCTGAAAATGGTAGTCATGGACTTGACTCACAAGGAACTTCATGCCTCAGTGTGTGAGGGTCAGGGAGACCTTGAGTACTAAGAAACCTGCATCCTGCATGTTGAGTACTGAGTGACCACTGAGCCCTCAAGGTAGTGATGGATCCTGTATCCTGAGTACTAAGTGGTTACTGCTCTCCTATGGCATAGATGGTTCCTGGATTCTTAGTACTGCATACTGGGTATCATGGATTCCTCCTGGCAGGAAATGGATCTGAGACTCTAAGTGCCAAGTGATCACTGACTCCTTCCCTACTCTTGGCAATGAATGTTTCCACAGGACTCATGAATACTGAGTTTTAAACTAAGGAGACTTCTAAAAGCAGAATGCATCAAAGAGTCAGGAGTGAATTAATCAGGAGGAAAGTTGCTAGGTTGGAGGTGAAAGATTCTTGCACTGCTGTTGGAGCGGGATGGAAGGCAGCACATGGTGAAGTCCTTGTTGTTCTGCTAGGAAGACAGAACTGCAAGCTGCAAGGTACTCATGTCACATATTAGAGGCTATAAAGTACTCCTGTCTTGTCCTACTGAAGTTCTTTGCATAATCTACAGACTTTACCAGAGGGACCATCATCTTCCAAACTTCCCTTGTGCTTTTCCCCTAAATCCTGTGATGAATGCCTCCTCTTTTGCCCAAAACCTCAAACTGTGTGTCTTACTCAGGAACACATTCCTCAGAAACTCATAGTTCAACAAGAAAACAGTCGAGTGATGACACAAGCAAGATTCCTACAATAAATATTCTGTGACTTAAGTTGACAAAAGTTGTAGGGAATAATGGTTATGGGTGGATATTCTACTTGAGATATGGAAGAGGGGAGAGACAGAGATTTAGGAGCTATGGAAGAATCCTGAGCATCAGGGGTGTATATGACCATTTGGGACTTGGATAAGTTGAGGGACAGAGAGGTTTAGGAGCTATAGAGTTAAAAGTTCTAACCAGCAGGGGTGGATATGACTACCTAGAATGTAGGAAAGTTGAAGGATAAAACAGGTTATCAGCTGTGGAGGGAAAGGTTAAAACCTTTGTGAAAGCATCTTGAAAATAAAATGTCATCCTGTTTTCAAATCAATATCTGTCTGCATTTTGGTTTTATAGACAGGCTTACAGGGGCTGATCATGTGTAGGTAGCCATGGAAGACACAAACCCTACTGTTGAGTTCTCATAACTACTTCCTTGAAGTGGAAGTTTCTGGTTCCTTTGAAGACTCAGTTGAGTCATGTGATGTTTTGCTAGAAGCTGTCTTCTGAGAGGGCACGTGATGTTTTTCTGTGCACTGTCTCATGCGAGGGGCATGACTTTGGTCAGCTGAGAACATCCATTGGTGAACTCTGAGGAAGGAAATATATAGAAGCCCATAGAGAGTGTGACTTCCCTCTTTGTATCAACATTGCTGCACTGATCTTTGTGTTTCAACAATTGACTTTGTGGAGAGAAACATTCTAGAGAATTTCTTGGAGTAATCCAATTGTGTCTTGTGGCTTTCACTGAGTTATCCCGATTTTATGACTCATGCTGATTCATTTTGTTGCTTGGAGTTGGCCTTTGGACTGGACTGTTGGTATCCAGACAACAAAGAGTGGACTCATCCCAAGGAACTACTACTAAAAAGGTCTACAACTCCTTTACCTAATAACCTTCTTTCACCCCTACTGCTGGACAGTGGGCAGAAGGGAGGTAGAAGAGTTTAAAAAACCCTAAATAAAGTGGGTTTGGTGAAAAATCTAAGCCTACACTTCATAGTTTCCAAAAATTTTCAAATACTTGCTTGTTTTTGCTCACACAGTGTTAAAGATGTGTGTTAGATGCTTATGTTTACACAGATGACTGGGGCTGAGGAGCCACAGTTCTAAGAAGGCTAGGTGCCACTCATTTGTGGTACAGCCACTTCATAGAGTGTACAGTGACCACCACCATCATAGAGCAAGGAATGTGGTGATGAACTACACAATACTTTGACCCGCAATCATGGTAACAAAATAAACAATTTAGTACAGAGGTGGCTAGGTCTGCAGTGACAGAGCCATTAGAAGGCTCTCCTGGAATGGGAGAGGGCACCTCAGACAACTGCCTCAGATTCCAGCTGTCCTTTTTGCCGCTACTGAACATGGTCTTGGCAGGTACTTCAATACATGAGATGAAGGTTGGCTGGGCATCTGACTCCTATGCAGACTTGGTGAAGTCATCACACAATTGGGGTAGGATTTCTGAGTGCTGGAAATGTTACTGTGGCCCATGCTCCTGTAAAGAACCCCCAGTGAACTCTTTGGTGTGACAAGCAGCACTTGGGTGGAATCCTCTCTTTTGCCCATCATTTGTGACCTATTTTCAATAAATAGATGTTTCTCTTTAACTCCTCAAGATAAGCCACACAGCACCAGGTTTTAGCCTCACCCAATGTTCTGATGTCTACTTTCACTTTTGGAATGCAGTGTGTGAGCCTCCTTTGGTGGAGAGGTAGCCCCACCAACATGAGAAAATGGGCAAGTCTCTTGGAACTCATCATCCTTTGGGGTTTAGAGAAAGCTAAGGAGCAATAGGCTTGGGCTTTCATTTTGTTTTGGTTTTGCCTTTAAGGATTTTCCTGGATCTTAAAAATCCCATAGTGCTTGCCTTGTGTTTATTTTTATGGACTTACTTAACTTGCATTCTTGAAGACCTAAATTGAGCTCTTTTTTTTTTTTCAAATAAAACAAATTGAAGTTAAAACTAACCACATGTCTCAGTTTAGCCAGGTTGCTTGATGATTTCTGCAAAATAAAAATAAGTGAGTAAGTGCTTTTCAAAGTGATATTTTAACCTCCTGCCAACACTGTAGCAGTAAAATATGATTTTTTTTATTATCATTCAAATGTGAGTTTGGGGACATGATTGAGGTTTTCCTATAATCAGTAAAAATGAGGAAACAACTTAAAAATGTTTGGGCACCCTCCAAATAGAAGGAAAAAGCCTTTTTAAAGGTGAGTGAGTTAATGTAGCTCATGTTATAATAACAATCCAACAAAACTCAGCCCTGAGAGCCCAGGATTCTGGCACACAAGCTTGGCCATTCTTCAGGGTAACTTTACTGCCTCGTTTCTAATAGAGAGCCCCAATTATAAGGCAAACAGGAGAGAGCGTTGAGCAGGCCTGAATAATTATCTAGTGCCTCAGTCACAAGTGGGTGTAACTGAGTCAGTACCCCATCACGAGCTTTTTCCACCCCTTAAAAATTCTTTCAGTTTATAATGTGCGACGTTGAAAAAAATTATCACTAAGTATAAAAAGAGAGGTAGCAAATAGTAACAATTCCTGCTAATTGAGAGAGGTCTAGGTCTTTTACTCAGAGGTGAAAGTGTCTTGATATTGTATGTAGCAGTAGTTATTTAAACATGGCCATTTTTAGCTGAATTTTCATTTTCAAAGCAACCAGGCAAAAACGTAAGACATGTTTAAATGCATCATTTGGAGCCCTTTGTTCTTTCAACTGAAACTGAAATTTAGGTTAGTTTCATCAAAAGTGATCAAATCACCATCACTATAAACTAATATTTTCTAGATTTCCTATTGAGCCATAGGTTCAAAGTTCATGGTCAGAAATAGATTTTGCCACCCATGAATGAAACATCATCACAAAGACAACAGTGTTTGGAAATATATTTCCAGGAAGTTGCAAATGCTGGTTGTCCCAGCCATTGTTGGCATGACTATTTGGCTGTGGTGTGAGGACACCAGGAACATGTCCCTGCCTGGAACCCTGCAGTCCACACAGTCCCCATTGGTTAGTAAGACCTACCTCACATACCAAGCATTAACTGCAAGAATCTTCAGTTGTCACTGGTCAAATAAGCAATGGGCAACATGAACACTCATTGACATATGAGTATTAATGATCACATAAAAATAGCACCATTTTCAAATGAATGAATGAATGTGGAGGTTTTCTCGAGTGTCAGCACTTGCAGAGACTATGAAGTCATTGATCATGGCTGGAGGGAAAAATGAGTAGGCAAGACGGATAACAGGGTGGACATTCTGGGAGCATTCTGGGAAACTCAGCAGTGTTTGATGTCACCACGCACAAGCCCTAGGGTAGCATCCTCAATCAGCGTCATACCAACCACACCTTTGTGTGATAGGAAGCCACAATCAGTTTCCACAGAAGTATGAGGTGATGGGACCACTGCATAGCTAGCTCAACTTGGGGTTGAATATATTCCTCTTTGATGCAGTCACTGAAGGCTGATCAGCTCCGTGGAGGCACCAGAATGACGCATGGCATGCTCCATTTTTCAGATTCTGCATCTGGAGCCTTCCCATGGCTAATAATTTATCTAAGGCTCTCTGAGAAGCCAGGCAGAAGCCTGTGGTCCTTCTGCCCTATACCAGAAGGGGGGCTTCCACAGATGGTCTTGTCTGTTGCAAAGCCATGAGGTCCACAGAATGTAATGTGATGTGTACCTTTATTTAAGGTAGTTCCCACCTACCATACTAGTACTGGAGCACAGAGGAATCTGTGCTGGGCAACGAGACTTGGCATCTGTGGAAACAGACCTAAAAGCCAAGTACGTATCTCAAGGTTAAAACCTAGCAAGAAAGTGCCTTTATTTTCAAAATCAGACACGATCTAACAATTGATCAGCAAATAGTCATTAGTTGTAAACCAGGTCTTTGACCAGTAACCAATGTGCGTATTAGAGGTATGAAGAGATAGTCATACTTATAACCAATTTAAAACCTTGTGTGAAGATGTCCTTCAACTTCTTTTCTACAGTTTCTTCTGGATACGTGGGTAGTTTTAACTTCAGGAGATCGCAGTGTATTTCCCGTAAGTGACATTTCTCTGCCTTGGGAACCTGCTCTCAGTAGAATGCAGTCATCTCATAAAAGAGGTACAGATGTCACAAGAGGGTGGAGATTGCTCAGATGGGGGTATCCTTTCACATGTCTCCCACTGCTGAAAATATCACTATTGCCTTTCACACACACATTTAATCAGAAAACCTACTTCTTCTAAGCCTTGTAATTCTGTTATAGAAGTAAAGTAGAATATCTCATTGCAAAAACGAAAAAAAAAAAAAACTGACAAGGTGCTTTCAGAGGAGGCTGGAGTGTGGGGCCCTGGGAGTGGATAATACATAAGGGGCCTGCCTCCCGGAGGGAGGACCTGAGTTCAGATCCCCAGTACCCATGAGGAAAGGTCAGACAAGGTGATGCATGCCTGCAATTCCAGTGTTGAGAAGGCAGAGGCAGGATGATCCTTGGGGCTTCATGGGCAGCCAGTCTAGCCAAAGAGGTGAGCATCATGTTCATTGATAGAACCTGTTTCACCACACACACACACACACATGAGAGAAGAGCTGGGACACGGTGTTGGCAATGGTCCACCCCATAGTATGTTTGTCAGTCTGCGCCAAGGTGTCTTCTACTTCTGTGCTGCCTTCAGTCTGATAGAGAAGAACATTCCTGAGCAGGATGCAGTTTCTCCCAGCGCTGTCCATTCTAGAGAAAAAATCCTGAGTGTGAAATTCTAATGCAACCAAATGAAGAGTTGGGAATGTGGCTGGTGCCTTGATCCTGGCACAGCTGTACCTTCCTGGTTACCGCTGGCTGCAGGATGGTTTCCAGTGAGCCCTCTGTGTAAGGAAGAAGGAGGTGCCCCTCAAAGAAGAGCTGGCTTTGAAAAAAAGGCAGGAAATGCACACACCCCAACAGAGAATCATTCCAGCATTCCTGGAAACAGGCTACTTCGCTCCAGTTCTGTTTTTTGTTTTTGTTTTTTGTTTGGTGGTTGTTTTTTTGTTTTGTTTTGTTTTTTTGTTTTTTGAGGGCATTTTTCCTTCCTTTCTTAATTCAAAGCTTAAAGGGGTTTCTGTAGAAATGGGCTGGAGGAAAACACTGTCATCTAACCCTGGTGCTGAACTTCTAAGTTATGTTAAATTTGAGGCCTAAAGGTTTAATTTCCATGCTTTCTGGTTGTAAGCCAGACACTCCTGAGTATTTGCTTAATATATTTTCCTACGGTTTAATGTGTAGTAATTTTAGCATTCTAGAAATTTATTTTCCTGAAAAATGTGTTTCACAGCTATTTCTTTAGGGCGAAAGTAGGTTTAAGAGAAAACTTACCAATTAGAATAATGAACTTTATTAGTGTAAAATAAAAGGAAAATCAAAACTATTTCATTTTTTTATCTTAGCCTCTGCTTTCATCACAAATATTTAGCAGAATAAAAAATATAATATGAAAATGTATAAATTACATATGAAAATATGTAAATTCATGGTTAAAAAAGAAATGATTTATTCTGTAGTCATCACCTTGTATCCATGAACGATCAGTACCAGAGTCCCATGTGAATTCTGAAGTTTGGATACCCCAGTTCTGATGTCAAATACCACTGTAATGGTTTTTAAATGCCTGACATCTACTCTGCGTTACTTAAAATACCTGACATAATGTTATGCTGCATTGTTTAGGAAATAATGAGAGAAAGGAAAGCCTACATATCTAATGCAAGTGCAATTTTCCCCAAATATTTACCATCTGCGGTTGCTTGCATTTACACCTGTGACAGCTGGCGGTATGAAGGGTTGGAGGGCAGGCATATCATGGTGCCTCTGCAGAGTACACTGAAGGAGAGCAGCCTGGTTTTACTTCCGAGAGTCTCCTGAGAAGTTCATGAACAGACCAGAGCACACTCAGACCTCTCCAGGTAAGCTTATTTCAGTCAGGAACAGCTTGCTGTTGGAAACTGTTCCCAGCCGGGACCCCCAAACTTGCTTGAATGACTTTGGGCCAGTGTCCTTTCCACCCTCTACTCATCTTCCAGACGTGCTAACCTTCAGGAGGCTGGATGGATGCCTCACTGAATAAATGCAAACAGGTTGTCACTACAACCTATGTGCAAGCAGGCGATAACTACATACATGGAACCAAGTAATTATTACGTATACACAGCCAGGCAATCATTTCATAGACACAGGCGGGTGATCAGTACATTTGCACAACCAGCCTTCTCGAACTCATTGAAGGCTCGGTGGGTCACTGCATACACAGAACCAGCCGTCCCAGACAGACGGGAAGCCCTGGTGAAATGCTTCTGTCGAAGTGTGGCTGGGGAAGAAGCTGGAGCCCAGCTGCAACCTGTACTGTAGAACGGAGAAAGGGAAAAGCACAGAACTGGTGCAGCCCGCCTACACATGTCATCTGTGTAAGACATCTTTTCAGGGCTCCCAACACTGCTGTATAGTAAGAGAGCAATAGCTAAATATACATTTAAATTTTCTTGAAAATTTAGAAAAATATGTAGGCATTGAATAATAAGGAAATATCCTAAGTTTGGGAATTGGACCTCTAGGTCTGTGTTGTATGTACGTTAGAGAGATGCAAGAAATTCTTTCTGGTCCAAAGCCAGTTTCTTCCCAGCCAGGAGCTTCATAGGTAGAAACTGCTTTTATTGCCTCTACCCACTGCTCTCGGGAAAAGCTAATATTCAAGGGAGCCGTGTGGAGTGTGTGTCCAGCCACCATCTCCTATTAATCCACTTCTGAGCTGCCTGTTCTCCACTACAGCGTGTTCTTGCAGGAGGGCTGAGCTTGCAGCTGATGGAGGGAGTGGAGAAACTCTGCACAGCATGTGAGAGCAGATAGCAAGTTGCCAGCACTGCATGCCTCTCTTTCTCTGGGACGTGCATTTCTTGCCATCATTTATTTCTTTTCTACCAGAATTACCGAAAACACATTGTTGTGGTTACAAGGGAGTTTTGGTCCTGATCCCAGAGCCTGATACACTCTACCACTGAGTATATATCTACACCTCTTCATTTTCCAGTTTTAGATAAGCCCCAGGCTAGATTTGAATTCATGATTCTCTTGTCTCAGCCTTCTGAGTAGCTAGAATTAAAAGTATTCTTATTCAGCCTTGTAAGAATGGAGACTTGCATGGGCTGCTGGACAGTGTATTACCTCTGTAAGCTTATTGGTTCCCATTGGAGATGCAGACAAAACAGGGCTGCCTGAATCAAATGTGCCCATAGGCTTTAACACATCCATTTCCTTTAATAATCGATGAGGAAAACATTAGTTAGAGAAGTCATATGAGATAACTATTGGATATGTAAGGAAATTGATTTACATTGTTTTAGAAATATTTCAAACTCCAGAAAACCAGAAAAATATTTACCTGTTATCAAATTTTAAAGTATTGTTGAAATATTTCAATGATTACTTGCAAGCATGTGGTTGTGTTAAAGGAAACACTGGAATCCGATCACCTAGTGCCCCATGTGCAATATAGTTTTAGGCAAAACCTTGTACAAGTGGACCTGTGCATGGCAAGAAAGGCAGAGAGACCGAGAGACAGAGAAAGAGAGAGAGTGTGTTTGCTGTCTCTGCAGTCAGGTTCAAGACAGCTGTGCCCCAGCTAAGTTGCCTTAAAATGCATAAGATCACCATCCCCTTCTGCCTATCACAAAACTCCGAAATGGGTTTATTCTGTTCTTCCTTTTAGAAAATAATTTGCTGCAAGACAGGTGTAGTAGCCCATATTTAACAGCGCTTGGCTTTGGGGCCTACACAGTAGATGTTGTCTGCCAAGCTCATAAAGAAATGGACATGTTCAGTGAGCATGCCATAAGATTTCAGGGCGGCGGTGATGGCATCTGTCTGTATTCACCCACACACTATGTGATCATTATGCTGGGGTCTAGGCTGTGCTTGTCATTGTTTCTCATACAGAGTGCCTGTAATTTTAGAGAATGCCAGGTACAGGAATGGCTGTGTGCTCTGTTCGTCCCACAGAATGACTCACAGGCACTAAAGTTGATCATACTGAGCCAAAGACCAGACTCACACGATCTCATCCCCATAACCGTGCATGTTAGCTTGCATCTTTGAACTTCCTGGGACTCTTTCTTCCCACTACTGCCTAGGTTTCCGTTCCCAGGTTCGACTTCTCAGCTTTAGTTTGCCTTTAGTCTTTTTATGGTTTCATTTTGAAAACAGATTTATTTTTCATAAATCTATTCTGATCATGGTTCCTCTTCCCCACCTCCTCTCTACTCTTTCTCACCCCTCTACCCTCACAAATCCACACCCTTTCTCTCTCTCACTCTGTCTCTCTCTTCCATTAGAAAACAAATAGGCAACTACAAACAAACAGGAAAAAATAGCCAAAGAAAAGGCACAATATGCACACATAGATGCAAATGAAGCCATAAATCAAAAGGACCCAGAAGATATTTACAGAACATTTCATCCAAATGCAAAAGAATATGTCTTATTGTCATCACTGTCGGTGATAACTTAGCCCTGTGGTATCATCACTCTTTATGATAACTTACCCCCTGGTGCTTCTGTTCCCAGGCCTCCACCCTCAGTAGATTGATTGTTCCTCTCACCTTCTTGGGTGAATTTTTGATTGGATAGTCTCCCTGCCAGAGAGGCACATCAAGAGACACCAGTCACATGAGTGATTCTTCGATTTTTCTTAGTTGTCAACAGGAATCCAATGAGCTGGCAGAGGAAGACCCTTTCCCTGCAAACTGTGGCTCTCACAGGGCTCTCACAATGGCAATCTGCAGTCTTCATAGGTTCAGGACCCATCTCCCTAAACATCCATAACACAGGGAATGAGGGAATAGTTCAGTCAGCAAAGTGTTTGACATGTTAATATGAAGACCTGAGCTCAGTCCCCAGAACTCACATAAACATTAGATATGATATAACATGACTGTAGATCCAGTGATGGAGATCTGGAGTTAAGAAAAGTCCTGGGTCTTATTGGCCAGCCAGCCATCCTAACTAATGGATCCCAGGTTACAGTAAGAGATTCTGTCTTTAAAAATGAAATGGCTAGATCTTTGGGAGTAACACCCACGGTTGAACCCTGCCCTCTACACTAATGTACCCACATATATGCATATTCACAGATATGAACACATGCACACACTTGAACAACACACAAATTCATAATGAACAAGCCAGTTCATATTACCCTTCTCAGAAAGGCCTCCTCCAGTCTGAAGGCACCTTTGCTTTATGTTTTCATGGCTTTGCTAAACAAATGACTGCTTAAGGTGTCTCTGTCTCTCTACTAAAGTCAGAAGAGAAACTGTCACAACTAATATTTGAAGATAGCTCCATCTTATATCCTCATGTGTGGTAACAACTAAAAATTAAATCCATAAATATCCCTGAAGTGGGGCTGGGTCACCAATCTGTCATTTACTTATCAGTAAGGTTTCATCTGAGAGTGTTGGCTGTAATCACAAAGGTTGAAAGATATTACCCTGTATTTCTTAACTAAAACGTTTCTTGTATCATACCTTTTGTGAATTTCATATCAGGGATGTTTTGAAAACAGTGGATATATTTAATATCTACTATGCTTTTCCAAATCCAGAAAGTAAGCTTAAGCAAATAGTGGTAAGACATCTTTTGCGCTAGCTCCTGGGGAAAACACAACTCAGATGATAGCCATACATGTTGTGCAGTAGCTATATCCCCGTTTATATGAGGCTGAGATCTCAGAGGCATAATCCAAGGGAATAAAATACATAAGTTCCTTATGCCCATATACATATACTCATACATATATGTGTGTGTATGTATATATACATATATATGTATATATGTATATGCCTCACAGGGTTATCACTGTAATCAAAATAGGAACATATCTCACATTTTCAAAATTATGTTTGGACAAATCCATGGCTTGTCTGTATAGCAAAATGTGCTTTTTCTTTACCATAAATTAAGGCACAGTATCTTTAGTGTTATCTAATACTATTTTTTTTTTAGAAAATAGAACAGGTTGCTACATAATATAATTCCAATTTGTCAATTCTAATTGCATAGGTATATTACCAGGGGAGGGTGTGCTCATCTCGGAGAGTAGAATTAAAGAAGCTGTAGGCTCATTTTCCATCTTTTTGCTCATGTGTAGTTCTAATGTGTTCAAAAGATAGGCTAATTGAATTATATATAAAACACCAGTAGAGAATATCAAAGACTAAGATAATTTTTTAATTTATTTATTTTATGTATTTATTTATTTTATGTTCTATCTGAAGAGGGCATCAGATTCCAGGATAGATGGTTGTGAGCTACCATGTGGTTGTTGGGAATTGAACTCAGGACCTCTGGAGGACCAAAGAGTGCTCTTAAATGTTGAGTCATATCTTCAGGCCCCCCAAGATAAAATTTTAAATGAAGATTATATACGGCAGGAATTCAGTGGGTTGGTCTGTTTGGTCTTATTATAAAGAATCTTTGTCAGCTAAACATACAAATGTCAGAATCCTCCTCCCCAGAACCTCAGGACGCACCTCACCTGTATCTCAGATAAAGGATGTCTAGAGAGGAAATTAAGTTAAAATGAGGTCAGGTATAAAAGAGTAACTTAGGACACAGACAAGAACAGAGGTGTGACCTGGAAGAACAGAACATCCAAAGGGCAGAGTGGAGATCTCAAGAGAAGCCCCTTCTACTGATGTCTTGGTTTCATTGCTATTGTTTAAGTGACCTAGGCCATGGTCCTGGGCTACACAAAGCTCAGTAAACTAACACAGGGATGAGCTGACCACTGGTGAAAAGATTGCACTGGGCTTGCAACTTTGGTTCTGCATTCTAGTTCCAGTTTATGTTTCTGATTAAGCACATCGCTGATTTCCTTTCCTAGGCAATGGCGCAGGAGCACACTGAGGTGAATCCACAAAGTTACTCCCTGTGCTCATAGGGCAGGAGCCTGAGCCTCATGCCAGCAGCCTCCTCCATCTCAGCTTGGCTCTGGGTGTTACCAGCCTCTTTATCAAAGCTAATTTATTGTGTCTGATCCTCACTGGTAGCGTCATCTGTGCCGTGACATTCCCTAGTGTTTCCACATGATGTCTTTTCATCCAACTGTTTAAGATATTTGCACCTCCAGGGAATGTCCAGAAGGAAATCTAGCTGTAAGTCTTTTGGGAACCATGACTGCAGACCCAAATATCCTTGAAAGCCACACTGATATTGATTTGCTGTACCCTGTGTGGCTCCTTCGGTACTTTGGGGAGTTTACTGTGCATCAGAAGCCTGGGAGCCTGGGAGAGGCTGCCTTTTAAACTGAAGAGGACAATCGAAAGTGCCTCGAGGAGTCGACATTGCAAGACCTACCTTAAAAAATACATGCAGGTGACACTCAGTGGAACTTAACGTCAGTGCTCCTTGCCTTCACTGTGACCCGTTATTAAATGCCGCCGCTGGATTGTGTTTCGTCAACTTGACACAGATTATAATCCCCAGGGAAAAGGAAGCCCAGTAGAGAAAATGTTGCCCATCGGTTTGTCTGTAGGGCCAGTCAGCCCACTGTGAGTGGCACCACCTCTAGCTAGGAGGTCTTGAGAGGAATAAGAAGGCAGGCTGAGAAGGCCGTGAGGAGCACGCCTGTAAAGCAGCACTCCTCCACACTCTCTGCCTTGGCTCCCACCTTTAAATTCCTGCCTTGCTGGAGACTCTGCCTCAGCTTCCATAAATGAAGGCAAATGAGATGGAAGTATACAGCAGAAGAATCCTTTCCTCCCTACTCAGTTCTTGGTTGTAGCCATGACACAGCAATAGAGATCAAACTAGGATGCTGCTTCTGAGGGTCCTTTCCCTGTGCCTATCATTCCAGTGCAAAGGCCCACAGCTCTCAGTGGGATATAGTTAACTTCTCTTACTGGGGATTCCATACAGCTGTAGGCCTGGCGTCATCACACCTCCCCAGTAGGGGCACATCCCAGCTGCTTTTATCAAGCACTGCTCCGGAACATACTTTCCAGGTAGATGTCAAGATGCCACCTCTGGAGCCATAGTCCCTCGACAGTTCACAGGACAGATTCAGTCATAACAGGCCAATTGTGAGAGCTGCCAATCTCTTACCAGTGTCACCACAGACCATTAAAGAGTAGGATCTTTCTGCCAAAATTAGAAGTTATAATCATTACAGCCTTCCCAAGAAGAGAGATGATTGAAAATTGTTCCAACAAACAATCTCTTCTCTATTTCATAAGTAAGATATTCAGGAGAGTAATGTTTCTCTCTGTCCATCTTCTACCCAACACAAGCTAAGCTTCCCCCAAGACAAATAGTGAAAATGATCAAGGTCAGAATTGCATCCTAACCTTTATTGTGCCAGTTGCCATAGGCCTCTGGGGTTTCCATGGTGCAGAAACAAGATGGCAACAATGTGCTTGCAATTGTGACAAGCCCGCTAATTTATGGGTGGGGAGGTCCACACGGATGAAGCCTTCCCTGATAATAGCAGCGCTGACGGTGCACCTTGGAGGCAGGTTGCTCTCACTGTGCAGCAGTCGGATGCTAAGCGTCGGGAGCAAAGGTGCTATGCTCAGCCATAATTTAAAGGACTGTGACATGAAGAGAGTGCTATGATGTTTAACTGATAGGGCATCCAAATGTCATAGACCCCAGCAAGTTCCTATTAGCAATAACTCAGGTCCTCTGAAGGGATTTGACATTCAGAACTGATGAGCCCTGATCCCTAGGGCCTGCTCCGACCTAGCCTCGCCCAGGCCACTCAGTAACCTGAGTGGCCCAGGGGTCAAACTGTGATAGCTCTCTTCAATTTAAACAGCAGCTTCTCCCTGGCTGCTGGGCGTCTGACTCCACACAATAAATTTCCCAAAGAGCATAAAGAGCCATCTAGTGTATATCAAATCAATATCATTGTGGCTCCCAGCGATATCTGAGGCTACAGTTCACAAAATAAACTAGGCCAGGGGCTGGATTTCTGCCCTTGGCAATCAATCAGGCTCTGGGGTCATGGATTTTAGTGTAAATTAACACACCAGAAACCACAGGCTCCCCAGACAGTGCTAGAATGCAGGGCTTGCTTTTTTTAAATAAAAAAAAAATCTCATTGCTTATGTGAGGTTATGATGTTACACTAAACAGAAACAATAAAACCCACTGATTAGAAGGTGGCAGATATCAGAAAATAAAACATTAATATTCTCCTGACAAATATACATAAAGCATGTTAAAATAGGTAAAGTGTTATGAAGGCTGAGGAGAGTAGAGGCATGCTGCAGCCTAGTCAAGGTGCTCCCTAAATTGATCTGGAACACATTGTCCTAATTATGATAGATTAGCATCTGTGTGTAATGAAAGAGGCTCATTCCATTATAGAGCAGATATTCTGGGGTTTGGGGCTGCTCTGTACCTGTGATAGCTCCAGGGGATGTTTCTGTGCCCACCTATACAAAGAGACCCAACAGTCTAACAGCAAACCAGAAGAGAGCCACTTCTCACAGCCTTTGCCTGAAAAGAGCATACTGCTTTCACCTCTGCCTCTTTTGTGAGAAAGGAAAAGTGGCCTTGTCCTCCAGTGGATGATTCACAAGAATCTTATCGAACAGTTTATACTGTGTGGTTGCAATGACCAAACTCCAAAACCCAAGGTAGGTTTTGAAAAAAAAAAATAAGATATGTATATTGTAGAAAACTGAGCTAGTGGGGAGCTAGGTTGAAGATAGCAAAGCTATTTTGTACTCTGAAGGCATGAAACAGATGATCATGGTTGCCACACATATTAGCTCTCCAGGCAGCTTTTCAGATTAGAGTGCCTAGGCAGAGACCAGGACCCAGCATCTGGTTGCTATTTGCATGGTGCCTGAAGTATCTGGAACTAGGTCAACAACAAAATCAGGTATAAATACTTTGACTAATACATTTCATAATGAATAAATTTAGAAACGTATTGCAATGTGCATGCTGAGGGCAAGATGTTCTTTTGCTATCACTTTGGAGGGTCTCCTGGCTATGTGTGGCAAGCAGTTGTATCAGAAATAGACAACTGAGAGTCACAGCCTCAGACTGTCTTCACAAAAGGATGCGCTGAGCTTGTGTGCCATCATTCTTTATTTCAAAGTGCAGTGCTAACACATAACATCACTACTACCAGGGGCTCTAGACTATAAAGGTTTCTCAAACAGCCTCACACAGAGCAACCGACATTAGAAAGTGAGTCTTTCTGTTTCTCTGGCACAATGTGGCAATTTGTCTGAGACTGTCTTGGACTAACATACAGGTTACCTACCTGAAAAGTCTTCAGACTGTCAAGGAAAAGAATAAGGACAACCAACCAAATAATTGTATCAACAAATAGGCACAATGACAACAGAGGGACTGAAGTCATTCAGATCTCATCTGTAGCATTCCAGTGGAAGGCTGACTTTACTCGGCTAACAGCAAAGGAGTATGTGAGTCCCATCCCTCTGGGGTACATGAGTCTTTGTTAGCAGTATGTGACCCTGTCCACCTGTAATGGCTGCCCTGGCCTTGTGTGTTTAGACTCTTTCTGGACCACTTCAACACGGGATGAGGAACATTCTATAAGATGGGCCAGTGAGCTGAAGTTCTAAAATTGTCTTTGCACCTGGGCTTGGTGCCCGTGCCTACAACACTAGCACTTGGGAGGTTGGGAAAGAAGCATCCCCAGTCAGAGGGCAGCCTCTGTGTAACATAATGAGATAGTGTCTCAAACAAACAAAAAAAGGTTATGGACTACATCAACACAAATTTGTTGAAAGTGGATTACCTTAAAACAGAGTGTCCTATTCACAGGGTCCCAGGAATCCCATTAAGCAAAGGAGAATCACACAATCATACAAACTTGTAGCTGCGCTGATCAACAGATAACCGGGAGTTGCCTGGGACTCTAAGGCGAGTCCTAGAGTACAACCAGGGCTGAGCCAAGTGTTGACTCCAACTCTCCAGGGAGCAACAAATCTTTGTTCATCATATGTGCCCTAACAAAATGTGTAGAGGAGAGTTTTGAAGCCGCCTTGAGTTTATACCTCTTGGTCTTGTAATAGGAGACATAGCTTATGCCAGCAACAATGCTCCAAGACCACTGTTTCAGTTGGCAATTGTTGCCTTGCTGCTGATTGACAGAATAAAGAGAACCCAATTTTGCTAACCATGAACCTCCATCTGGATTCTTATTGTCCGGCAACTTAAGCATTGTAGTCAAGCCACTGATTGCTTTTATTTTCCAACTGAGTTCACTGCCCATCACACTGATTTTGGCACTGTACAAACACAGCCTCCATGGAACATGCCAGCTGCCTGAGTTGTTAGCATAATATAGAGCAATCAGTTAGTTGACTGACTCAGCAAAATTGTATTTTCATTTTTCTAACAGCAGTGTTGGCATCAGTTGGAGGATGCTAACTGGTAACACTAAACAGTCCGAGTCCATTGCTGGACCATGGCTAGAGAGCCTCTCAGAGGAGTGTGTGAGGCTGGCACTGGGCTCTGTTATTCATCAATTCTTTAAGGTCCTTGGAATTTTCTTTGACATAACACACAAGTTCTACAGAAGGCCAGAACTATCTAGTGAGCCCTGAGAGTTTTCTGCAGTTTGTAGCAACTGCAACATAAGCAGTCCTCTGTGTGGTTGTCCCCAGGAGACAGGAGACAGCAATCACTACACAACATGGAACAGGATCTCTCCCAAGACGTCTGTGTAGGAAGGGTGGGAGTTGTCCGTGCCATGCAGTGTGCATCCCTGCATACGAAGGGAAGAATCCGGCAAGCTATCAGTTGTGACGAGCAGAAGAGCCCTGTGTTACCAAGAGGACTTTTTGGGATTGAAGAGTCAGAGAAGGGTAAGGCCTGATGACAACACAGCATCCTAGCATCCTTACAGGCCTGTGCCCTCAAGACCAACCTCAGTCCTGGCTTTTTCCCACATTGTCTATCCTAGACTTCTCAAAACCCTGTTCATGCTGCTTTAAGATGTGATTTGCACTTCAGCTGCAGCAGTGCGAGGCTGTACTTCTGCCTGCATCACCCTCGAGTTTTCCATGTGCTTTCTAAGTACTGCATTGCCTTTAGGGGGCATTCTCAGTGTGACCAACAGGCCAAGTCTGTTGCGTATTAGTTATTCTGAAGTGTGCCTCTGTTCAGGCACCACGGCTCCTCCCTGCATCTCCTAAGGAATTTGGAAGGCACACATAATGCAGATTGTAGTGTATAGGGTGGCTGACAGGATAGTAAGCCATGTTTCCCAAAACTGCACTTGGAAATGCATCTCTCCTTGATTTTCATGATGTCAAACCAACTGACTTTTTAATATATTCATTTATCTATCCTGAAATAATAAAGCAGGAAATACTGTTCAATCTATGTTTTTAATTTGGAGGAAATGCGTACAAACCTGGAAGGGGGGAACCACATACGGATGAAACAGCCCAGGGCGCTGACGCTGTTAAGGAATGATGACACCATCTGGAGTGAAATTATTTGTTTCTTCACAGAATGTCACAGTTCCTAAATTTCTTCCTGAAAAATATTTACATTTTAGCCTAAAATAATTAGGAAAGCACCGAGCTGGAACATTGCAGAGGTTGGCTTCCATTATAATTTCTGCATACTACCGTTCAGTTTCCTAGGTAGTAATTAGATGCATTAAGGATGAATGAGTCCTCAGGGACTTTTTCTAGAGATTTTGCTTCCAAATTTGTGTCAAAGGTCACTCAGGGTAGGGAACAATGAATGTTACCATGAAGATGGCAGAGAAAAGCTTATGCAGTGGATTAATGGTCTTGCTCCAAAAATAATCGGGGCACCAGGATAGAGTACCAGTGAAGCAAAATCTTTCAAATGTACATTACTGGTGCTGAGAGAGTGAAGAAAACACATAGCTTCTCTGATAGAGATATGAGTTGGATCAAAAGAGGTGCATGACTGGTGTTTTAGACAGGTCACACCTAACTCAGTACAACACTGGAAGTGAGCCAAAGCAAGTCTGCAGGAGGCTTACCATGCAGCAGTTAGAGTCCATTACTGTATTTAGCCGCCTTACACTTCAGAAGCCCTACTTCCATTTTTGAGTATTTTGGTGCTGCATTGTTTAGCCATTTTTCACTTCCTGGTGCTAGGGATGCAACACAGTGCTTCATGCAAGCTAAGTACACACACCACCCTTGGACTGCATCCCCAGGCCTGTAAGTAATCTTTTGTTTACTGACACTTAGAGCTTTGCAACGTTTGTGCTGATTTTGAATCTCTATGTCTCAGCCATCTTAAATATCTTCATAGAAATGTTCATGCCCACTTGAGTCCTGCATTTATTTTGTGCATTTGATAGGTTTCCCTTCAGTAGTTTTCGGACTAGTCTCTTCCAAATCCAGCCATTTCTTTCTTAGCCTTCTGATAATTAAGCAGTATTTAGGATAAAAGTTTTAAATTACATTGTAAATGTGAACCGTTTCCAGCTTGTCAAATGAAGATACAGAGCACTTGGATAAACTTTAATTTCAGGTAAACAAAACATTTACTTGAGGATGAATGTGTTCCAAGCATTTCTCATGCATATTCTCACTAAAAGTTAGTGTTGCTTTTCTAGACCTCATACCAACCTGGGTATTCTGATTTTTCTGAGAAAGAAAAAAAAATAATAGCACGCTATACTTATTTAGATAACACCAGAAATAAGGCGTGTCTCTTAATATACTACTAAGAAATCATTAAAAATATTATTTACCAGTTTACCACTATGCTCAAACTAATTCAGTCAGGAATTTCCAATTTACTTTGGAACAATTAAGATAAGGTCACTCTTTAGAAGAGTAGAGAAAGTAAGAAAGCTGCTTGCTCAGAACATACAACTAAAAATGAATTTTGGACAGCTATTCCATCCCTGTGCAGGGTGGAAGAGTGCAGTCCATGCCTGTGGGGCTGTTAGTACCTTACTCTCAGTGGGCAGTTCTCCTCTCTACAGAAGGCTATGGAATATTTGTGTCAGCTTAGCCAGCGCATGGGGTGCCTGGATGCTTGGGTATTTGTTATTCAAGGTATTTCTATGATGGGGTTATTGAATAAATTTTACTTAATTTGGTTTATTTTTTTCATTTATTGTGTGCTGGAGTGTGTGTGTGTTGCATGCGTGTGGCGTGTGTGTACACCTGCCATAATATGCACTTGGAGGTCAGAGAACAACCTGTAAAATTTGCTTCCATCTGTCTACCATGTGTGTTTCAGAATCAAACTCAGGTCTTAAGGCTTGGAGGCAAGTGCCTTGATCTACTGAGCCATCTTATCAGCTGAGATAGATGGAGTGAGGTGGATTTCTGTGTGTGTGTGTGTGTGTGTGTGTGTGTGTGTGTGTGCGCGCGCATGCATGCTACACAATCAGGGAGACTTAATAGAACATGAGTTCACCTTTATTTTAGGTGATGTCTTTTCCCCGTGAGTGTTTGAGTAAGGTCATTCTTTTTTTTTTTTTTTTCCTGCATTTGGAACCTTGCTGGAGAGCACACTGGGACTTCAGTAGAGCGCAGGCCTCCCACATGAGCCATTGTCTTAGAGCTTGTCCCACTTTGTTGATTAGCGGTGGTTGAGAAGAGAGGAATATTCTCAGCTAGGTGCTGCAAGGCCATCCCCAGTCTAGATAAAAGGAGCTCACAAGTAGTCACCGAAGTCAGTCTTTCTTTCCGCTTCAGGATCACTCCAGCCAAGAGGAATCATTGCAAAGAAACTCAGGTCTACAAGAATCACATGTTTAGCCCCAAGCTGTACATTCATGAGAAAGAACTGGATTCCACCCTGAAAATGGGGCTAAAGAGGGTAGTTGCACAGAACTAATTCTGTGGGAGCAGGCCTAAGGGTCTAAGCCAATTCTCAAAGACAACACAGAGAGAAGCAAAGGTCTATCCACTCCCCTGCACACAGTAGGAGACACACAGTAGGTGGAACACTGTGTCCACCTACTGAAGAGCTGAAGAAGTGACATGGCACAATTCCTTTCTTTACCCCACTCCTTTTGCAAAAAGCAAGTTTTGCTGCCTTTTGTGAGGATGATTCCTTTGCCAAATGTTCAATTCTATTCTGTGCTGCTGTGTTTTGTAACTGCTAACACTGATCACTAATGCTGTTCACAAATTCCATTAGGATAGATAAGATACTTTTCCTTTTATGTGGACGCATGATGCTATTACAATGGAAGTTGGGTTCACATTGCCTTGGAAATATTCTCAGTATTTCAATTAAACTAAGGATTGTAAGATGACAAGAGAAATCTATAGATCATAGAATATTCAAGAGTTAAGTTTTTAAAGCATAATATCTATGTTATTACATACCCCTTCACAAAAATCATTCTGTTTTTAAAATGCATATGAGGATGTATCTTGGAAAGAGAGGACATTGTGTCCCAATCATGCCCACTGCATAAGCCCCTTGGACAGTTGACTTCTGAAGTCACACCTTTTCTAAAGATTCTCTCACCTTTCAGGATCCCAGAAGGCCATGGCTTTTCCTCTGAGAGGAAATTCAAAGTCTACTCTTTTCAGGCCTGGACATCTGCATATGGTGAAGCCACATAAGCCATTGATTATTTCAACCAGGTTTAATTTGTCTTTGAAAGAGACATTTTAAAAAGCAAAAGAGCTTAAACAAACATGAAAGTAATCTAATTCAGACATAAGCATGAAAGCTAATAAGATTACAATGAATTGATCTAAATATGACTTAAAACAATTAGAAATGATTTTTGGTGGCATGCCATCCCAGTCGGGACATTTCCGTAGCACTTGAGGACGCGAGGGGATTATTGCTTTTTAGAATATTCTCCTGTTGTTTGTGACCTTCAGAAGATGTGCCAGTGTTGGAAGGACTGTCAGTCATGGCTTCTCCAAATGATGAATGAATATTCAGTATCGAAGGCAAATTACTAGACTCAGTCTAGACTCCTCCCTCTCAAAGCTTAAAGCTCATTTGACGCCTTTGTTCTGTCTAGATCCATTGCTCTATTTCATAACATAATTTCAAGGACAGATATAAATATTCCATTCTAAATATTTTTCAGTCCTTGTGTTGAAAAGAAACAGTATTGACTGATGGAGGTTGTGAATGGTGTGCCAAGGTAATTACATAGTCGGAGATTGTCCTGGGTGTCTACTCTGGTCCTGATTGAGCCCCTTGGTGCAAGGGTACCAAGAAAGACTTTTCAGAAGTTAGAATATGTTGTTGCCAAATGACAGTGCTTTTTTCAAAATCTTATGAACAGCCAGTAGTGAGCATTAAATGTTGTACCATTGCCTTTCCTGTGTGTGTGTGTGTGTGTGTGTGTGTGTGTGTGTGTGTGTGTGTGTTTAGACATGTTATGAAAAGTAATCAGCCTAGGCCAAGTATGCTGGCATAATGGGCAAACATTCTATCACTGAGACCCATTTTCAACCATTGTTTTTTGTTTGTTTTGTTTTGTTTCTGTCTTTAGACAGGATCAGTCTAGGCTGATCTATCCTTGAATTTCAATCTTCTTGCTTCAGCCTCCAAAGAAGTAGAATAGAAGGTGTATTTGTATATTTGAATATGCATAAAGTTGTATGAAACTTTCCAATTAATAATGAGTTTTATGCATTGAACTAAGAACACAGAATTTAGAGTCTGCCGTGTTTTATCTTTACAGTTCAAGCATTTGTCCCAGAAAAGTGACATCATAAGAAACATACTCAATAATCTTTTCATAGAATGTGAGAAAATTAGAGAGAGTGAATATTAAATTTAGATGTGAATAAGACAAATGTAAGGCTTGAGTTGTTCTCCGAAATAATGATGGTGTACAATGTGTCTTGTAAAAGGAGACATCTTGCTTTCCTCTAGAAAATTCTCCTAATTCTTATCATTGTGTAAATTTTGGCATGGATACACAATAAATTTATCCAAAAAGAGGGAAAGGTGATTAAAGAATCACCTCTATCAGATTGGTCTTTGAGATGTTTTCTTACTTGATGACAAATGTGGGAGGGCCCAAGGCACTGTGGTTAGTGTCACCCATGCGTAGCTGGTCCTGAATTGCATAAAATTGCAAGATGAGCAATCCAGTAAGGAGTACTTCTCCATGGTTTCTTCTTCAGTTCCTGCCTCCAGGTTCCTGCCTTGGCCTCCCTCAGGATGGACTGAAAGTCTGTTTTAGTCACAGTGTGTATCACAGCGTCAGAAACATAAACTGGGGCAGCCTGATCTCCAATGCCTTCATTTCCTTGACGGCTGCTCCACAGAAACAGGTCTGTTATGAAGTGCTTCTGTCTTTACATGCGAATGGGTAAATCACTCTCTGCTGCTCAGGGGCAGCTTCAGATCAGCATGCCTCCAGCAGACCCGGTGGTTTATCACCTGAAATCAGTCACTAGAAGACAAAGGCAGAAGTGCCACAAGTTCAAGGCTAGCCTAGGGTTCATGATATTTCAGGACAGCCTAGGCTACATTCTAAGGTTAAGTGCCATGCCTACATAGTCAGTTTCAGGCTAGCCGGAGCCAGCCATAGCAAGACCCTGCCTCAAAACACCAAACCAACCAAACAAAAATGAAAATCATTGTTTCCACAGTTTTTTAATATTAAACCTCAATGTAGCTAGAAACAGGATCTCAAGTTGTTAAACTTCTTTTCTGACGGTTTAAGGTAAATAGTATGCACAGCCAAGTGACAAGTGCCCACTGTGACTTCTTGCATACTTTGTAGACTCTTCAGTAAAATGTCACTTTTAATTGTCTTTCCCTCTGGCATGCTCTTAATTTTTCTTTCAGGCTTTTGTTTGTTTGCTAGCTTTTTCATGAGAGACCAGAGCATAGATAAGTCAGAGGTACAAGACAGCACTAACTGTTCTGCTCACCATATTTGAGTAGAAAAATGTACAGGTCTGTGGATGACTAGCTCAGTCTGCTTTGATATGGTTTGTTTTGTTTTTTGTTTTTTGTCTAAATGAGGCTTATTGAAATGTTTACATAAGACAAAGCTCATGCATTTTTTCAAACAATGAAATTAATGTTACAAATTTCCATAGAATTTTGGTCACCCTTAGTCTCAATAGAGAATCCATTTCCCGAGGTGTTTCTTTGGGCCACACTGCAGCAGTGCTCCACCCTGACAGTCACCCAGGCTGTGTCTGTGGTTGTAGCAGAACCATGTAGATGCTTGACTCTGCTGAGCTTCTAGGATGCTCTACACACTGAGTTATAGCCTGGGCTTTAGATGGTTTGAAATTCTAGTAAGGCTCATATACCCTGAGTGAGGAGTGCTTGAAAGTCTCACACTCGTTGTGTGGTTTGTATATCATAAGACACAAGCTCTGTTTTCTTTATCATGTAGCCAAACATCATCAGAGCAGCTTAGACATGGGCATAAGCTAAGGTGAGTGGTCTTAAAAGTTTTTGTAGGATCAATGACAAACATCATTACTCCTTGTTTTTTGTTTTTTGTTTTGTTTTGTTTTGTTTTTGTAATAAATGAGTTTAGCAGAAGACTGCAATGACCAAAGCAGCAAGGAAGGCTATACTGTCTTCAGATCCTTCAGATTCTTGGATAAGCCAAGGGTTTTCCACCTAGAGTGTAGAACCATGTGGACCCTTAGCACTTGTTTTCAGGTAAATTCCAACCCAGTGTGGAAGGTTAGAAACCTGGCTCAAAGTCCAAGCTTGTGGGCTGTGGTGAATTGAATAGGAATGGCCTCCATAGACTAATGTGACTGAAAGCCAAGTCACCATAGAGTGGCACTATAGGAAGTATGGCCTTGTCGGAGGAAGTGTGTCATGGAGGGCGGGGCTTGAGGCTTCAAATGCTCAAGCCAGGCTAGTGTCTCTCTCTTCCTGCTGCCTGCCAATCTGGATGTAGAAGTCTCAATTCCAACACCAGACATAGTGATGCCATGTTTCCCACCATGGTGACAATGGACTAAATCTCTGAACTGTAAGCCAGCCCCAATTAAATGCTTTCCTTTAAAAGAGTTGCTGTGGTTATGCCTCCTCACAGCATTAAAACCCTAATTAAGTCAGATGTGGTAGCAAGGGGGCTGCCAACAGGAGACAACTTTCTACCAGGTGAAAAAATAAACAATTTACAAAGATTCCTGGTTCAGACACCTCAGATGTCAGTGTTCAATGGACACCATAAAGTTTCACGGTGATGCTTTATCAAGATTTTTAAGTAAGAGTTGACAAACCAATTAAAGTAGGTGTCATCAAGTGCTTCTTTCTATCAACACAAAGCCATGCAAAGATCAGGACTTTGACATTTACTTTTGAGACAATTGTGAGAAAAGGCAATTAGGACAAAGAAGCAGCATTAAAATATTCCCCATTGCAATAAATAAGGGGAAATGAGAAAAGTAGAGGCTGTAAGTGGAAACAGGTCCCCTTTCTAAAAGGAAGATGAAACAAAACTAAACAAAAACAAACAGAATTTTGACACCCAATAATTGGAGTTGTCATAGTTTTCATCCTATGCAATTAAAGGGTAAACCTATTTTCTAAGATCATTTTCTTTAATTATAAAAGTAAATAAGTGTAATTAAAAAGTTAAATAGATGTTTCTTAGGTGCACTGTCAGCAGAGAAATGGAATATCTCAAATTGCTTTTTTTGGGAAGATAGTCTTTGGCTTTTGCATGATTAGGAAGCCATCCTGTCACCACAAATGAGGGGATAACCAAGTTGTCTCCATAATTGGTTATTCATCCTGTTTGTTCTCTTGCTGCTTCAGTGTAAACAGAAGAAAATTTCTCTTCCCATTTAATCTAAAAATACATACCACTCACCTGTCATAAAAAGTAGAGGAGGGAAATGAAGAAAGCTTTATTATTTTGGAGTCTGTTTTTTGCCTGCAGATGTGGATGAGAGACTACTGCATGAGCCTGAAGAAATGTTGCACAAATAATTTATGGATATTCCCACACTCAATAGGAATGCTTCGCCTCTGGGGAAGATAAACGTCCCTGCCATGATGGGAACCATTGTTAGCAGTATGGATGAGATGACAGCCAAATCAAGACTACATGGTGCATCAAAATTTTATTCATAGTTAAACAATTCATCTTCTCCATGTATCAAGAGTCTACATTCTGTTTCTGGCCTGATGTCCAGCTATAGTACTATACACAAGAATGTCAGCTCCATAGTCACTCTGACTTCTTCAGGTTTTTCAGCACGATAGAAAGTTCTAGAACCTCAGGAGGCCTCAGAATTTTTCTTCTGTGACCAAAGCCCCTAAGCTTTGAGCTTGTAACACTGTAGACAGTGCGGTGACTGCTGGCTGCTGTGTGCAACATCATCCCGAAGAATGCTTTAAATAGGGCATTTACTTTCACACACGTCTCCAAGGTCAAGATCCCAACTTCTCTTCCTTCTGGTAAGGGCTCTCTCAGGATTGTGTGTCTCACTTCATTCCTAGGAGTGTGATGTGGGAGAAGAGAAAAAGAAGCTCTTTGGATCTTTGTTCATAGAGACACTGATCTTTAGCTCTTATATTGGAGCTTCAAACTCTGTATCTTAGTTAACCTTGTTTTCTCTCTCAAAAGCCCCAGGCCCTCAATCAGACATATGAATTTGGGACTTTGGTCTAGACTTGAGGCAGTTACAATTATTCAGACATTAATATTCTTCCCATGATCCTGAAAGTTCATATCCTTCAAATTTGAAAATTGAATTCTGTCCTGGATCCATTAAGTCTCAGCTTATCCTATCATTACCTCTGTGATCCATGATGCAAAAAGCTCCCTAAATAGGAGGCGTGTCTTATTTTAAGGTACAATTCCTCTCTTCTGATCACCTGTGCAAGCCAGTAAGTTACACACTTCCCATTAGACATCTCACTCCATAGGATATTAGAAATGAGGGTGGCGGGTGGCCATCTCTAAGCAAAATGAAAGCCTAGAAACAGAAATTCCTTCATATCTTAGGGCTTTGTAATAATTTCCTTGGCTTGATTCTTCACCCCAAAGCTACACTGTAGAAGCACCAGGATCTCCTCAGATGACACTGAGAGGGAATATCGAAGTACACAATCACTAAGATGTGGATTTACCCTTGGGAAATGAGAAGTGCAAATGCCATGAGCTGGTGATGTGTGTGCACAGCCCTAATGACCGCTGAGTCATCTGTGGAAAACCCTGTCCTCTTCTTGAAAGACAAAGCAGAGTTGTACCTGATTAGCGTTGCTGCCCTGTCCTATAAACTAGATATAATCAACTGTGTGTGACCACTATCATTCTCCTAACTTCAAGCTGGCAGCGCTACAATCCAGACGATGTCCTTTATTTCTAATCAGGTTGCTGCTTAAGGCATGGAGCCAATCCATGGACTGTTTATGTAATGGTGGTTCAGCCACATTCTGATTCCTCTATTCAATGAAAGTCTCTCTCTCTCATTCATTCTCTCTCCGTGTTTATGTGTGAATGAGTGTGTCACATGTATAAACTGGGAACTTTCCAACTCTACACATTCTCATTGCATTTTCCAGATCACCCCATACCCTCCCATAAACTTGGAGAAAACACAAAGCTACTTCTCCAAAACTGGCTTAGAAACTCCTGCAGCTAGATGTAGTTGTTGTTTTTATTTCCTCAGATGAGGGGATGAGGTAAAAGGCTTATCCAAGCTTTACAAATACATGGTTTTGGCTGAGTCCTTATGTTTCTACCTAACTATCCCTAGACCTAAGGCCTGGAAGCTTCTAGCCTCCTTACAATCTAATCTTCTGCAAGCCCAGACCTTGAAGTCTTCAGCCTCTAGCCTCCATCTGCTAACATACACTGAAAATGTTTCAGCCTTCGAGACTTACTGCTCTCAAAGCAGTAAGCTCACCCTTTCTAGCTTTTTACTGAACTCCCTTGTTGGCTAGATCAACTCAGCTTTTCTGGCTCAGACTCCTCTCCAAGATGACTGATTAAAATCGGCTTCTCTTAGCTTCTAACTGAATCTCTTTGCTTAAAAATAAAACTGCCTCTGAACTCTGTGAACTCAACTGCACTCAACTGAACCCCACCGAACTCTCTTGCCCTAGAGAACTCTACTGTACTGTCTGCATGAACTCCATGCTCTCTCTATAGGCTGCTTTTAAGTTGCTTCTCTTTCCTGCCATCCTGAGAGTTGGGTATATCCTGTATCTGATTAATTATGCCAAATCTTTCTCTGATTTGTCACTTTGTCTGCCTCTCAGTTAGATGGTATTGTTTGGAATTAAAGGTGTGTACTAAATTCTATGCAGAGGGATTAAAGGTATGTACTACAGGCATGTTTGTATTTCAGCTGGATCACACAGACCTAGGACTTTGTATGTGATCCTTTGCCAGAGAAACCATGTATCTGGGTTAAAATTCCTCTACAGCTAGAGACTTAATTCCATCACTCAAGTACTTTGCCTTCTACAAAGCAACAGGATACAACACAGCCAGGTTTTCCCTTTTTATTTCAAGGATAGCCTTTCCTTGAGATTCCTGCCATCCTTTCCTCCCTTGTGATTTCAACTGAAACCTCACTGAAATGACATGTAATGTCTACTTGGCTACCCATACTCAGACATTATAGGCTTTTTAGAGCATATGCCTAAGACTTTTAACTATCATTCAGTTCTAAAACCACCTCCATTCTTTTTTTTTTTTTTTTTTTTTTTTTTAGGTATTTACTATAGCAGCACCATACTTCTCATGCCAAACTGCATTCCTAAGACTTTTGCAGAGAAACTACACCAGCATGACACTGTGTCTTTGTCTCTGATACCTTTCTTCAGAAAACCCATTACACATAATCATTTTAGTACAACCAGGCTTAGTGCCATGATAGGATTTCTGGAATCCTGGGTGGGTATATGGTGTGGAAATTCCAGGTCTTCATTTATGTTTTCCTATCATAGCATATTACAGTACAGATTATACACCCTGAAGTTTCAAAACTGCCTACAAGTTATAGTTCTCTTTGGCTCTGTCCAGTCCACAGAAAGGGAAACCAACACATGGGCTGAGAGTCCAGGCTAAAGAGGAAGGGAGAAATGAGCTGGACACTTAACCGGGGACTAGAATTCCTCTCTGTCTGCTTCTTGAGTGTTGATACTGGGGCACCAGCACCCTAATACGATTACACTATGCCCTTTTCACCTTGACAGACTGTACCTTCTAACTATGTGCAATACAAACGTAATGTGATTTTGTTTTTCAATGAGGAATGACACCCAAAGACCCAGGTATTTTATCACTCAGTCCCCAACTGATGACACTGCTTGGAGAGGTTCTGATGAGGTGCAGCCTTGTGTGAGGAAGGACATAACTATGATGGGAAAAGCCTTTAAGAATGTAAATCCTTCTACCATTTTCCAGTTTGTTCTTCCTGTTTCATTCTTGCTGTAAAAGTTGTGGCCTTGCCATTTCCTGTGCTAGCTACCATGCTTGTTGCTAGCTGCCATGCCTCCCTGCCATGATGGACTCATCCCCCTTCAACTATAAGCTAAAATAAACTCATTATCCCATAAATAATCTTGGGTGTGGAGCTGCCATGGCAGTCAGAAAAGTATCTGATAGAATTCTTGTGCATCAGACCCCGGGACACACCCATGGTCTAATTGAGCTAAAGAGCTTGAAAGGCACTTTTGTTTCTCAAAGGCATCATTGCTTGTTAAATATCAAGCACATGTTTGAGATGGTCAGGCAAACACAAGTTTGGTTGAAACTCCCATAAAATGTGCTTCTTTGGACCATGACTCTAGTCCAGCAGCTTTTCTAGATGCTTCCTTACAAAGGAGTTCATGACCAAGGTCTAATAGGCTGAAATTGACACTGTTATTTTCACCTCAAAACTACTAAAGTAAAATAAAAGTTAAAGTGAAATCTGTACATCCCTAGACTAAAGGTAAGGTGATGCTGGCCATCTCTATCTACGGTCTGCTTGAGTCTCCATTCAAGAAACATTGTTCTGAGGATCAATACATGTTCCCCTTTGGTTTCTTGGAAGCTGGGCATCAGATGGCTCTCTCTGGAGCTGGTTAGTTGGTGCAGAAGTACTTCTCAGGCCAGGGAGGTAGACTGCTCAGTTCCTAGTACTTAAACCCTTCCTGCAAGCCAAGCTTTTTGCAGAAAGTCTTCAGTAGCTTCTCAAACTTAGGACCAAAAAGGGAGAGCAACTGGGACATTGCTCTGTCCAAAGATCTGGATTAATACTAGTTAGACTCAGAATCTGTGGAAGCTACACGTCTCAGTCTCAAAAGAGCTTTTGAAAATAGGGCAGCATCTCCCTATCATCCAGAAACTCTGTTCACTTGGATTAGACATCTCTGGAGTGATGCACAGCAGGGTACCGCTTCCCTGCAGCTAGACCAGGGCGTGCTTTAAGGTTACACGCTCATTTCAAAGTGCAGATGCTATAGTCAGGAACATTGACCACACGATGTGTGTAGGACCCCACCTGTGTCAGCAACTCTTCCTCTTGCTCTTCCCTTTGTATGCCTTCAAATGACCATTTCACAAACTGAGGTCTGTGCTCACCAATCATAATTATCACACTGTCCATCTGGGTGAGTGGGAAAGTAATATGAAAAACACTTAGACAAAGTGCATGGCTCCTTTATTTAAAGGCTTTTAACACACTCAAGAAAATCACTTCCCATTTAGAAACCCAATATTAATAAGCTTTCAGTGGCAAGCAATTATAAAAAGAAACAGACTCATTTAAGGGAAGCCATTCTTGTTTTCAATGGAAACAAATTATTTCAACAATAATCCGTTCAGATATCTTTTAGTGGGACAGGGGTAGGAAAGTCAGAAGAGCACACCTTGCCTGAATCTGTATTCAGAACACTCGTCAACTCTGAAAGGTGATGTCTATCCCTGGTGCCATCTGGGGCAAGGACTGCATTTTATAACTGTGTTAATATCCTCCCAGCCAGTCACCTCTACAGGTTATGACTTTTTGAGGTGAGAGAACCTTGGGTCTTGCCTCAAGCTGGTCATTAACTGTTGCTAATGATAGACCTCCTGAGGAAATTGGAAATAACAGGATCTGATTTGGTATAAATACAAGATGTCAAGGCTGTCCCCCCAAAATGGCACTGTTGAGGTGGGATGCGTTGTACGTCTTGCCCTATTTTCAAATAGGGTGGAAGAGGACCGGGAAGCCTGAGCACATCTTCACCCTGCCACTTTTGATCAATGCACTTCAGTGAAGCAGCAGGCTGTATCTGACTCGAGTTTGGACTGATGCCCTGTGATTAAGCTATATTGCCTCCTTCGCACTTGTCCAGGTCACATGTCAAGCTAAAGTGAGGCCCTATTGAGAATCCATCCCCTTCTCATCGGACCTCAGGTCCGTTAGTAAGCACGTAAGAATACAGAATCAAAACCTCTTAGAGATTACTGATATTTTAGGTGATAATACAGTGCCATTTGGGGGTTGATGATTTCTGTTTCCTAGGGGAAATTTGCAGATACTCTCTGGACCAGCACTCTGCATTCCAAATAAAAGTTTCTAATCAACTCCAAAATAAGAAGAAATACAATTTATCAAAACCTTAAGGTTTGATCATAGCAATAATTGTGTGTGCGCATGTTCATGTGTGTGTGTGTGTCTATAGCTTCTATGCGAGTCTCAGGTCCTTAGACGATGTGCATAAACTTGGGAGAGTAATCCCTGGCAGGTAAATGAAGCTCCTCATTTGTATGGGCAGCTTTCAGAGGTCTCCACCCCTCAACAGAACTGACACGCAGTTACTTTTGTGCTTGCACATGTACATTGACAGTCTTGTCCAATTCACATGCTTTCCCCTTTATTCAATTTATAAAATTGTACTATTAATAGTCACTCTTAAAGTCCAATTTCAGTAATATCTGAAACACAGTAAGAGGTGCATGGTGAATATGCCTAATGAATATTAATTAAATATGGATCAGGACAGCCCAGTTTTGCTTAAGGTTCTGCTGATCTGTTCAAGTGTGAACCACTGTATGTGAACATTCTGGCATGTAAAATGTAGCAACTTCTGACTAAAAGGACTTCAAATACTAATCAGCTTACTCATGATCCACAGACACCAATAAGCAGATGGAATTAGCATGTTGGGTCACCCCAATTGTCAGCACATATGGATTCCCTGTTGTCATCTCTATCACATCAAACAGTCACATTTAAGAATATGTTGTTTCCTGTAATTCCTTCTTGCTTTATTTATTCATCTATCTTTGTGGTACTATGCCATTATCTAAAAGTTGTGGTTATTTTACATGTTGCCTTCCAAAATTCTGTGTCAAAAACTGCATCAGAATTGCATGGTTCCAGCTACCCACCTCTTCCTCATGGTTGTCACTAAACTGGGCAGAATGGTACTCTCACCCTTATTGCTTGTATACTGGAAACCTACTACACTTTACTTTGTAAATATATTTTTTTAATTTATTACAATTTATTCACTTTGTATCCCAGCTGTAGTCCCCACCCTCATCCCCTCCCAATCCCGCCCTCCCTCCCTTCCTCATATCCTCTCATGCCCCTTCCCCAGTCCACTGATAGGGGAGGACCTCCAAGGAGAACAACAGAACCAAAGGATCTGGGCCCAGGAGTCTTTTCTGAGACTGATATTCTAATCAAGGACCATGCATGGAGATAACCTAGAACCCCTGCACAGATGTAGCCCATGGCAACTCAGTCTCCAAATGGGCTTCCTAGTAATGGGAATAAGGAGTAGTTGCTCTTTGATCACCTCCCCCCTGAGGGGAAAGCAGCCTTACCAGGCCACAGAGGAAAACTATGAAAGACAGTCCTGATGAGACCTGATAGGCTAGGGTCAGATGGAACTTTACTTTGAATTAGGATCTTCACACATATATTTACATAAGAAGTGGCTAGAATAGCTTTCACTGAGCCTAATACCAACGGCAGGTCTCATATAGGAAGAGAAAGGGCCACACAGATAGATGGATGGGACAGCTATGCAGTTTGGCAGGGTGCAGCCACTAGGGACTGGCCATTCCCCAAGCTGAAGAAGGTTTTTGGTTTTTCTTTGTTTGTTTTTGCCTCATAGCCCTTGGAGGCAGAGCAGACATAGGCCAACCAATGCACAGATGGAAACAGGTGTAAGAGACTGTTGAGCACTTTGTCAGCTGGGTACGTGTGTTTGTGTATCAAACGCTGATGGACAAACCACTCCTGGATTCCACTTACGTCCTCCTATGAGGCAGATGAACAGTTTGTGCATCAAAGCTCCTACCTGTGGTGCTTTATTACTGTGATCATCAAAGATGAACACAGTTCGCAGACAGGTTGTTTAAACTGGCAGTTCTACTCATTCAGGACGAGCTGGAACACAGTCCCATTCCTGGTTAGGAGTCATGGCGTGGGGGTATGAGTCTTTCTCTGCCCTCTCACAGGGTGAGATCACCAATATGCTATTCCAGTTCACTGATGCACAGTTTCTGCATAAATGGAAAAGGCAATTGAAAACACTGATGTGTAAAGTTCTCCTAATAAATACATATAATGCTATAAAATACCTTTATATATTATCCACAGTAACAAGAACTCTATAAATCATTTTCATGCCAGACTGAGACCAAATGGAAAGGCGGCTTTGATCATTTTTACAAGCTTTTTAGTAAGCCCTTAATTTCAATTATTTCTGCCACTTTTGAAATATATTTTATGTGCACTGGAAGCCAAAATGTTTGAAAAATAATATGTGTGATTTCTAATAGCTAAGATATAGGAAATAACTGCTCACCTACAGTTATAAGGATGTTTAGGATTTGAGGTAGGCTGAAAATTAATCTTCAGTGTTCTGGGAATCCTGCTGCATTGTCAAAATGTGACCCTGGCTGATCCCTCCAACAACCAGCGGCCAGGGGATATGAGTGTCTCAGCCCTGTCTCCACACCTTCTAAGTCTTGAAGCTAGGTGTGTGGATGAGGACAGTTGACAGAGGCTTCTAAGGTGGCAGGGATTGGTAAGGCCTGTTTACATCTGTGATGTCATACTTTTCACACACTTCTCTCCATCTCTTTCTCATGACAGTTCTCTTACCAAGCGTCTTCACCCTAAGCACCCGGCATCCCCTCTCCATTCCTCTGCCTCCTCTTTCTATGTCTTTGCCTCTGCTTTTTCTGTCTGCTGAGAGTAGAGGTATCATGCACAAAAGCCTGGCTGGGAACAATTGCAAAGATCAGTGTCAACCCTGATGTGCTCAGAATGCAAGGAGTTGTCCCAAATAAACACTAACCATCCCCTCACTCACACTGCGTAGCTGTGCCTCACAAAGCACTCCATTCTGATCTTTGCTATATCATTATAAAAAAACAAAACAAAACAAAAACCAGAAAGAACAGAAAAATAAATACAGAAAAACTGTTATTTCTCAAGCCCAGCAATACACTGGATTTTTACATTCTCTTCAGGTCTCATCTGGAACAACACAGACACTGCTATTTTTTTTCCTTCCAATTCTTTTATTCTTTTTTTATTTTTAATTATACTTTATTTACTTTGTATCCCCCCTCTACTTCCCTCCCTTCTCCCCTCCCAATCCCTACCTTCCTTCCCCTTCTACACACACTCCCCTCCCGAAGTCCACTGGTAGAGGAGGGTTTCTTTTTCTTCCTTCTGATCCTGGTCTATTAGATCACATCAGGAGTGGCTGCATTGTCATCTTCTGTGGCCTGGTAAGGCTGCTCTCCCCTCAGAGGGAGGTGATCAAAGAGCAGGCTAATCAGTTCATGTCAGAAGCAGTCCCTGTTCCCATTACTATGTAACCCACTTGGACACTGAACTGCCATGGGCTACATCTGTGCAGGGGTTCTAGGTTATCTCCATGCATGGTACTTGGTTGGAGTATGAGTCTCAGGAAAGACCCCTGTGCTCAAATTTGGAGTATATATTTTTCTCTAATTTGCATTTAGCCAGCACTTTTTCTGTAGTGTTTTGCAATTTCATATACACCACACATAACTAATGTTTATTTCAAAACATATATTGTAATCCATCATTTTCACTAGACAGAGACAGATTTTCTCAAAAATCTCTTCTAAGCTCACTTCATGCCCTGCTCCCTAAAGACACTGTATGTTTGATAAGGTGCTCCTCAGTCTCTGAAACTTGTTAAAGTGTGTGCATTCATTAGCTCTTTATTTCTGTGACTAAAATAACTGACAGAAACAATCTATGGGAGGAAATAGTTCTTCTGGCCTGTGACTTAGAGGTTTATGTCTGCAGTTGCCTGCCTCTGTGTTGAGTATCATGGAACCCAGAGCAGAGGAGAGCTGTTCAATTCACCCATGATGAAGACATAGTAAATGAGACAGGAAATGCCCAGCTAACAGATTTGAGGACCTTCCTCCAGGACCCTCCTCCAGTAACCTGCTTCTTCCTGCTAGGCCCCTAGCCTAGAGTCTCCATGACCTCCCAAGATAGCACTCCCACCCAGGGACCAGGCATTCAAAACAGGAACCTAAGACAGCATTTCATATCCCAACAGAAATAATGTGGACTGGAAGGAAGGACAGAGCAGAGATTATACATGCATGAAGGTATGTGCTAGATCTTATCCTCAGGTCTCTTACCTGACAGGATTTCTGGATTACATCTGCTGCCTTTCTGTAGCATTGACAGTGGCACGGCCCTCTGTCCAGTCTTCTTTGCTGATTGCTCTGTATTCATTTCAAATGTGTGAACTTTCCAGACACTGGTGGTGCACATCTTTAATCCCAGCATTTAAGAGGCAGAGGCAAGAAGATCTCTGTGAGTTCGAGGCCAGCCTGGTCTGTAGAGTGAGTTCCGGGAACAGCAGGGCTACACAGAGAAACCCTGTCATGTTTAAAAAAAACAAAAAACAAAAAACAAAACAAACAAAAAAAAAACAGGAAGAAGGGAGGGGAAATAAACTCACTATTTTAAAGGGGCACATATTGTGAGAATGCTCGCTTTCCACAAGACAGGGCCAATAGTACATTCCTGTTTTGTGAGAGCCTGTGTCCTAAGCTAGTTAGAATAGGAAAGACCTGGTAGACCATCTGCTCAGGTGCCAGGACATGGTGCCTAGTAGTCTCAGCCAACACAAACCCTGGTACAGTAAGTCAGTTGCCTTATGAACAGGTCAGCAGGTGGTGACTTATTTTCCAGAGCACATAAACGGGCTACTTTTTATTTTTATTTTCTTTTGGCTGATCTGCTTGCTTTTTTGTGCAGGGCCTATTTAGTCTGGGCTTTGCTCTTGTGACCAAAGACACAGAGATAGCCTCCTGCCAAAGATGCTCTTAGGTAGTTTATTTATGTCACAAGGACACAAGAATGCAACTGAGCAAAGACACAAAAACTCAAGAGCTGGGCTGAGAGACTGAACTAAGGGCATGGTGGCAGAGAGTCCTGGGAGCGCTGACCTGGAAGAAGAGCCACTCAGGAAGGACGGAGGCCAGAAAGGAAGGCAGGAAAAACTGCATCTTCTTGAGACAGGACAAAGGGGGAGCAGAAGCCTGATGGGCCGAAGTGGCAGATGGACAGACTGAGGTGAGGCTCAGGACAGGACATGTGGTGTGTGGCAGGATGTGATGGGAGACTGTCTCGGTGATGGTAAAGACTGCCCACATCCTTCCAAAGGAATTAGAAAACTCCTGAAGGCCTTGCCCTCCCCCCAAAAAAGGTTTAAATGTATGTGTATTTCTGATAATAAATTAGACACAGGAAGAGAGTAACCACACGACTAATAATTAATCATGGCACTAATAGCAACATACATGACAATGTCATCATTGCTGTTGTATTTCTGAACCAATATTAACTGCAGTGATTAGTTTAACACAATCCCTGTAATGTAGGATAGTAGATACAATAGTGAAGACAGACACCTAATTAGGATGACACTAACTTTTAGTACTTAATAGTACTAAGATAGGTGCAGAAGGTTGCTTATTGAGCTTGGGTCTGCTGGGCCAGTGGAGGGCTTCTGACCATCCAGGATGGAGAAGGACAGATGGGGCTTCATTGTGGTACTGAAGATGGGATGAAAGCTAGAACTTGTTAATTGTTAATTTCTGGGGATTTTCCCGGGAATGTTTTAGGGCAGGCTTGTCCAGAGGTATTTGAAACCACACACACACACACACACACACACACACACACACACACACACACACAGGAGCACAGGCACACATGTGCATGCACATACACACATACATGTAGACACAAACACATTAGAATAAAATGAAATCACAAATCAAGATCAAGGGAGGGCTTCCGAACCCAGGCCAGCTTGTAATGAGCATATGCTCAGTTTATCTTCCTGTAGCAGATCACCACACTACTTTCTGAACTGTTTTCAGTTTGCGGTGCTCTGTAATAGGATGAAGACATATTTGGGCCTCCCATTGGCACTGTGATGGTTCCATGAAGAATCAGTATATTCTGGCCTGAAAGAACCCCAGAACTAGAAGCCAGATACCCTGATCATCCCCATTAAAGAAGGAGAAGTTGAATCTGTAGATCTGAATCTATGTAACTGGGGACATAAGAACAGTACATCTCTGGAGGCAGTAAAGAAAAAACTAACAGCTACGGGACTATGATTTGTGTGACCTGAAAACAGTTGTTAGCACCTTTTAAGATTTATTTTGTTTGTCCTGACTGGAAGCAATAATCCAAATCTGAGTTAGAAGAAAAAGCCTCAAGTATCTGTGCACAAGAGAAGGCTCCTGTGAGCCACTGCAGTACCTCCAAAGGCAGAGAAGGTCCCAGTCCAGGCACAGCCTTCCTTCTTCAGGGAAACCCTCCCAGAGATGGTCCACCCTCCTCCTCTCAGCCCCAGATTCCCTGCAAAGTGAACCAAAGTGAAACTAGGAGAATCCATGAGAACGCTTTGATTTTTTCTGTAATGACGAAACTGCTACAATAGTGTGTGTAGGAGAATGGTTGAACACACTGTGGAATTGTGTCAGAACCACACAGCCTGGCTTTCCCCCAGAAGAGCAGGGGGAAATAACCAAGAAAATAATGACAGCTACTTAAGTCCTTATGATCAGAGGCAAAGCAAGAAAGGAAAAGTGATCACATACCCTGCTTTGAAAGCAGAATAGGTGGGGTTGGCCTGTAGAACCTACAAAAAAAAATCTGATCAAATGATTTACTTCTGTGTTCCTTCTCTGCCACCCACGGGAATCAAAGACAGAGTCAGCATGGGAATAGAGTTTACTGCCTGATACTCATGCAGCTAAATGTGACTGGACAATGCTAGGGCAAAATGTGCTCAGGACATGCACTTGTGAAGGTAGTCAAGGCCAGAGAGGATGGTGAGGTACCCTCAGTGACATGAACAAAACCTGGTAATTGGTGGACATAATAGCAGATAAAACCCACAACAGATAAGCTCAAGGTGAAACTTTCTGGAAGGAATAAATTAAATGCCTCATCTAGGCTGAAGGGCTCTGAATTAGCCGGCGCCTCCTGAGAATAAGATCTAAAACTCATCACAGTTCAGTGAGAGCATCTGCTCTGTGCACAGTCCCAGTCAGAGAGGAGGAGCAAGATGTCAGGCTGCGTGAAGTAGCAGATGAAAAATGCATGAGTGATGTGAGTCATTACAGTGAGAACCCCTTATATAATCCTTTGTAAAAACCAAGAAAAGAGAACATGAAAGGAGGGGTGGGGCCAGAGTAACAGGGGTCAATGGGCTATGCATATGTTAAGACTTCAAAACAAGGGGGAGAGACACAAGCTAAAGCATCCCCGATTTTCATGTCCTATAAATGGATGAGAGAATGTGGTGTATGTGAGAGACCAAAGTAAGCCTGAGCCATCCTCACTCAGGAAGTGATTGCAGGAGACAAAATGTGTCATGAAATTCCAGGGAAGGCATATTTCAGGCAAAGTCAGTGTGCATTTCCTTCTAAGGAAAAGGGTTTCATTTTCGCAGGTGGTGAGCAGCTTCAGCTAAAACCATGCTTTCAGGGGTGGGGGTAGAGAAGGGATGAGGCTTCAGGGGTTTCTGTCCACACATCTGGCCCACACCATCCTACAGAGTCGGCAGAGAGAGCCTCAGTTCAGGGTGATGTGCAGGGAAGAAGCCTCCTCAGGGTCTCTGCATGTTTGTTCTTAATGCACCGCCCCTCCCACCCCAGCCTCAGGAAGTCCTTTATCCCAGTTAGACACTGGGCTTGTTTCTTCTTCTATCTTTACCAAGAAGCCTCTAGGGACTTTATACACCCAAGTCTTGTTACATTGGTTCTCCCTGGGTGACACCATCTTGAGTTTTATTCTGTGCAATGAGTCCTCCATGAAGATGTGTTCCGTTTATCAATGATTGACAAAGGAGAGATTACCATGGAAACATTTGACTCCTGTCCTTACTGTAACTGTCTCATTAGAAACCCACGTGCTCTCCAATATTTTTTTTTCTGAGGTAAGCCTTCTGTGGATGTCATTTTGTGCCTCAATTGCCAGAATTAAGCTCATCTCTGATCTGTGGAAGCTGCAGGCACCTATGCCAGTCTTCTGGGGACATGCTGATGCTGGTATTGGTTTGGAAAACACAGGTCCAGGTAGTCTTTGTGCTGGAATTGAATCTTGATGTCTAATAACCTCCAATTCCACACTCCTTTGGGCCATTGTATCCTAATACAACAGCAGCATTTACTACCAACAATCTATTCCTCCTTCTTTCACTAGATCACGCTCAGCCTGAGCGCCTTTCTTCTCTCTGCACTCAAGTTTGCCAAGCAACTCTGTGAGTCCAACAATCTGGTTTTGTATCTTAGTTTGATTTTTTTTTTCCTGCACACAGAGGCACAAGGGACATGGGGTGAATTTTAAACACAGGCAGTAAGGGCTCCAAAAGTTTCATTTCACCTTTAATCTCTGTCTTCATCAAAGATATGGCTTCAGATGGCCATGGCTCTATGTGCCTACAGACGACATGAGGAGGCTCATGTAGCTGACTCCTGCTAGGCACATATTCCAAGTGAATCAAAACTACTACTTCTTGTCCATCTCCAGCCTCCTGTGGTAGCCAAGGCAACCCAACACTAGGCTAGTGGGCCCCTGGCATAACCATGGAGTTAGTATTTTTATTTTTATTTGAATGTGTACACGTGGATTACATGGCACAAATACACATGTCGGAACATAATCTGTAGCAACCAATCCTCCCCTTCCAGTATGTGGGTCCTGGAGACTGAAATAAGATCATCAGGCTTGGCGACAAGTGACTTTATTCACTGAGCTACCTCACTGGCCAGGTGCTGGGCTCCTTACACAACAAAAGCTAGCTGGTAGTATCCTTAAGTTCCAAATTGCTTTCCTCTCTTCTGCTGAATTCAATTTTTTTTCCATAGATTGGCTTGGCCCTTAGTAGAGATTCAGAAAAATAATTTGAATGACACAATCAGCCACTGAGTGGATCACTTTGCGCCATGAAATAGCTCTGAGCTTAAACTGTAATGTTTTGATCATGTAAAATATTGGTTGAATAAAAGCACATACATCTATACATATTCATACACGTACATATGTGTAAGTACATGACTCAGTGTGACAATTCTGTGCAGCTGTGTTCTTGGCACATGTAGGAAGAGAGTGTGGCGAGGAGGCTTCTCTCCTCAAGATTCAGAAAGAAAAGCGGTTGCTGCTTTGAGCTTGTTTGCTTTACCTCTCTTCCATTCCACTATTGTAGATACTGTAAGTGGACAGTCTTTTTGTTCTCTCTTTGTATTCTCAAACATCTAGAGTGATGTTTGGGATCAGGATAGATACTCCACAGAAATATGTTGAATTGATTCATCAGAGCCCAAGAGTGGCTCCAGGAGTTTCGGGGGAGCCAGGGAGAGGAATGATCCCCACTGTGCAGGTGGTGACTGCATTGGCCTCCAGCTCTGGGTGGACTTAGTAGATGACATGGCTGGTTGTTCAGTGAGGAAGCAGCATTCTGGGAAGGTTACAATTCATTTGAAGGAATCTTTTTGTTTCCTTCACAGCCATAACTTTTGGACTCGGCGCTTCAGACAGGTTTGACTGGTAGCAGAGGCTTGCCTGTGTCTTCCTGACTCCGACTCTGCTCCGATAGTATCTGCCTCTGCCAATTATTGTAACAAACATGAAGGCAGGCTTTATACTGACAATTATCTGAATATAGCCAGTCTGTAGGACACTTTAAAACCAAATTCCTATCTCTATTATGTATTTGTCTCTACCAGGAGCCCACTCCTTCCAGAAGTGTTTCTCTGCTTTCAGGCCCATGCCACCCTGGTCTGTGTAACCCACCGAGGTTGTCCTGCTTCTGGCTTTTATGCCTGTCCGAACACATGGGAAGGAAGTGGAGAGAGAGAGATTCTAGCTATCTCCCTCTGCCTGGTTGATTCAAATTACCTCCTTCCAGGTCACTGATGACTCTAGAAACCGTTATCATGGCTCACCTCCATCTCCAACTTTTGGACTTAGTGATACAGAACTTGTTTGCTTATCCAGGTTAGGATTAGAGGACCTTGCTACCCTGCACAGCCTCTGGGTCCCCTGCCCAGTGCCATCAACATGATCAGCTGTGTCACTCTGGAATAGAGTTTACTTTCTCTTCCCTGTTAGTGACACCCACAGTGCTTTTGTTTTCTAGTTTCTCCTGCCTCATGTAAACCAATTATTCCTCTTCATTAAACCAGAGGAAATCAAGTCCCATAAAAATATAAACATCTCATAGCAATTGTGCAAGCCTGCAATCCCAGATAACCTGGAGGCTGAGACATGACAGCCATGAGTATGAGACCAGCCCATGCCACACAGCAAGACATCCCAATAAAACAAATGAAAAGGAAACAAACAAAACATTGTGATGCATAATAATGAAGCGGAGTCTTGGTGAGAAGCATGTGCAGAGACTGTGGTGAATGGGGCTGGAAGCCATTCCTGTGATCACCTCGAGGCTACTCTGTTCCTGCCTTGGCTTATGACCACGCTGAAGGCTTGGTCACTGGGACTATTCCCTGGCTCCAGCAGTTGCAGTCAGGGATGGAATGTGCAGAACCTTGTTTCCTGGGGACTGGCAATAATAATCCCTCTATAACGTGTTGGATGGGTCAGTGGGCAGCTGTTGACGTACAAATGACAAAGAACACCCAATATGGAGGTATATGGCTAGTATCAGTGACTAACGTAGTTTAAGGATGAACAAGCAGGACTTAGAAACATGTCAGTGGCAGAGTCCTCTGTGCGTAGCATTTAAAACACACCATAACCAAAAATGGAGGACCATACATGCTGCCTCTGCAGATCCTACGAATAATCTCACTGTCCCTCAGTATATGTGAATCCATAGTCACAATACCAGTATTGCTCACTAGCAAACTCAGCAGCTTTCTCTTTTGTCCCCATGCCACCATCCCTTGTACCTTGCTGCTCTTTTGGGATGTTTACTGTTTTATTGAAATAAGAATGCTAAGATTGGACCTCCCAACATTTTCCTCTAGGCTTCTGGACCGTGTCTGAGTAAAAGCAATCAATATTGGCTAATAAGCCAGACCAGTGTTATTGGTATTCTTTACAACTCTGGCATACTTCATTTTATGTACAGATTGCCTATGAAAACTTGGACTTAGGTCTTGTCTAGACAATGGTGTACATGGCCACTCAAATTAATAATGTGCCAGAATTATCTTACTCTTAATGCAGCTGGCTCTATATTGACTTTGTAAATTAAATTTGCTGCACAATGCTATTGGCAGCTGGGTCTCTGGCATATGTAATGGATTTGAATGGAGACAGGGTGGTGTCTATGCCTTCGAGCAAAATGCTGATAACTCATCATTTTCATAAAAAGTGGGAAGTGCTTTATCTATCACCATTCCCTCTCTCAGTAGATTAAATCAACACAAGAGGTGGCTACAATCTGCTGAATTCACCTCTGTGCTGGAAAGAAAAAGAAACTATCCCAGGCAGCCTGTAAAACAAGTGCTGACAGGTTCATCAAATGTGCAGTTTGGGAATCCCCATGCATGTTGAGGAAGTATTTTTGTCTCAAGGAGTAAAATTGTGTCCTGTGAATTTGATTTGAATGTAATGAAAATTCTCATAAATGTGTATGTCCAAAGCCAGGCCTAGACACACAGCCTTCTACATTTAAACTGCTTTACTTCAGGAATGACAGGGTTAGCTAGAGACCTATTCTGCCACCTTTTTGACTTGAGAAAGTGAGCACTTGGGTGCAAACAGTATAGACTACCACAAAAACAACTCTATGTTACTTCTGTGGGTCTCATGAGCAAGAGTTAATGAAACAACTGTCAAGAAAGAAAGCTTACAGTGTCCTCAGCTTACAGTTGTCTTGATTCTTGCTGTAAAATGCATAAAAGATGTAGCCTTCCTCATTCCTAGAACACTTTTCTATTATATATTTGACTTTAAGGTTTTTCTTCACACATAATGTGTGAAATAATATAACCCAGTTTATGTTGAGAGCCAAGGCCAACTAAGAGCTGGGTTGTGTGTTAGGAGCAAAGACTGGCTGGAGGGATTTAACAGGCAAAAGTGGTACATTCAAGTGGCACATCATAGCAGGCAGGGCATTCTGTTTTCACATGATTAGTTGTCTAGGTCTCTGACTGATATACATTTTCTTGATTAGTCATAGATAACTTTATGAAAATATATCATTTTCTTCAAGTTACCTAATTTCTCAATTATACTGATAATGTATCAACTTAGGTTCTGTAGGAATAGGAAGAAGAGAACAGCATTTGAAAGATTGCTCAGCAGGAGGAGTCAGTACAGGCAGAGGTGACTCCCTGGTCAGACAGCAATTCCACTGGTCTGCATGAAGTGATCAGCAGACAATGAAGTGGCCTAAGTAGAACTGAGTGAGACTAGCTGAGGCGCTGTTCACACAGTGGCTGCAAGCAGCATCCGGAAGCTACAGTACTCACATCTGAGCCTTCAGACCATCCATCAGTCATCACCCTCCCTGTGGGCGTTGCGTGATAGCATGCCTCCACTGTACACCTCAGAGAAGCTGGTGCGGACATGGACCTCCAGGCCAGTGGGCAAAGGGGCACTGTAAACATGTCAGATTGGGAATCATTACATCCGGGAAATGAAGAACTTCATGTTCTCTAACCTAATCTGATTCTTGGGGCTGGATAGAGAGTGGCAGGTGAAGATGCCTGCCAGTTCCTCAAATGGTCTTCACCCATGTCAGCTCTCTAAAGGGAAGTCACAAAGCACAAGAGACTGGATGACTTGGGACAAACAAAACAATGTCCCCTTCTGCTTCTGAAACCCAAAACTTGTAATCAAAGTGATAGCCAATCAATTCTAGGAACTCTCTACAAGGCCCAAAGGAGGCTTATCCTAGATTCTTTCTACCAACTAGTAGTCTGTGGCTTTCTCTAGATTTCCTCAACTTTTGACAGTGTCTGTCCTCTATGATTCTAGAATTATATGGAGTTCTATACTTTGGAATCCAGATTTCCACTCTTATGTGATGCTGGGTTGAGGACATCTGTAAAGGGCCGGAAGTCTTGGTTCAGACGCAGAGTGAGTTTTCAGCCTCTTGTACAGTCTTTCCACACAGGATGGCCTGCACTTCCCAGATCTGGGCAGGAGTGGTATGAATGAGAAAAGCCAAAAGTAAGGGTGCTCCATTGTGAAACATGCAGGTCAGCTGAGTAAAGCGAATGGAAAGCTGGGGTGAGAGAGTTCATTGAAGAGCCAACACACACACACACACACACACACACACACGCACACACACACAGGCACTCAAACACATACACACACACTCATGCACTGACACATTTCAACTTCCCTTCCACCCACTCTGAAAACAGAAAAGCTTTTACAGCCGTTGTCACCTTACACTGGTTAACTATCATCCCACAGAATGATCTTCATGAAGCTTGGTAAAAACAGTGCTCATGCCCATGCCTAATCCCCCCACATGCGATGGGCAGTCTTCTTAAGAGCACCTGCTGTTCCTTTCTTTTACCTGCATTCAGCAAGTGCGCACCTGTAGCTTGACTCTCAGTACTGTGTGTGAATCAAGACTCAAAAGAGACTCAGCCCTTGCTTGTTAGTCTTCAGTCAACAGGGAAAGAAAGGACCACAGGTAGAGCTTCTTCAGCAGGAAGTCAATTACTGCTTGGCTAATTTAATGACATCAGGGTGGTATCCAGAAGGTGGTGCTTGGTTGAAGAATGCTGGTCACTGGACTGTTTGTATCTTGCCTCTTGTTGTTTCCGCTGCTTCCTGGATGCTCTGTGGTGAGCACCTCACCTCTGTGATATCCTTCTGCCATGTTTCTAACTCGCCTTGGGCCCATCAAAACAGAGCCAGCTGGCCATGTGCTGAGATGTCTGAACTTTTCCCTTTAACCCATTTATGGCTGTTATTTGCCACTGCAAGAATATCCAACTGACACAGATTCTCTAAGTCCCACATTATAGGCTCCCAGGACTTGACTTAAGAGTGAGAGAAAGGTTTGCACTTAGGTATCAGCTCAGTTTCCTTTTAAAAATAGTTCAGTAGCTTTGGTTTCTTCTCTGTGCAAAAGCCTCTTCCATTGTGACTTCTCTAGTGGGTCCCATCACGTGGCATGCTTCTTCTGTCACTCATCTTGCTCAGCCACTTCCCATGCCTAAATAAACAGTCTCAAGAGTCTGATTATAAGAACTTTGATTATAAGAACTTTAATCAAAGCAAGTATAAGCTGATTTATGATCAACAAATATTAAATTTCTGAGATGAGCACATTCTGCTATAGTGGATCTCTTCAGATCCAGAATTTGGAAAGAAAGAAAGAAAGAAAGAAAGAAAGAAAGAAAGAAAGAAAGAAAGAAAGAAAGAAAGAAAAGAAAGAAAGAAATAGCTTATGCACACGTATCTCACTTTTTTTTTAATGGAGAAAAATAGCATGTACAGGTGCCCAAATTACAGAATATTGTAGATGATGACAGGTGGCTAACTGATAATTCCGTAAACAATGTTCACACTCTCTTTATTCTCAACAATCTTGGTATAATTTTGCACAATTTTACAGGACTGCACTGGGGCTCAAATCTTCAAGTGGCGTATCACTGAGCAACTACTAGTTCATTTCTAAAGACTCTTTCTTCCCCAGTGCATAGCCCCATTCTTGATAAGGGCTTACTTACCTAGGCACACTCCCACTACATCTAATGCTTTAGATGAAAAACCATGTATATCGTTACTGGGAAAGAGTATTCAAATTTCTGCAAAACAACACAATTATATTGTTTAAGGAAAGTCACCAAACTTCACGAAACCCCTAAAAAGTCACAAGTGAGAGTGGAAGAAGGCCCATCTGAGGGCCAGGACTCCCATTGCCCACGTCTCAGGGGCCTCTTCTTTGTGTTTCCTTTGCACAAGTTCATCCAAAGGAAGTAGCTTTTGTGAGAAGAGTCTGCTTGCTTCATTGGAAAACATCCCTCATTGGCTCATGGCAGACAATACAGGACCATGTCTCATGAATTAGAGGTGAATTATGCCTTTCAGAGAATGTCATACCTCTCCATCTAAAATGCCTACAGCCTGGTACAGTAACTTCAGAGAAAATGGCATCTGATATCCTGTCATAGTCTTCTAGCTACCTTGTAGGGGTCTCTGGGTTGACAAAATTCAGTATGAGGTTGCATTGAATGAAGTCGTGTTGGTTAGGACACTGGTCCAGTGTTCTAGGCATATACTAGACCTCTTCATATGCTTCACTCAGGCCAAAGCTTCTCTTTCTCCCAGCTGTGGGTCTCAGCACACAGCAGCCTCCACAGCCCAGTGATCCTCACCCGCTCACCGTAAGATGGGTCCATGGGTGGCAAACTCTCTGAACATTGATACAGCCTCACATATACTAAGGTGATGCTGTGTTTAATTAGCTAAGGATGCTGCTGAAGTCATGTGCCCTCTGTGAGCATGCCCTCTGCATGGGAGGAACACAGGACTGTATCACCTGGTAGAGAAGATGGAAGCCTCTTTCAAATGTGTGTGGGAGGTGGATCAAAGTTTTCTCCTCCTGGGGTTGTACGCTTTCCCCCCTTCATCTAAGGAGCTTTCCTGCCTCACAACTAAGCATACACACATAAAGGAGCCCTGCCCAAGGTATGTTAGCTACCAGCATAGTTGACTCAGTCCCATCGGCCATGTGTTAGCGGTATGTACCAGAGAAGTATTCTTACTACTAGAGGGCCGTACATCAAGAGTTCTGGAAAACGTACAAGAGAAGAGGGTTTCAAAGGGCACGCTTCAGTGAATGTGCATTCCTGCAGCTAGTCTATAAAAAGACTCGCAGGCACGCAGGCAGCACTTGGTCTCAATTTCCCGTTGATTTCTAAGCTTTAGCAAACCGCAGGCAGCTCTTGGGCTTCTGCTCCAAGCAGGCCTGACAGATGTGAGGCAGAAGCAGTGTCTGTCCTAAATCAGAATTGCATGCAGAAAAGAAGAAAGAAGTTGTCACAGCTCTAGAGGGTCACACATCACTGTAAGAAGTCATTTGGAGAGTTCATCAGGCGCAGGCTTCCCAGTACACATGATGGTGACACTAGGCTCTGTGTAGCCTTGCTGTATGTCTGGTTTCTCAGGAGTTTTTTTTTTCTAGTTAAAAACATCTTTCCAGGTGTCCATGAGAAGAAAGACTTTACTTTTCTTCTCTTTATAAACAAGAATTGTAACTGTGAGATGTAAACTGTTCCTTTATTCTTCTCTTTGCATTTGAGGTTGGGATCAGATGAGATGCATACTATCAGCTCCAAATAGTCAGTGAGCGTTCCCTGCCCACTTGGGCCCCCAAATAGAGTGCTACATCCCAGTGGCTTCTCAGTGATGCACAGGTAGGCCGGCTCTGTTGATCATAATCTGACCCATGATGCACGTCAGGTAACTCTGGATTGGGGGCTCAAGTCTGCAAAGGCACGAAAAAATAATAGTTTTCTGAAGACGCAGGGAGAATGGCAAGTGTCAAGCTCCCTCTTTACATATTCCTTTGAGCCTGGACACTGGCTCAAACCTCACAGTCTATGGAATTACCTTAGCACTGTGAGTATAGTACTGTTGACCTTGAGCTGTGTTCTGGGAAATTGGGATCTAAAGCAAACACTCCTGTAGCACACAGATGCTTTCTATAAATAAAATGCATATAGTAAAATAAATAAATAAATAAATAAAATCTGTCTTTGAGCACACTCAGGGACCGTTTGCAGTATGTTTTCATTAAGTTCAAGAGTTTATCTTCTAGGATGATTTAAAATTTTTGATTTTAGTTATGATGCCAGATTCTCCAATGTGACACCTGGCCATTCTCTTTGTCAGAGTCCCCTGATTCTCAAAGGATTCTCACAAGAATCACCCCATTGTCATTTTCAAATGAGAAGACATCTGGTCATTAGTTTAAAATGATAGCAACTTCCTTCCTCACTCCAACCCTCACTTCTTTTTCTTTTTTTATATTCTTCATTTCCCTTCCTGTCTTTTATTTCCCCTTTCTTCATCTTTTCTTTCTTCCTTTTTGCTTTCTTTCCTTTTTTATTTTGTATCCCAGGCTGATACAGAGCTCATAAATCCTTCCTATGTTAGGATTTCACACAGAAGACATCATGCTTGCCTTAGCTCTTCTTCTGTCTGACCAAGCACAGGTGTGAAGCAGAGGTGCCTGCTCCCACTATGTGGGAGTGAAAAAATGCTGACAACATGAGTGGAGATTGATGTTAACTCTGCCTAGTTAACTCACAGTCTGTAGTGTTTCAACTGAAGAAGAGCCTTCATATTTTCTTATATGGGATAAAAGTTTCCAGAAAGTATGCCACAAAAGTGGTCAATCAAAAAACCTCATATGGGAAAGACACAGATTGTTTGTCCAATGCATATTCCTATGGACACAAGTTCTTTCCAGTTTCTGGGAAAGTTGGGACCATCATATAGATAGTGCACACCTAAATGATTTCTAGATTTGGTTTCGTCATAGAAAGAGGATGAGTCATCCTTGGCTCTTAAGGTAGTAAAGGAGAAATACTAACAACTCTTGCTTGAGTTATTTGTTAGGAGAGAGACCACTGGGAGCAAGAAGGACCTAATTTTTCTGTTGTGTTTCATTTATTAATTAGAGCTTTGCTCATGTTTGTTGCCTAATTTCTGCAGTCCCATACTATCCATGAACAGGCCCGATAGGCACTGGCTACCTGCTACACTGTCAGAAAATAAGACAGTTTTATTTAGTCATGGATTTTAAGGTCTTCTTAATCTTTCTGTCTCTCTTTTTCTTGGCTCTCATCAGTCAAAGGAAGTATAAGCAAAGCTATTATCGGAGACTCTATAATTTTACTGGCACCTCAAAGACGAAAATGTCTCCATGTGTCCAGAGATGTGTAAATCTCTAGGTTTTATCTCCATGCTTTCCTTTTACTTTGCTGTTTCCTTGGTGAATTAAATCCAGCCCTGAATGTGAGCTCCAGATATTGATCCATCTGTAATACAACTTACAATGCCAATTAGAAAACAATCTGTTATGACTCCGTTTGTATTTGCAAATAGGTAGAAATGCAGGCGTGCATATGTGTACAGTGCACATGAGAGCATGTGTGTGCTTATGTGGTCATATGCCAGTGTGTGCATGTGTATATTTATACATGTATGTGTGTCAGTGCATGTGTATATGAATTTGAGTGTATGAGCGAGTTCCTGGATGTGTGCATTAATGTGTATGCATACGTCTTTGAGTATGTGTGTATCCAAATGTGTATGCACATGCATGAAACAGAAGATTTTATTTTCCTAGTGCTTCCAAGAAAAGATTAGACAAAGATTAGACTCAGAAACTACTACTCTAGTTGATTAGCAGAACAGTTTAAGATTGGACCTGGTGTGAATCAGTGATTTGTGGAATTCACATATTTTAAATTCAAGAGGAAATCTTCTGGAAAAAGCTTAGACTGAGAAATGTTTGCTTTAAAAGAGCTTATAAAGTAAACCAGAAGAAATAAGTGAGAGCAAAAGCCTTCACTTGGTGTGCCTATGCTAACTCTGGGCATTATTCTCCTGTCAATAAAATCCACTTTATCATCAAATAGAAAATAAAAACACACATTCTTTGTAGATGCTCAAGTACTTTTCCACTCAGCGAAAAGTACAGCATCTGTTTGTACATCCTTATGTCCTGTTTTTTAGACAAGGCAATGCATAGATCTATCTTGTTATATAGGCAAGGCTAGACTTGAACTCCTGATCCTCCTGCTCCCATATCCTGGGATTATCCCTGTGTTCATTGTTCTGTATAAAGATCATCTTTGCTGTCTGCAGATATGGGTGGGCCAAGTGGCTTTCAGTAGGACAGAGCACTCACTCAGCAGAGCACTTGGAAAGAGAGGTATCCAGGCCCCAGGTCCCTCTTGTAGGAAAGGTTCTTACCAAATTGCCTTAGTTATACTGGGATACCTTTGTCTCCGGGAGGAAAAGATCCTTATCCCACCAAATTGAAGTGAATTGGTCTCTGGCAGTTGTTTTAATGGAGCATTTTTCCTCATGTGGCTTGTTCTGGGTTCTGAGATATGCTGGCTCCCACAGCCCACAGAGATGATTTCAGGAGTGGCTCACATGTGGACAACCCTTCTAAGTGATCAGCACAGAACTGTTTGGGGGTCCTGACCATCATCTTCTGAATCCGAGGACAAGAGCTCAGAGTTAAACACAACCTTGTATTAACACGGTGGCAGAGAACTAAAGCAGTGCTATCTTCACAGCTTAAATCATTACTGTTGCAGGGCATTGCATTTTCTTTCTTTTTTTATTTTCTTTTTGATAAGGTTTCTCTGTGTAGCCTTGGCTCTCCTGGACTCATTCTGTAGACCAGGCTAGCCTCGAACTAACAGCAATCCACCTGGCCTCTGCCTTCTCTGTGCTGGGATTAGAGGCGTGCATCATACGCCCGGCTGACTTTTCACTTCTAAAAGAGTTTTCAATAAAGTTAAAATTTTCACAAGATACGTTTTTTGAGGAAAAGATTAAAAATGCATATGTCCAGTGCATTTTTTGTTTATAGGCAAATTTCCATTGTTAATTCAATACTATCTATGATTGCTGTGCTTGATTTCTATCTATACACAATGATGTTAAATACCATGAAATATTGGTTTATTTCACACACACACACAGACACACACACACACACACAAATGCTATTTTAAGTATGGATCTAGACCAGGCCCAGGGAAACTTCTACAAATAATTAAAATATTACTTACCTCATTTTCAGTGTTCAATTTGTCTGTGAAAATGTTATTGTGTCAGAAGTAACTGGAAACTATTTTGAGATCTAAGGAACATTCAGTCGGCAAGACTTTTTGTTATATCTTCTCCATGTCAACCTTCCCTTTCTTGTAAGGGTGTGATGGGTCTACATGTGAAAAACACACATGCTTTGCTCACAGCCTCCACCTGCAGAGTGCAATCATTCACCTCAGTATCCAGACAGCCACACCATCTTAGTTTTTCATCTGTTGATGTGAAGGCAAAAGCATGTTGAAGAAGAAAGGGATAGTTTCAGCTCAGGGTTCCTGGTTTCCTCCATCAGGGTCAGAAGGTCACAGAGGCAGAAATTTGATGACAGATCTGGGTCCACAGCCAAGAAGCAGAGCATGGTGCTTACGCTCAACCTGCTTTCTTCCTTCTGTATTGCCCAAAGATCTTCCCACTTACCGCTATCACACACACCAAGGCAACACCAAGGTCATTCCCAGAGGGTCACCTCCCGGGGAACTCCAGATATCACCGAGCTAACATCTGAGAGTAAACTCTACACAAGCCAGGAGAGCAAATGAAACCCGAAGACCAGGACTGTTGATCTTTTCTCTAACCCTCATTTCAGTGCTTGGTCTCAGGTATGAGGGTGATCTGGCTGCACCACCTGTCTCCTCGACTTCCAGGGCTGACTGTTGATGCAGCCAACTAGGCAAATGTCCCTTTCCTTACTTGCCACTCCACATTTGTCTCCCAGAAGCCATAGTCCCCACAAACACAGTCTTCCTTTGAATACAGGAGGACATCTTTGGCTCACGGATATGTCCCTGCTGTTAGAACCTCCACATAAGCTGCCATGGTCAGTATTTGCTCCTACTTTATTTGAAGCATTATTTGCTTCTTATTATACCATTGATGGCAATGTGCTCTCTGCTGACCTGTGGGCCTGCTTTGGGCACTCCTCATATATCCTGGACCTGGAAGGTGATGCCCTCTGTGTACTCAGACACCAGGCAGACCCAAACATCAGCTATTCAGAGACACAGATGAAAGGCAGTCCTCCCTTCTTTCCCTCTTGCTTACTTTTCCCTACAGTCCCCTGAGAATGTGAAGCCCCAGGAGCTGCCTCACCACACCCACACCCTCTGTGCCAACTCCTGTACCCTCCTGGTGAGGGCTGGCTAAATGCTCATTATCTCTGGATACTCTTTAGACCACTCTCTCTAAAATGTCAAAGCCCCTGCCATAACCAAGAGCACGCAACATCTTCCAGCAGCCTTCAGTGTATTGACATCCAGATAGCCCTGCTTCTTGTGCATGGCCCCCTAGGCAGCCTGTTGCCTAGCAGCCCAGCCTTATCCAACCCTGGTTGGCTCATTGCTCTGCGGTTTCTCTCCTCCAGCTTCCTCAGTAGCCACGCTCTTCCTCGGCACCTATTTATACAAGACTCCGACTCTGCCATTATCACTCTCTAAGGCACTGGCACCAATTTGGGCTTTGATTTTCAGACATTCCGTGCGCATTTACAAACACTGTGACTAAACTGGCAAGAAGAGCTTTGAAAAATAATCTTAAATTTTACAAAAATCCCCCCGTAATTTTATTTTCTCTTTTAAGAAACATTTGCAATAAAGGTAGAATCTCATTTTTCCAAACAGTTTGATAGTACTTCACATTTTAAATCTTTCCTGGTCATTAGTGAGTGCGTTCATGTGTGTGTATTCATATGTATGTGTTTATAAGTAAATACATGTTAATGTTTTATACTGTATGTGTTCATATGTGTCTACATGTGTTCATGTGTATGTTCATATGTGTGTATGTGTTCAAGTATGAATGTGTTATGTGCATGTGGATGCATGTGTATGTATTCATGTATGTGCACATGTGTTTATGTGTGAGTGGGTATTTATGTGTGTACATATGTGCATGTATGTGTATGTATGTATGCATGGGTGTGTTCATGTGTGTATGTATGTATGTGTTTATGTGAGAGTATGCATATATACATGTGGATGCATGTGGGATGTATATATGTGTGTCTGCATATTTATGTATGTGTGTTAGGCTGTGTATGTGTGTACATGTGTGTATTGTATGTATCTGTATATATATATTTGTGCGTACATTCATATATGTATGCATGCATGCATTTATGTATATGCACGTATGTATATGTGTGTACCTATGTGTGTTTGTGTGCACATGTATGCATGTTTACACTAATGTTCATGTGTAAGTGCATAAGCATAGATGCTGCAGCATGTCAGTTTTTGTCTTGTATCACATCAGAGGCACGGTTTTACTCTCTGCTGCTTTGTGCACTAGGCTCTGTTTTCCTTTCTCTTTTCAATTTTTTTAAAGTTTTAATTTTTTTCACAATTTATTCATTATATATCCTGATTGAAGCCGCCTCCCTCAACTCTCCGCAGTCCCACTCTCCCTCCCTCTTCCCCTCATTCCCTTCCCCTAGTCCACTGAAAGGGGGAGTTCTCCACTATTGCCATCTCCCATAGCTTGTTAAGTCTCATCAGGACTACTTGGATCCTCTTCCTCCATGGCCTGCTAAGGCCACATCATCAGGGGCAAGTGATCAGAAAGCAGTCAACTGAGTTCATGATAGAGGCAGCCCCTGCTCCCCTCAACTTAGAGATCTACATGGAGACTGACTGAGCGGTCAATTGGCCACATCTGAGCCGGGAGTCTAGATCCTCCCCATGCATGGTCCTCCTTTGGTGCATCAGTCTCTACAAGACCCCATGGGCTCAGGTCCTTTAGCTTTGTTGTTCTCCTTGTGGGACTCCTGTCCCCTCCATGTCCCTCTATCCCCACCCCACTCTTCTTCTGTAAGACTCCCTGTGCTCTCTGTTTTCTCCATCCCTTCTCCCTATAGGAACTCTGGGATTACACACATGGCCGCATCCATGTTTACATAGCTTCTGGGGGTCTTAGCGCAAGTCCTCACGCTTGCCTAAGTCTTTTTTCCCAACTGAGACAGTTCTCCTGCTCAGTTTCTGCTTCTCTTCTTTATTTCAGAGCCTGGGGAAGTGAAGACTGTATCAGGCTGGGCTGTTCACATTTGACCCTTGTCAGTGGCTGTATCTCTTGGTCTTTCTACACCCACCTGCATCTGGACAAATGAGTTGGTGGTTTGTGTAGAGTGGCTGTATTTGAGACCAGCAGTCTGTAGGGATTCGTAACAGTCTTGCCTGCACTTTCCTGGACAGTGTCTGCTCTCTGCAATTTTTATCACAGTTCCTGAAATGAAACATCTTGGTTTTCGTAAATCCCGGGAGTCTTTGTTTGGTGTCTGTACAGCCCCTTTCTTGTTTAGGCTGAGGAGTGCACACAAGAAGATCCACCCGTTAGTATAAATGCTGCTCATACACTCTGACTTCAGAGTTCATTCCCACTGGGGAATCTCACCTCTAAGGCCAACAGCCTCCACATCTTTCTGTGGAGGGATATGGTTTCAAAGAAGCTATTTCTTCAAAGGCAATGTGGGAATCATTCTTTTAAATACAACCTGATGGGGAAGTCGAAGGTGAGGCTCAATCCCATTGAAACTGCTTCTGTGTGCTCAGATGCTCGGAAGTGGAAGCTGCACCAGAACTGCCAAGCACCCCACTGGATGGAATGGTGCAGCTGAGCCAGCGCTGATGAATACTCTACCGGACAGAATGGCGAAGCTGCATCTTGTAAACAAAGTATACTTACCAGTTATAAATGAAAACGTGGGTCAAAAAGTAGGGTGCAAACACACTTTGCACAAACCTGTGAACAGAGCACATGAGAGTCATGCTCAGCTGAGGGTACCCATGGCGGTCTCTGCCAGTATAGCTTGCACTGGCAGGAGGAAGGGGGAAGGGAGGTGGCCTAAAAAGTATCCTTCTATTCACTCTGCCCATCAGTTGGCCATCAGGCTCAGCATCTGCTTTAATGGAATTCTATGTAAGAAGTGGGAAATAGTAAGAGCTGGAGGGGACGGGAACTCCACAAGGAGAGCAACAGAACAAGATAATTTGAACATAGGGAACTTGCCAGAGACTCATACTCCAACCAAGGACTATTTGTGGAGATGACCTGGAACCCCTGCACAGGTATAGCCCATGGCAGTTCAGTGTCCAAGTGGGTTACATAGTAATGGGAAGAGGGACTGCCTCTGACATAATCTGATTGGCCTGCTCGTTGATCACTTCCCCCTGAGGGGGGAGCAGCCTTATCAGGCCACAGTAGAGGACAATGCAGCCACTTTTGATGAGAACTGATAGACTAAGATCAGAAAGAAGAGGAGAACCTCCCCTATCAGTGGACTTGAGGAGTGGCATGCATGCAGAAAGGGGAGGGAGGGTGGGATCGGGAGGGGAGGAGGGAGGGGCTTATGGGGGGGATACAAAATGAATAAAGTGTAATTAATAAAAAATTTAAAAAAAAAAAAGTATCCTTCCTTTCGATGGATTGAATTGAAAGCCTGTAGATTGCTGGGCAGATGTCCTACTTGATGCTGCTCTACAAGCAACTTGCCTGGCTTCTGGAACTGACCCTTGGCATGTACCCCATGTTTGTACCGAGAATGAGAATTCAGATCTACTAAGCAGCCCTCTGAAGATTGCTCTAGGAACTCTCAGCTCACAGAATCCAGAGGAGCTGAGGGAGGGACCTTTCCCTGCTTCTGGAGTTGAGCATGGTGAAGGTTTCTTTTGTAGTTGCAACAGGCAAATGTGTCTCCAAACCCTGTCACATTTCCCGCAATTGGGCAATGAGATTGCCATATCAATGAGCATCCTGGAGTCTGTTACATCTATGTTTAATGGAATCCTGCCTGATCTTCAGAGTTAAAGGAAATCACCTCCAAATATCACAAATTGATGAAGTCCTTGGGGATATCAAGAGACGTTTGAAATTAAATATATTGCACTATAGCCCTGTAAAAATCTTATCACTGGTCTCCAGTCGATTAACCTGCAAGAGCTGAAGTGTCTGGACTCCATTCATGGCTAGGTTTGAACACAGGCCACCTGTAATTTAGGGAAATAATCAAAATTCTATCAGCTAAGTCATTATGAAGTACATATTAAAGTTTCAAAATAAAGCTAGTCTAGGAAATTATAGCGATGGGTATAATATTTCTCCATGTAAATCCTAGCCTGTTTTAGGTCTCCCTGGGAGAGGAGAATAGAAGATGGGAATATTTTGGGAATAGGAGATGCCATGCATTGGGGTCCCACTGTGTCTGTGCTGTCTGTTGGCAGCTGACGAGGGTGGTGGTCCAGCTTTGTTGTCCTAGTGGCTACTGCATTTGATTTCCTCCAGGACTGATGCTCCGGTTCTGTTGTTTTGACTTATAGTTGACTAGAATATTCTATGAGTGTTATTTTGGATGTGACTCTATTGACCAACAAAAGCTAAGAATAGCATTGTCCTTCATAAATGGGGTAGGAAACTCTGAAGACCTCCAGCAATAAATGTCACAGGGAGATGAAAGAAGCCACTCATTATACAAGAACAGAAAGGTGAAAGGATGCACTTGTGTTGAAAGTCAAAGCGCAAGACGTGGGACTTCTAAGTAAAAAGCATGATGTGGCCTCCAGTCAGGGGAGAAGCTGAGTTCACACACGGGAACAATGAGCGTCTGTTTGGTGTCCATACAATATGATCCATTCTCTTCCTCAAAACAAAGGCGTTTCAACCTCATTCACGAAACATTCACAGAAAGAAAATTCTAAGTGTTGTTTTTGGGAGATGAAAGTGTGTCCCCTTAGGCTCCTCAGATCATCAGTGCTGGGTTCAGGGAGGGAGAGGAAGGACAACAGTGGGCCATTGTCACCAGAAAGGCAGAGCAGTGCTCAGAGCAAGGTGTGCAGCCAATGGGGGTGGGGAGTGGGGGAATCTCACGTCCTCCTTGCTTTTCCTTTTCTTCGTGAGGAAGAAAAGGAGAGTGCTCACTGGTGCTTTTAACTTATATTCAAGGCCCACACTTAGCTCACATGGAGGAGCATCAGGCCTCTTCCAGGAACACTATAATGTCAGACAAGAAGTCAGCCCCAGCCCTGGTCCCCTGTCCATTATGGGAACATGGCCAAAGAGAGAAGGTACCAAGGCCAACAAGAACAGGTAGGGTTGGTTCCTTAGGTTGACAGTGGAAATGCCTTCTCTATATTCATCAGCTCCTTTGTTTTCTTTCATGCAAAGATGGAAATAAAAATAACCGTATCATAGTTACCTTCCAAAGCCTGTATAAAATTTAATTCATATGTCTATCAAGATGAAGACTGAGATCTTTGTCCCTGTTACATTCACCGTTTACTGCTTTTAAAATGTCTGTAGTTTGCACAGAAGAGGTATTCCAGCCTCCACTTATAAAACACAGGTAAAATAAAAACAATAAAAATAAGTTTTAAAATAATAAAATGACAGAATCATATAATTCAAAATAATAAAAATATTGACAAATGCTACCCCTAGAAAGAAACTTCTAAAGAATTAACATTTAAAGTGTACATTTAGAGTAGTTTAGTTTAAAATCTGGACCCAGATTCCAGGGTTTAGCTGCTGTTTTATGCTACTACAAATACTAGTAAAATTGTCTCTGGGGAAAGCCTCTGGCCTAGTGATGCCTGGGTTTTCTTGCCTGTATATTACAACCAGAATCATGGGCATCTGAGGAGGTACCAACACCAGCTCTTATTCACTGAGTACCACACACTCTCTACTTCTGCTTTTCCTTTATCCCTAAGTGCCAAGCCCTCTTCAATTTTTGTACTGCTAACCCCCTCCCCAATCTAAAAACCCATGTTGAATTTTTTGTGTAAAAACACCCAGCTTAATGTATAAATTCTCTCCAGTTTTAAAAACTGAAATACAGTCAGCATTTAGAGGCACCATTAGAGCGTTTATGGAAATTGTATTATTCCAGGCTTTGTGCGTATCTCATATTGCATACAAAAAGTCAGCCATACCACTTCATGTCTCTCTGCCAACAGCTCATACACCTTTGCTCTTTTTAAAGACTTGAAGTCATCTACTCTGGGATTAGGATATAAATACTCTCTTCCATTGCATCTGATCCTTGCTCTACATTTCTTAGACTCTTGTTTCACAGACTCAGTTTAATTTTTTGATGCATAATGTTTAAAGGCAGTGGTTCAGCAGAAATGCGTTTTCTAGAAATCTGAGTTCAGAACACAATCCAGGAAAGTCTTGGCATCTCTTGCTCTGTTTTGGGAGCTGGACTTCTTGGATTTTCTTGCCTGACCCTCTAAGAATTATAAAATGAACTGCCATGCACCCAGTCCATGGCACTGAGCAACACTCCCTTGCTTTTCTGACTTGCTCAATGTGTGTAAAACATCCATTCATTGTGCTCATGGAAGTGGTGGCTGTTGGTCATTTGGATGTGGGGTGGTTAGATTAGCTTTGTAAAGAGATTCTGGGACATTCTGAAGATTAGACCCTCTGTGGTTCAGGCCCTGGCCTCTCAGCCAAGTGTGAGAAGCAAATCCTCACTTCCAACTCAAAGGTCCTGGTTCTTTGCTTCAGAAACAAGGAGGACTTCCCTCATTCTATCTTCTCTGAGTTCTCATATCTTTTCTATGAAAAGTCAGTAACTTTGTAACTCAGTAGAATCCTTAATAAGAATAAGATGCTGGGGCAAATAGCTTATGGGTGTTCAAGGTGCTCAGTGCCACAAAACAAATTTAAAGTTCTGGGCATTTTATTTCCTCATCTTCTACTTTCTGTCAAGTTGTTAAACTCCAAGCCTGTCCAATAAGAGCAACATCAGCAAAGTCCCAATGAGAATGGAATGGAAATAGTCTGTCTAATCAGAGGGACTAGCTGAAATGGGGTCACTAGCGCATCCTGTCTCTAGAATAGTCTCAGCCACAGCTTGAGCCACTTCCCTGACACAGGCCTGAGGCAGACACTGCTGGGGATCTCAGTCCCAGAGAGGGGGCGTGCCCATCCTGGGGCAGCATGAAGAGGGCAGTCGCTGTGGACCAGCGCCAGCTGTTTCCACTCTCAGTGAAGCTGTGTGAAACAATTGTTCAGCGAGTTTATGCAATAGGAAGCGTGGGAGTTGAAAAGCATAATATTTACTTGGATTAGATACCGCACATTTTCAATTTGCCCTCAGAAAAATTACATTGGAACAGAGAAGAGTTGGAATGATTCCTTTAATAGATCCAACGGATAACAATTTTTTTTAAGCCAAAGAGTACAAAAAGGACATTCTTCTGCTTTATTTATTTTTAATTGAAGATGCTATGTAAGCATTTGCCAAACTATTCAAGTGAGAGCCGTAATTAGGCACTGCGAGTGGGGAGAGAGAAGCAGTAAGTGCCAACAACCACGCATCTATTTATGGATATTACCCCACATAATGAAAGCAAAACAGTTGTAGCTATGTATTAAATTTAGAGTTTCAATCCCAATACTGTTCCCCATGTGTGAAACAGTTGGCAGGAAGTAGCAACATGAGGCCAAGTCCATGATCGTTGGACAGTTAAGAAACTAATGCAAATAATTAAGGATTAAATAAATGAAGGGACTGGGTATGAAAAAAAATAGCACAGGCTACAAGGCTTTAGAGTACAAAGTGACACAGCTCTGTCCTGAATTATCTTTTTTTATTGCTTTCAAAAATGTTAACCACATAATTGTCAGATAGCTGCTTTGCAGAACAAGCCGGAGTTCCCATTTAATATGCACCCTATAAAATTAGATGGATTTGGAAATAGTATGTTAAGCAGAGCCCTAGGATTAATGTGTTAAAAATAAATATCACTTTGCAAAGTTAAAGCCGGTTGTTAAGCCACACTTCTCTTCACACAGATGCGGGATGAGTGCACACATCCTGGGAGTCTTGAGGGACAGTCTGCCCATTCAGATTCCCTGGTTGGAGGCTGGCTATCGAATTAACGTCACTGCAGCATGGGGATCAGTTCATTCACTCACAAGAGAGCTCAGGACAAAAATCCTACCATCTCAGGAAAGCAAGCACATTGTATAGGAATATGCACAGCAAGTTCCCTGCCTCTGCGTGTAGAGGCAGACCTTCGGCAAGGTAAGGGCAAAACAGCCCTTCAGTGATTTGGGAATATATGTGAGTGTTTACAAAAGTCACTGCAGAAAATTTTATTTTTGGTGGCACCAAATTCCTCATGGCAACACCTTGTCAAATCATGGAGACCACCCAAGGTGTCCATCATAAGTACATACATAACCTGGTGTGAAAAGTCAAGAGGAAAAAAAGGAACTCCACACAAATTAAAGCACATGTCTGAGACATGAAAACAGAGCATTGACCCAGGTGGGCTAGAGGGGTAAAGGTGAGTACCCTGTCCTTACGAGAGCTACTTGTGTTCTCTGGTGGCACCAACTCTGGAACCATTCCTTCAAAAACTAAAATAATTTAGTAAGTGTCCTTGCCTGCTAGTCAAATACAACATTTTAGATATTTTTTCTATCTGCTACTCTCACCAAAAAGTCCCATGAAATGCTCCAGGCCCTCCTCTCTGGATTTTGTTTTCTTTCTTTCTTTTATTTTTATTTTTTCCAAATTCATGACTGATGTCTATGAAGAGATTTTCCAAGCCGAGTCTGAGTACAGAGTATTTCAGGCTGTCACAAGCAGAGTCTTCTGCCACTGTGAGCGCAGTGAGCATGGGACACCGGCCTGCTTAGCCCCAACAACTTTCTTCTGAAGGAAGAGCCCGTATGATATAGAGTTCTTTCCCACACCCTTTTATCTCTGTCGTGACACTATGGGTGTCTCTGTCCACTCTGTGTATCCCAATTCCTTGACAATCTTCTGTGGAATGCCGAGGAGCAGATCCTCAGCCTTGCACATACAGGATTATGTGCTTTGCCACTGAGCTCATGGCTCCTCAGTGACTGCTGGCCTGATACTGGTACTTGCTAATGGACTTCTTTCCTTCAGACCCCCTCCAAGGACCCCTACCCCAGAATGTAGCTTATGGAGAGCCCACGGGTCCCATGCAATCTTTAGAAATTATATGCACACAGCAAAGTGCCTGGAAGGTTAGCTAGCTGAGGCCTGGTATGCTTTAAAGAAAGGCATGGATGGATTGCTGTGGTTGAAGGAAAACAGAGAGGGCAGCAGAGGAAGTAGTGGTAGAAGGCTGTCTGGACCTGAGTTGACTCTAGCAGTTGAGGATGTCATGGTCCAGCTTCAGAGGCTGGGTCAGTGTTAGTTTGCTGAAGAGGCCCCAAGTGTGTCCTGACTGTAGTGACACTGGGTAGAAGATGGAGTCCTAGAGACTGACTGTCCTTCTCTGAGCAGGACACCTGCTCCAGGGTCAGGCCATGTTGCTATAGACTCAGCCTTCCCATGCAGTTGTTGGAAGCTAATTGCACATGATATGGCCTGCTGACTCAGGGAGGGGACTATCCCAAGACACATTAGTTTAAGAGAACTAATAGGTATCCAGCCAGTGGCCTCCTGAGACTGCTTTCACAGATTCCTGTAGCTTTTCCATTTTTAAGCGAAATGAACGGCACCCATTTGTAGCACAGATCTGTGTCCACACATGCTGTGCTGCGATGCAGGCTTTTCAACTGTCTGTTTGCTATTTGCTTTACTGTGTTTTTCTTGTCAGCTTCTTTGACAAGATTCAGCTTGGGGAAGAGGAAGTGACTAACCCACTGCTCCTGAGAAAACATAAAAGGAGCCTGGATTCCAGCACTCTTCAATGTGTGCTGTTCATCTTTAAAAGATTCTTGGCAGCAAATGTTTGTACAAAGGCTGATAGTTAAATAGAGGGGATTACAAGACTCACATTATTACACAACCTTTAAAAAGAAAGAAATGTACTGAACAGTGTGTCAGTTGAAAGGCTGAAATCCTTCTTGCAAAATATAAAGGCAAATAAATTATTCTCATAAAAACTTTTGGTCAACCTTGACAATGGTTAGCATGTGAACGTAATATGATAAATTACAAGGCTTGGCTGATTCTGTGGCTCTGTATATTTAATATAGTGCTATCCACAGGAAGGTGACTCCAAATTTGGCAGTATTTTACTGAATAGTTTTGTGAACACTTATATAAATGATTTATGCCAGCAAGGAAGATGGTACTGTCTGCAGATGCTGTTGGAGCTGGCCAGTGGACTCTGTGGTGGACCCTGAATGAGGAGCTTCCTGAAGGCAGTTGAGAGAACACTTCCAGTCTCTACACGCACAGGGAGGTCCAGCAGCCTTCCGTTTTAGTCCAGGCTCACTTCCTGGATTGTATTTCCATGTTTGTGTTTTTGTTCTCTCTGTAAGCAGGAGATGGCCAGACGTGGTGGCTTATAATCAGAGTACGTGGGAGGCAGAGGCCAGAGGGGACAAGTTCAAAATCATTCTCATTTAAACAGGAAGTTCTAAGCCAGCTTGGGATACAGGAGACCCCGTCTCAAGGAAAGAAAAAAATAAAAAAGGAAAGAAACAAAAAGACGGTTACTATGTAACATGGACAAATGCAATAATATCGAGTTTATTTTTAAATGTGGAGTCCTGAGCTAGATGTAGTGACTCACACCAATAATCACAGAATTGTAGGTCCTGAGGCTGGAGGATTATCATGAATTTGAAGACATTTTAGGCTACATAATGACTGCCAACCAACCTAGCTGTGCTGTGAGATTCTGGATCTAAGGAAACAGGGCAGAAGACTGATTTGTACAACCATGAGTACTTCCTAATTTCTCACCATGTACACCCAGTCTACCAGCATTTCCTTGCATTGTAGCTAGCATGTGTAGAACAGGCTTAGACAGGATCTGGGCCTACATACAGATACCAGTGGGATGTTCTTCTTCAAGTGCAATTTCAATTTCAGATTAGCAGGAAAGATATTACTGTGAAGATGGGGTGGGGCAACTTTACCTCACCTCTTTAAACACTTCTTGGACAGACAACCCCAGATAGGTAGGGCGCTGAGGGAAGCACAGTAAAGGCTGGGACGGTACCATTGAAGAAAGTTGGGCTGTAAAACCTTCTGTGCTGTGTCTATGTCTCTAGAAGCACTGTTAAAGGTGGGCATGAGCAGTTCAGAGCAGAGCAGAGGAGCAAGACTCCACTGCAAGCTCACGAATCTGGAGCAGGGAACATAGCAGGTGAATACTGGGAAGGAGGGCACTACAAACACTGAACTTTGGGAAGATGTGGGGCCCATGCCCGTGTAGGACCAGCCCTGAGCCAACACATCTTAGATGAAAAGTGAAATGCTAAACAGATTGACTGGCTTTGTTTGTTTTAAAGGTAAATGAAGAGAAAGAAAGAGGTAAAATAAAACAAGAAGTGATGTAAAATGGAAATTAGGGATATTAGACATAGATTGTTGTACCAAAAGAGGGATAGGATAGAACAGATCATCAGTTGAAGAAACAATCAGTGGATAAATGTCCCTTCCTCCATGAACAATTGCATATTGTCTATCTATCTATCTATCTATCTATCTATCTATCTATCTATCTATCTATATCTATCTATATCTATCTATCTATATCTATCTATCTATATATATATCTATATATCTATCTATATCTATATATCTATCCATATATATATATATATCTTTCTCTCCCCCTTTCCTGGTAAGTAGTGGATCCCCTATAAGTTGTAGAATATTGTGGAGAAGTCAGCAGCTGTCTGTGGAAAAAGAAGGAAACTAGCCCACATCCTGCAGGTGATTTATTGGGTTCTTCTGCAAGACATCCAGAAGGAAAGTCTAGAATCAGGACATGTTGATGCCATCAGTTGAATTAGATTGTGTGAGAAATACGAGATTGGAGAAATGAAATCATAAGTTCAACTAGCAAGGCCACCTAAAAAAATATATATCATTCGCATAGCTCTGGGAGAAAGAACGGACAGGAGCAGAAATAAACACACCTAAAAGGAGTTCAGCCCCTTGTACCCAAGGCATTAAAAACTAATATGAATCCAAAACATGAAATCAAACCTTTACCTATCACTGTGCACAAAAAAATAAAAAACTAACTAAAAATGAAATAAAAAGCCTAAATGTGAAACTTGAAACTCCTAAAAGAACACAGAGCAAATCCTACAGGATATAGGTGTAAGAAATGACTTTCTGGATAGAAGCTACATTTGTGGAAGAATTGAGGTCAATAATTGACAAGAGAGAATTCATAAAACTAAAAAGCTTCTGTGCAGCTACCAATCAATCTAGTGAAAAGGAAGCCAACACATTGGGTAGGAATCTCTGCCAGCCAAACATCTGAGAGGGGATTAATATCAAGAAGATATAAGGAACTCAGAAACAAAGAGTCCAACAAACAAACAAGAAAAGTGACCAATTCAAAACGTGCCTGGGACCATCTCAAAAGAGAAAAGATGCCTAAGGAATACTTCAAACTGTGTTCACCATCTCTAGCAATTAAATGCAAATCAAAACAGCTTTGAGGTTTCATGTTATCCCAGTCAAAATGACAAAGATCCATAAGACAACTGAAAACAAATTCTGGAGCGAGTGTGAGGAAAAGTAAACCTTTATTTTTCATCAGTGTAATTGCAATCAGATCTAGCCACTCTGATCAATGTGGGAAAATCAAACAGCTAAAACTAAATGTACCACATTATCCAGCTATCCCACTCCTTGGTATACGCTCAAAGGACTGGAGCTTCTACTGCCCTGATACTAGCTCAATCATGTTAGGTTGTTTCTCCGATTCACAATAGCTGTGTAAAGAAAACAACTTAAATGTCCTTCAACTAATGGATGGATAATGAAAATGTAGTACATATGGAATACGGAATACTATTCACCTGTAAAGAAAAATGAACTAATGTGCTTTGCAAGTAAGTAGATAGAACTAGAAAAGATAATGTTGAGTGAGACAACTGAGACACAGAAAGAAAACTGTACACGTGTTCTTTCTCTGATGAGGTGCCCAGCTCCAGATCTTTAGACATGAACATATAATACAGAGTAAGTGCAGAAACCAGGAGAGTAAAAAGAACTATTGTTGGGGCAGGGGGTGCACAAGTAATATAAACAATAGGTGGGTACAGGTGATTCACTGAAGGAAATGGAAAAAAAAGGGGAGGCTTTAAATAGGGAGGGTGAAGGAAGATAAAGATAGACGGAGAGAAGAGAGTAAAATAATACTAAGGATGTCTGAAAAGACATAAGAAATTATGCAATTAACTATCTACTTAAAATGCCCTATAATACATGTATGTCTATGTACAAAGTTACATGTATAGCTTAAATGGAATTTTCTCATCTTGGTTGTCAGAGCTCCTTCCAAGAGCCAAAGCCATCTAAAGAAAACCTCAATTCCAGGCAGGAGGAGCCCTCATTTGAGTGGTTGTCCAGGATTATCTAAGAGAATATCAAAACATTACAAGTTGCTACTATTCCCTATGGCTTCCCCTACAGACATGGAAGGTAAGTTCCTATTGCTGAGACCACCATGGGCTTCAGCTGCAGGGCCTTGAGGCCTCTGAGCTAGAAATAACCTCAGTGTCTCCTCTCTAAGGATTAGCTTTCATGGTAACAAAACACATCAAATACACTTCCCAAAGAAGGAAGAAACCCACAATTTTACACAGCTATGACACCTATGAACCACAGAAACCACCAGCATCGCCTAATACTCTTAAGAGTACAGTAGTGGCAAAAGCGCTTCCTTGGTAATCAACAAATCTGTACCTGGACACAAGTCCCACTCAACAAAAGGGAAATCATGCTTGGTACTGAAAACCTAGCTAAGAACCCAGGGCTAGTGAAGTCATGGATCTTGGATGAGAACCTCCAATCATGTGATTTTAGTAAAGTAATGTAATTCCTAGCTACCTTCTAAATATTTGTCCTTACATCCACATATATATGTAGTGTTCACTCTTCTTCAGGAAAACCTTTTCTTTCCTTTTCTTTTTTAACAACAGAGTCTATTACAGACAACCCCAACCAGTCAAAATGCAGAGTTGTGGAACCCAGTCCTAACAAATTGATCCACAATCAGTTCCCATATCTGAGACTCAGACATCATTGCAGAAAACAGGACAGAAGATCATAAGGAAGTCTGTTGTGGGATTATGACTCCTTATAATGTCAGATGTTACACCTATAAAGTCTCACCAACATGACTGCCTAAAACATGTGCCAAACAAGGACAACAATATATATGATAAAATGGAAGTGGAAAAAGCCCATTGGGCCACCTCAACCCTAACCAAGGAACTATAGGCTACTAAGGAATGCTTCAGCAGAAGAAATAGTCTTCCCTTATGGAGAGCAACACCATGTTCTCCATGACCACAATATGAAGTGGTCATCCTTGAGAACATACAGACACATGACATTAGACAAACTGAGCAGGCTGTATTTCTGTATTTAGGAATATATCTGCCTATAATATGCATATGTGTATTTAAAAACAATTAATGAAAAAGAGATCATGAATGTGAAAGAGCAAGGAGGGGTATAGTATAGGATTTGGAGGAAGGAGAAAGAAGGGAGATATGATATAATTATAATCTCAAAAAAGCAAGGGAAATACATTTTAAAAGAATTGATGTAGATAAGCATAACAGAGAAAAGTAAATTGATAGGTTAATAAGGAAATATATAATTCAATCACTCAAAGAAACATGTTTTCAAATTTCTTACCCCAAGTTTAGATGAACTATGAACATAAAAGTCAGTGATTCTATCGAAATCAAACAACAAGAACTTAGCAAACATGCATCAGTCTATCAAGTTTGTTTGGGGACTGTGGACACTTGGGTATTAGTTTTTTTGTTTGTTTGTTTGTTTGTCTGTTTGTTTTTTACATTTGCATTACTGAAGAAGCACATCCTGTTAGCCTGGCTCCCAGGAAGGTATTTAGGCTGATTCTCTGGGGCTTGGGAACAGTACCCCTGGCTCTGACTCTTGCTTTGGACCTGTCTGTGACTTTCTTCTCGAAGCTTATCTGTGATCACTTGATCAACCTTTCATGGACTCATGAGCTCAAACCAAGCAACAGACCCTGCAGACATGAGATGCTGATGGCCAATGAGATGGGGTTTGAAATGTACCCAATGCATAAACCTCGAGGACTTAATATTCCGAGCAGCCAATCTTTGGACGGAGTGCAGGGAAAGAAAGAAGGGGGAGATAGTAAGACCTGGAGAGGACAGGAGCTCCACAAGGAGAGCAGCAAAACCAAAAAATCTGGGCACAGGGTTCTTCTCTGAGACTGACACTCCAACAAAGGACAACTCATGGAGATAACCTAGAACCCCTGCACAGATGTAACCCATGGCAGTTCAGTGTCCAAGTGGGTTCCATAGTAATGGGAACAGGGACTGTCTTTGATAGGAACTTATTAGCCTGCTCTTTAATAACCTCCCTCTGAGGGAGAAGCAGCCTTACCAGGGCACAGAGGAAGACAATGCAGCCACTCCTGATGAGACCTGATAAACTAGGATCAGAAGGAAGGAGAGGAGGACCTCCCCTATCAGTGGAGTTAGGGAGGGACATGGGTGGAGAATGGAGAAGGAGGGTGAGATTGGGAGGGGAGGAGAGAGGGAGCTACGGGGGGGGGGGGGATACAAAGTGAATAAACTGTAATTAATGAAAATAAAAAAAGAAAAATCCAACCCACTGAAAGCCTCAGAATTTAGCAAGCTTTACCCTTTAGCAACTTCATGACTTATTCCTTATGATAACAGGAAATAAGAAAGGACCTAATCAGGACAGGGTAGGAACAGGTAAGAAATCTCGTTTGTACACAGAAACTCAGGTGACTTCAACACAGCAACCTCTGTCTTAAAACAAGTCATTATGGGGTGAGACGGCACAGAGATTAAGAATACCTGAGGTTCAGGAGAGGACCTGAGTTCAGTTCCCAGCACCCATGTCACTTGGCTCATAACCATTCTAGCTCTAGGCTATCTGGCATCCTTTGGACACTAGCATATACATATACAGGGCACACAACACATACACACATCACCTCATACACTCCACACACAGAACTACACACACAATCACACATACACACACACCATGTACACATACAAAAACCAGTCTCTTATACACAAACACCACACATACAAACACCATTCACACACACATACAAACACTAAAAATATATATTTTTTTTAAAATGTCATCACAAATTTTCTTCATAAATACGTTTTCTAAATAACTGAAGTAAATTCAATTATGGACTTTGTCAGGCTTTCTTTTCATATTATTTTTTATAAATGTGAGCATTAGTGATAGCCAGACATAAATGAGTAGAGTTAATGCCAATTTCTTATATGCTCTTTACTAGACCTTATTCCTTTTCCCTTCAAGAATGTCAGTGAAGCTCCTATCCTTTCCCCATCATACTAACTCCCCTTCTTTCATATGATTCCCTGTACAAATATATCTGGGCACAGGGTCTTTTCTGAGACGGACATTCAACCAAGGACCATGTATAGATATAACCTAGAACCTCTGCTCAGATGTAGCCTGTGGTAGCTCAGTAACCAATGGTTTCCCATAGTGAGGGGAACAAGGACTATTTCTGACAGGAACTCAATGACTGGCTCTTTGACCTCCCTACCCCCCAAAGGAGGAGCAGTCCTGTTAGGCCACAGAGGAGGGCTTCACAGCCAGTCCTGAAGATACCTGATAAAAGAGGGTCGGATGAATGGGGAGGAGGTCCCCCCCATCAGTGGACTTGGAAAGGGGCAGGGTGGAGATGAGGGAGGGAGGGTGGGATTGGGAGGGAATGAGGGAGCGGAACATGGCTGGGATACAGAGTTAATAAAATGTAACTGATAAGAAAAAAATAAAATTAAAATAAAATTAAAGAAATGAACAACAACAACAACAACAAAGAATGTCAGTGAAACTAAGAACATATTTGTCAAGATGATCTTACAAGACAGCTGTGGTCTGGACAGAGTGCCATTCTATGTAAAATGTTGTTGAGGGCTGGGACATGGCTCAGTGAATAAAGTGCTTGCTGTGCAGACATCAAGACCAGACTTAGGACCCCAAACTCATGGAAAAGCTGGGTGTTTCATCCTTCCTGTAACTTCAGAGCAGGGAAGGAATGAAGAGACTGGGGATCCCCAGGAAAGCTGGTGTCCAGTGGATTCAATTGAGACAGTCTGGCTCAAAGGCCAATGTGACACTTGATCAAGGAAGAATCCAGATTCCTACCTTGGTCTTAGGACCCGTGTGCACACTGTATGTGCGGTAAGATGCACAACCCCTCCACACATAGAGGCATGCACGAAGGCACACACACTGCACACACACTCGCATGCAAGAGTGTAAAAAACAACTTTGATTTAAGAAACTCAGTTACTTAACGTGTTAAGTACCCATGCTGGAGGGCTGTGCCTTCTGGAGGAGGGCTGCCTGCAAAAGTGAATTCTGAGCTAACAGAGTTCAGCCCAGCCCCATTCAAAGCCTTCCCATGTGCTTCTGCTTCCCGTGGAAGGAGTGCTGCAGCTTCAGGAAAACAAGGAAACAAGAGCCTTAACCCCACTGTGGGAGGAAAATGGTGCAAGTGTGCGGGGGAATCTATAGTCATGCAGACCTTGGCGCAGGCTCTCTGGGGATTGATGGCCGCTGAGGATAGCCAGCTCTCACATTGCTCATCAATCCCCAGGCAGGGCTCCTGTCCATGCTGCTCCATTTGGTTATTTGTGGTGCAGACCTCACCTTGCTTTACTGCTCACCCAAGCTCGTTGGCTTTCCATTTCCCTGCTCAGCTGCGTTTCCCTAATCCGCACTAGCTTAGGTTTCTACTCAGTCCACACACTCAGAATCTACCAACTCAAGGAGACAGGAACAGGTGCTTCCCAGACGCAGACACTTTGGGGGATTTATTTTAAAAAATCGAACAGACAGAATGCACAGTGTGAGTGTGTGTGAGTGTGTGTGTGTGTGTGAGTGTGTGTGTGTGTGTGTGTGTGTGTGTGTGTGTGTGTGTGTGTGGTGTAATAAATCAAGGTTAGTCTTTATTCCAGTGTGTTTTTATATGCAAATGAGAGTCACACACATGACTGTTACTCCATGGCCAAAATCTGGAAATCACATTTTATAAGATTGGAAGTCACTGGTTGAGTAGTTATTCTTAGTGTATAAGGTGGGAATTTCAATTTTAGAAGAAACAGGCAGAAAGTAAAAACCGTGTAAACAGGACTGTGAGAGTGTACCTGTGTGTCTAGCTATGGAACCAGCACCTGCACCCACATGTGTTTACACACCACTACCCATATTCAAGCTCTAATAAAGGTTCAGAAGGTGCTTAGTAGCAGCCTTCTGTCATCAGGGATCCAAACCCGCAGCCTAAGGCTCGAAGGCCGTGAATCTATGGCAGATGGCTTCTTTTTTGGCTGGTGGGCTAGTGACATATAATGGACTTGTGAGGGGCACACACAAAGCTGCCTAGGAGTTTTGCACTGTGGCAGGCCCGTGTCATACTTGGTACACTGGATGTGGCAAGGGTGCTGTGGTGCCAGGAGCCTGATTCTAAACACGTTAGGGGCTATGCTACGGCTTCTGTGCATGGAGGTGCTCTAGCAGCAGACCGGAATTCTGTTCATGGAATTAGGAGCCTATAATGTCATTTCAAAAATAACACAGCACTATAAAACAAATCAGTTGTAGATTCACAGGAAGCATTTTGAAATTTGCTACATTTTGTAAGCTTTGTATTTCTGTGTACATTTTGCATAGTCCCACTCACATAAGCACCTATATTTCTGGGTATCTGGGCTTTTCCTAGTCACTTAACTGTGTAGTAGCAATGCCTTGCCATGACCGTATCTTGGAATCTCTTCCTGTTTCTGAGACAGTTTCCGTAAGCAATATTTTCAAGCTATTGATTCATTTCTTAGAGACCTACAACATCAAACATCTCACTTCTCAGGGTAGGTCCTCTAGCCTGAGAATGTCCCTGCCTGGCATGCCTTGGATCCTTGCCCCTACTTTTCAATCCCATTCACTGATTTCTCTTTCTCCAGAATGAGGGTTTGTTCCCTTCATGTTCCACACACAGGTAGAAAATCTAACCAATGGTGAGATGCGATGAATGCCGCACATCTCTCCATTGAAATGTAAAGTTTAGGCATTTTGTGAATAGGAATATTCCAGTTGAGGTAGGCTCATATCTTAAAGTGAGCATGTGAAATTAAATGCTGTGGAAGCTGCATCTATTTTTTTTTGTGTATATATATATATATTTGGTATATATATGTGTGTGTGTATATACATATATATGTTTTATCTTGCAATATATATTAATTACAGTTTATTCATTTTGTATCCCAGCTGTAGCCTCCTCCCCCATCCCCTGCCAATCTTACCCTCCCTCTCTCTTCTCCACCCATGCCTCTCCCCCAGTCCACTGATGGGGGGTTCTCCTCCCCTTCCATCTGACCCTAGTCTATCAAGTCTCAATACGACTGGCTGCATTATCTTCCTCTGTGTCCTGGTAAGGCTGTTCCCCCGTCAGGGGGAGGTGATCAAAGAGCCAGCCCCTGAGTTCATGTCAGAGACAATCTCTGTTCCCATTATTAGGGAACCCACTTGGACACTGAGCTGCCATGGGCAACATCTGTGCAGGGGTTTTAGGTTATATCCATGCATGGTCCTTGGTTGGAGTATCAGTCTCAGAAAAGAACCCTCGGACCAGATTTTTTGGTTCTGTTGCTCTCCTTGTGGAGCTCCTGTTCCTTCCAGGTCTTTCTATCTCCTCTTCAAGTATACAACAAGGACATTTGCTCAACCATGTTTGTAGCAGCTTTATTTGTAATAGTCAGAAGTTGGAAACAACCCAGATGCCCCTTGGTTGAGGAATGGTTACAGAAATTGTGGTACATTTACACAATGGAATACTACTCAGCAATTAAAAACAAGGAAATCATGAATTTTGCAGGCAAATGGTGGGAACTAGAAAAGATCATCCTGAGTGAGGTATCCCAGAAGCAGAAAGATACACATGATTTATACTAACTTATAAGGGGATATTAGACATATAATATAGGATAATCATACTAAAATCTGTACACCTAAGGAAGCTGATCAAGAAGGAAGCTGCATCTTTAAGCATCTATAACATAGATTAAAGAGCAAATCAGACACTCTAGACAATGAAGCACTCATTCTATATCTTGGTATTATTTTGACTTCCAGGAGGGTGTGACAGTCTCAGAAAGATAACACTATGCCACATTCAAATAATGGGTTTTGACTCAAAGCATGGATATTTTCCTCATGTGCTGAACAGTTTTCCAATCTGGCGGTGCATTTTTGCTGTTGGCATGAACCTTCAGTGTTTTAGATTAAGAGATGAAATTAATATGCCAACAGATACGGGATTAAATTGGAAAGGATAACATGAGTTCTTGATACACTTCAACTTTTTGTCTTCTATTAGGTATGAGAAACCAATCTTTGTTATCTTTAAATAACACCTGCTACACTTGTATCTGAAACAAATGGGTGGATATAGCAGTGATTTGGGACTGTAATTACACTAGGGGAGTAACATGTGTTTGGCCTGATGGCTGCACATGTGTGGCTATTCCACTTCTGCTCTACAAGCCATCCCAGCTGGAATGCCTAGCACCAGTGCAGAATGAAGGTGGGGCTCTAGATTCAGGTAGGAAGCACTCTCAGCCTGCTTCTTTCTACACTATTAATTCTTCCCAGGGGAACCCAGAACACCCAGTGGCAGAGGCAGCCAGCTGCACCTGTGACTGCAGAAGAACCCAGAGTCCCCACCAGCTTCACCCAGCCTCCTTACATCACCCCCATTTGTAGTCTGAGGTGCATCTTGGATCAGACAGAATCAGGCTACCACTGAGCTCTCAGGAGGCGTTAGAAAGCTCTGCCCTGGGTCACATGGGTGCGCTCCAGCTACAGTCTCATAAAGCACAGTAGCACATAGAGATGTGCTGAGGGAAAAGTCAGTAATGTTGCAGTGAAAAGAGTCAGGAGAAGATTGAAAAAATATGACCAGGAACTAAAAATTTACCTGCTTTTTGTGGAGGTTTAAAAAACAAACAAACCAGAATTCAGTGAAAGTGGCTTGGAATGTATTTGTTTTTACTTTCATACACACACACACACATACACACATACACACACACACACACACACACACACATACACACACACACACAAAAGTTTCAAAACTCTCAAGTTCTCTGTTGTGTAAGGCTCTCCACTATAAATGTGATTTATTACCCTTGCCATAAAGTGTGACCATAGGCATTAACTCTCTTCAGCTTGAAAAAGATGTTTTATGTGTAACTTTTTCATAAACAAATTGAAAAAAATATATTAGAAAAGTTGTTCTTCAACCACACATAATCTCTGAGAGCATACTCCTATTGCAAACCTGAATTTACATTCATGAAAATTACGGAGCAGCAAATTGTTCCATAATTGGGTATAATCATATTTGAAAAACAAATATGGGTATTTGTTTTTCACTGAAGATGTTTTCATCTGGGTGTTGCTTTTCACTGAGAGATGTGAGCTTCAAATCTACCCTATCGTTTTGCTATATATGTGGCCGGGGCCATCACACACAGAAATGCTTTGTGCATTTCCAGCTTGGGAGAAAGGAAAATGTTGGTATCTTGGAGTTTCTGTGAGAAATTAGCTTGGGCATTCTCTGAAGAAAATGTAAATGGATTTGCTTAATGGGACTTCAGGTATTAGAGTGCTTAATAGTATATTGTGTCATAGTGAGGCCTTTCCATCTGCAGTAATGAATTATAAGCATTAAATGTGTATTTATTCCCAGTTAACCCCATTTCTAATTGGCATGTACTAGCCCAAGGCTTTTAAGATCTCTTAGGATAATTAAGTTAATAGGACAGTATAGATCACAGCCTGACAAACAAACAGCCAGGCTCTGACATGACAGGTAAGCACAGTGGCTCTATGGACTGAGTACCATTACTACTTGAGGCTCTTAAGAAAAATAGGAGGGAACGTGGAAAAGTGAGACCGGAAGCTTCTGTCCTTGTACCTTCCCTGTCCAGACAGCATTAGATGTCTTAGTTGGTAATAATTTCTTCATGGAAAATTCTTGGTTGGATAAATTCCTTATGCCAGTGATTTTTCTAAACCCCCAGGTCAAACATTCACAAGTTCTTGTCTTAACTTCAGGCTTTGGTTCAATAACAAATATAAGAATAATGGATAGAGGTCAGCAGCAGCTGTCTCCCTTTTCTCTGTTTTTTTTCTAAATGCACATTTTGTTAGTTTGGTACTTGGTGCCGATTCCCATTTTATCCCCCAAGATGCCCACATGGGTATCATCAGACATTTGTTCCAATAACCTGCCTTTCCCTGGAACCTAGCAAGGATGCTGTCGTGCTACAGTGGGGTTGGTCACAGGGCACTGCAACATCGAATCTCGGGATGGCCGACATCATCCAGAAGAGGAAACCACCAAGAATTATAGAATCAAATCATGTGAAATCCACGTCAGGTCTCTTCCCTCATCCTGAGATCATCCTTTCTTTTACTTATGCTGAGTCTGGATGGTACACAGGATATTGCCATGTAATCCTGCCCTTTGAAATGGGCTGTCCTTCTGGGAAGGTGAATGTAGGCTAAGAAGACTTAGAAAGCTTCTGGAACTTACAAGGTCCAGAACGTTCAGGCAGTGATAACAGTCACCACATCCTAGACATTGTAGAAGTGTAAACGGTTACAGGATAGAGGACTGGAATGGACCTGCATGAGTTAGGTGTGGAGCCCCCAAAATACAGCTTTCCATATTGAGATTGAGTTTGGGTGAGGCAGATATTTTTGCTGAGTCACCCAAACTCCTATAAAACAACCCTTTATCCATCCTCCTGTGAGTAAGCCCAAAAATGTATTTGTTCAACCAGCTACACTGCAGTGAAGTGGTTCCTTTGGCCTGACTCTGTATCTGGGGTAAATCCACATGTGTTGACATCTCCCTTCTCCCACCAAAAAAAAAAAAAAAAAAAAAAAAAAAACCCTCACAAATAAACATAATGCGTGAACCACAAGTAATGCTCCTGGCCAGAACCTGATAAGTAAAATCATCAGGGCTGTTTGGAGACAGCCTTGAATTTGAGCTATTGAACAAATACAAATACAAACATAAAATCATGAAGTTTATTGAAGTTGTAGGCCAGGGTCATAGTATTTCTGAAACAAGAACAATTCAGAGAAATTAACCAAGTGGCCAAGGTCTGTGCTCTCGATTGGAAACCCTTGTAAGGGTGAAGTGATTTCGTCTATCTTTGTGTATCATTCAGGAGGGTCTTTTCAGGAGATACTTCCAGTATCATGACTGGCTCTGAGAGACAGGACATTCTGGTCTGCAAGGACAGATATGTTTTATTAAAATGAAATGGACCATTACCATAATTTTTGTATCCTTTCCTTCACTGAGGAACATCTAGGTTATTTCCAGATTCTGGTTATTACAAATAAAGCTGCTATGAATACAGTTGAGCAAATGTCCTTATTGAATGGTGGGGCATCTTTTGTGTATATGCCCAGGAGTGGTATAGCTGGATCTTGAGATAGTGTTATTACCAAATTTTTGGGGTGGCAGAGAACTCTCCGTTTCAGTGGTCTAGAGGATTGGGATAGAGGAGAAGAGGGAGGTAGGGTGGGACTGGGAGGAGTTAATGGAGGGGGCTTCAGTCAAGATATATAATAAAAAATTAAAATTAAATATAATAAATGAAGTAAGTAAAAAAATGGATCATTACATTTTAATTAGGAATATAGGACACAATCTTAGTTTTTAAAACTTTCCCCAACAATCAGCAGAGTATTCAATTTACCTCTAAGACTTCTGAAAGAAATTCTAAAAACTTACTGTGAAGGGACTGTCAGATCCATCACTTGTGCCAATGTGTATGTGTTTGAATCCGTTACTTCCTCCCTCTATTTAAGGTGCCTAAGGGCTTTGAGAGTCATCTCTTCTGGAGACGAGGGCTTTATCTGGGACTTAAATAGGTCATTTAACTTTATTGTGACTCCGCTTGGTTCATCCAAATCCATTAATTCCTATGAAACACTTAAAATACGTTTCTAAGGTCAGTAACAAATTAGAAATTAAAAAGCCAAAAGTTACATTTAATTTGCACAATTACACTATTTACAAAGTGTTACAATTTCTTTAGTTGTGTTTCAATTAAGCTTCCAAGTCTCTGAATATCAAGTTCTACTTTGAAAATGTGATAAATTTATGTGTCTAAAACAATGCAATTATAGATTTTATCCCCACTATTCACTACTTGATGTAATTATTTCATAAATAACTATTTGATCATGGTCAGTTTATAAGAGTCACAGCCCATGATCAAATGTGTGTTTCTCACATAATTGTATTTTGATAAATTTCATTTAGGAAAAACAAGTGATACTCCCAACTATAATACAATGATATGGTGATGAGTCTAAATTCAGATTAATTATCAATTAACCCGATTGCAAGACTGTAATAAGATAGAAAGCCCAGTTCAACCTCAGTTAGTAAAGCTCCCTTCTGTACTGAAATGAACTTGACTTGGGTTGCTAACAAAGTAATGGCTAAGATATTTAGTTTGGAATAAGAGGGAGGTTGTGGGGGCTATTTGTTGGCTTTACCACCAGTGGAGAATGCCATCTGTGCGACCAAGATGACTGCATGGGTGAGCGCCAGCCACAGGTGTGATAACCTATTCAGTGAGAAGCTTCAAGTCTTAAACAGCAGATATACAAAGAAGCCTGAGCAGGTTCTGTGTTCAATGGGTGGATTGTCTCTCTGTGTCTCTGCGGTTAGCAGCAGTTGGGACCCTGCATACTGCTGAGCTTGTGCCTGATTTTGCACTGTTGAGTGGTTATCCTGAGGTCAGGAAGATGAAACTGAGGCCTGCTGGGCACATTGGTAACATATCTAAGCCACTTTGCTTCCAGCTCCATTTTAGAAATCCATTCCTTGAGGTGTGGCTAGAGCCCTGCCAGAGCTGGTGCTTTTCTCTTGTGTTAATCCCTAAACCAAACTGCAACTGTTCCAGTCCATATTCAGTTAGTACAAAACTAAAACTGCTTTAAACTGGACTGGGCATGGGGAGTCTCATAACTTATTCTTAAGTTTTAAAGTTAGTGTACTATTTGTTATGATTAGTATATACAACTAAGGATATGTCCTGGAGTGTTTCTTAAAAAAGATTTATTATGGACTAAGTTCAGAATGGGGAAACAACGTAGAGAAGAAACTAATGATTAACAGAGTCATAGAGAGGAAAGGGTAAGGTAGGGAATATACAGGGTGAAGGTAAAGGAATAGAAAATATGTAGGATAAACAAATTGAAAGATCTGTTCCTTCATGAGACATGACCACTGCTATTAGCAGCTGTGTGTGATATTTAGCATGTTAAATTAATTAGCAGATTTTGCTGCCTTTATCCCAGGAATAAGAATGGGCATGGTATGTCAGGATGGGCATGTTGATTTCTTCTACAGGAACCATTTTTAGTGCATACACAGAGGTCACAATATGATGCAGTTTGCACTAAATATGCACAGAAGTTATCCTCAAGAAGAGTTACTGTAAAGTAAGCCACCCAGTGTTCCAACATTACCCAGGTAAGAAAGGCCATCACCAAGAAGACAAACAACCAGCGACAGTGACGATGTAGGAAAAGGAAACACTTAGGCACTGCCTTTGGGGTTTTCAACTGGTGTAGCCACTGGGCAAATGAGTATTGAGGTTCCTCACAAGCAAAAATTACAGTGATATATGACTCACCTACACGATTCCTGGCTTACACACGAAGTTGCTACCTGCACATTGACGTTACTGCAGCATTTATTCACAGCAGCTAAGACATGGGGTCAGATGAGATGTCCATGAACAGATGGCTAGATGAAGAACATGCGATCCATAGACAAGATGGAACTTTTTTCTGCAATAAAGAGAAATAAAATCATGATATTGACAGGAAGATAGATGCAACTGGGAAGCATCATGTTAAACAAAATAAGCCAGAATCAGAAAGACAAATACTTCATGGTTGTTTTTTTGTTTTTTGTTTTTTACTATATGTTAGTATAGTAAAGTATATACTGACAATAGACTATATGTATAACATAGTTTCTGTGAAATTAGAAGGGACATACACAAGGTAGAAGGGCAGTAAAGGGATTGGGGCTTTAAGGGAGCGTGATGTGAGAGAAAGTCTTGTATGTATAGTCTTGGCTGGATCATATATGTGATACATATAGATCTGTTATGGGCCCACAAGATAGATGATATGGGAAAGGGTGGGTACACGTGAGCAGACAAGGGGCATAGGAAAGGGAGGCAAATATGACCAAAGAAAGCGCAATGATATATACAGATATTTTCCTAATAAACGAATGGCTGTATATTCTTAGCTCAGATTTTATGGCTAACATATTGCATAAAGATGTTACATTTGTCAAAAGTAAATAAATCATATTCACATGAAATCATTAACTAGACCACAGAGTATATTTGAACTGTAACAGATTTTCACCAAGTATCCATTATTTCAGTTTTACAGTCTAGTTTTACACCCAGGCTGCCTCACTCATCCCATCTCACTGGTAATCTCTGACCTGTGAGAGAAGAGTACTGAGGTTGTAATACATCTGCTAATGTGGGTCTGCTTGATGGTTTTCTATCATGACAATGAAGAGGTGGGCACTGGGAATCAGACCATCTCCCTACTGAATGCATGGGTGTAGCCGGTCAGCATTTTCATCCTGGGCAGTCCACCTGCAGGGCATGGCTAAGTGGATGCTGACCAGGACCCTCTGCTCTAAGTTGGGTGTATCCCCTTCCAAATGAGACTTCTAGGGAATCAGCCACTAGGTATAAGCTATACACCAAGAGAAAGATTACCCCATATATTGGAGAGATATTGGAAATGGGGTAGATATGGACTTTCAGATCTGCGATGAGGTCAGAGGACACCCAGAGAGAGTCACTGATTCTCTCCTTCTACCATCCAGGCCCCGAGGACTGACCAAGATCTCCTTTACTTGCTGAGCCTCCTCACAGCCCCTATGGCTGGCATTTCATGCTAACCTTTGAACAGAAGTCTGGAAGGACTCTCCTCCCTCTAATTTGTTGGAAGAATTTGAAGATGATTGAGTTGTTTCTTGTTCAGATACTGCATAAAATTACTCCTTGAAATCATCTTGTCTTGGAATTCTCTTTGTTGGGAGGCTTTTAATCACTTCTTCAGGCTCTTTTCATTTTGATCAGATTTTAATTTCTTCATTATTCCATCTTGTCAGATTGTGTTTTTCAAATATATACGCATTTCTTCTAGGCTGTCCAACATAATTATATGTAGCTGTACATGGTGACCTCTGTCTAGCCCTTCCATTGTGGTGGAGTCTCTTAGCATACAGTTTATTTCACTTTTGCTTTTATTTATTTAGATTTTTAATTTTTTTTCTTATTTGGTTTGTCAATTTTTCTCTTCTTTTCAAAAACCAATCCTTAATTTTTTTTTTCTATTGTCTTAGAATGCTGTTAACTTTGGCACAGATCTTACTATTTTTCTTCTGTTGATTTGGGGTTTAGCTGCCTCTTCTTTTTCTAATTTGTTGGAGCAAAGCTAAGTTGTTTACTTGAGGTGTCTATTTCCTTTACCTTAGCCTTATCTCAGAAAACTTCCCAGATAACCCTGCACTTGCCATATCCCATGGCACTTTTTATCCGCTCTGACTTCCTCGCCCGCCCCCCAACGTTGCCAATGTATGTTGCTGAACCTCCGCTCACCGTGTTGCTGAACCTCCGCTCACCATGTTTGCTTTGGTTTTGTTTTCCCTCCTGATATCGATCTCTAGTTTCACAACACTGTGGTTGAAAAGGACACTACAGATGATTTCAGTCTTCTTAAGTTAGGATTTGTCTGTGCCCAGCAGAGATCTTTCCTGGAGACTTACCTGCGTGTTTGAGGGATCGAGCGCTGCGGCTGTGGGGCAGAGAGCTCCGTACAAACCCTTAGTTCAGTCCCTCTGCTGTGTCCTTATTGATTTCCTGTCCGGATGATCTATCCTTTGGTGAGAGTGAGGTATTGAAGTCCCCTCCTCTTATTGTATTGCTATCCATTTCTCCCTGTAGTTGTGTTAATATTTGCTTTATACATTTTGGTGAGCTGATGTTGGGTGCATATATACTGATAATAGCCGTATCCTCTAGATGAATTGATCTCTTCATCATTATATAATGAGCTCCTCCGTCTCTTCTGACAGATTTCAGCTGAGAGCATATATTGTCTAATGCCAGCTTAGCCACTGTGGTCATCTTTCAATTCCCTTTTCAGTAGAAGCTCTCTTGCCATTGTGTTGTTCAGTGTCTCTCAACTGTAAAGACATCTATCCCAGCGATGTATTGTTGAATTTGTTCTTCTTTTTTTTAAATCTTGTTCACTTAGCTGTGCTGTGTGTGTTGATTGACATTTTACTGTGCTTATATTTAAATAGTTATCTTTTCAAAGTTCTCTGTAGCTCTGTGTTCTCACATTCTTGCTGCCATACTCTGTGCTTCGTTGTTCACTTGGACTGGAAATGTTTGAAACCTTTCTTCCTGCCTTTTGTGCTATTTGGGGGTTCACAAGAAGTTTATCTTAAACACCTACATTACTTGTAGCTTAAGGTGATATCAACTTAAATTCCATTATATCCGAATCTCTGTACTTCTGTTTCATGAATTCTATGCCATTGACATAAAACACATCCTTTTTATATTCTTTGTCATTAAGAAATTACTTCAATCTGTGTTTATTTTAATCTCATTTTAATTATCATATAATAATTCGTTGGAGTATTCTGACTCAGTCAATGTTACACTAACATCCAATTTCACCTCTTCTTATTGGTTCTTTATATTCTTTAAAGCCAAATTATTCTTTTTAGCATTTTTATGAAGCAGACCATGATGGATGCTCTCAGTTCTTAGCTTTCTTTTCTGAAAGTCTTTATCTTGTCTTCACTTCTGAAAGAAACATGCATACTATCCTTCAAATGCATACTACTCTTGTTTGACCAAGATTTAGTTCAATATTTTGAATATGCCATCACACTCCTTTTTTGAAAACTACTGCTGAAAATGCACTGGCAACTTATGAAAAATTCCATGGACATGATAAAATTACTTTGCCTTGGGATTTTTAATTTTTTTTCTTTTTGTATTTGAAATCTAAGAATTTGAACATAATAGTATCAGACCACTTTTTGCTTGTTCTTTTTTTGAACCTGTGACCCTGGCTGTCCATCTCTCTGTGACGGTTATTTTTCATCATCAACTTGACAGGATCTAGAACTGCCTAGGAGAAAATCCCTGGTGCTAGTCAGGCATTATTGAGTTGTGTTAATTGAGCTTGGAAGTCCAATTCTACCTATGGGCGGCACTGTCCCACCCATGGACAGGAGCCTTGGGCTGAACTAAAGAAGAGAGTGAGCAAAATACCCTCATTCACCTCGCTCTGCTTCCCAGTGGAGAGACTTGCCATCATCTGCCGTTCACTGCCTGATGGACTTCCCTTAAAACTGCAATCCCAAACAAGCAAACAAACAAACAAAAACCCATCCTGTTCTTACACAGTTTTCTTTGAGTGTGATGTGTAAAGTGATTAATATGTGCTCTCAAGAGTTCTAGAAACCTCAGATGTAATTTTGTTAAGGCATAAAATTGCCTTTTCTCAGTGCTTTCCCCCATGACCCTCTGTAAAGAGGAAAAATGGATCCCCACACAGCCATCACCCACCTGCCAGGAAATCTGATGGTCTTTTTGCCTTCTAGAGATCTCACTCCATGAGTGGCAGGAGAATATTTCAGCCTAACTACAGAAGCCAGAAAGATGCTGGAGGCCACTGAAGAAAACCACAGCCAATCAAAATATAGAGTTGTAGAGTGAGTTCTAAGGGCTACATCTACAAAACATGACCTTACCCAGGGCTCGAGGAACTTTGCAGAAGAGTGGGTCAAATGATTGTAAGGTCCTGAGGATCGGGAGTTTGCTGTATATTGTTTCTCCTAGAAATGTCAGAGGCTACAACTATAAAGTCTCACTAAGATGAGCTGAACAGGGCTGCACCAATAGACATGCAAAAATGGAAGCAACAAAAACCCAAGAGGCCTACAAAGAACTATAGGCAAGTGAGTCAAGCTGGGAGCTAGAGAGCTGGCCTTCCCAGACAGGACACCAACTGGTTGTCCACTGCTAAATGGCCAGCACTAAAGGCATACATACAGGCAGTATTATACTGACTGAACAGGCTATATATATATATATATATATATATATATATATATATATATATATATGTGTGTGTGTGTGTGTGTGTGTGTGTGTGTGTATGTATGTATATGTATATACATATATGCATGTGCAATTACTTTTTTAAAAACTTACTTTTTTAAAAAAGAGGCAATGAAAAGAAGTAAAGAATTTATAATTAAATTGTAATCTCAGAAACAAAATTAAATAAATTAAAAGAGAAAACATGTTATGAACCACCAGGAAACATATAAATGTGTACACCTATATCACTAGGAGCTTCAAATGCAGTTAATATTTTGTCTTTTAGTTAGGAAGTTGTTTTCATATACAGCTATAGTTTCATAGACAAGGCAATCTCATATTTATTAAGATTTTGGAAGTGGAAAGTTCAAATTGGTTGCAATTGATTTAAAATAGGATTCTGGTTCTGTCTGCTTTTATATAATCATAACCTAGTTGGTAGACTCCATTTGATTCTGCATGTAGCATTTATTACATAATGAGAACACAGTATAAAGTTTCAAGTTCCAGTACATCTTTGGACATATTAATATAATTTCACAAAGCATGTTTAACCTACAGCTTAATATTAAGATTAATTTCTTTGATATTCAAGATGATAGATGCTTCCAAATTGTCCTAGATTAAATGTATTGATATAATGCTATTATTTTTCTGCTCTTGGGTTATTTCAAAGTTAGTTAGTTATATATTTTTGTAGCTATAAAAGGTGAAACTCAAAGTTCAAACTGAAATTTTATTTAGATTTCTTCATATAGAAAGTTTAAAGCACCCAGGATTCATGATCTGAATTTTAATTCATTTGATAGTAACCCTGATCTTGGCTCCTGATTCCAGGGGGCAAGATAAAGAGAAGTCTAGGTCTATCTGATTTTTTTTTCTCATGAGCTCCATGTTCTACTAATGGGGGTTTACAGTGGATGCTAAGACTTTCTTGGGGCAATGCCACTTTGTCTTCTACAGCCTTTGCCTAGGTCAGGAAGGCAACTGAAAGAAATTTTAGGGTAGAATGTCAGCATTCTCCATGGTGTTTTATTTATTATCAAGGTCTGAGATCTAACAAGCAAAAGGCCTGTGTCTTAAGCTTTTGTGACCTGATTCTCTTGAGGCAAACAGGAGACTGCCCTATACCCTTCATAGAAACATCTGGTTTGTCAAGGGCAGGAGGCTGAGCGGGCTGGGAAGATCAGAGAAGAAGACTTCAGAGAGCATGTGTACTAGAAACAGCTTGAGGACATTCAGAACCTATGAACCAGTTCACACTGGCAGTGGTAGCTTCTCTTGTATTTTTCAGGCTGGTCCTGCTGTAAAACAAACTATTGTAAAGATACCTGTGATGCTGCAGGCCAGTGTACATAGTTCATCATGTTGCTAGAAATGAGCCAAGTGAGATCATGGGAATGATCTTCAAAGTGGAACTCAGTAAGGAGCTTCAAAACCCAATCCGACAACCAAAGGACAAAGGCAAAGACAGAAGTAGTCAGAGTCTTCAGGTGATTATTTTATTGATGTATTCTAAAACGTCAGGTGTAAGAGATAAACATAACTGAATATTAGTTCTGTGAAGATGATGTAGCAGTTTGAGAAACACAAACCTCATCCAACTGAGGATATGAGAATATTGAAGAATTATTTCATGTTGTCACTAGACACAGGAAAGAGTCTTCTCTGTGCCTTCCAGAAAATATGTTTAGGGACTCTTACAGGCAAAAGGACAGCCTAAACAAAGTGGACAAAATGAAAAATGTTACTAAAATAAGATTCCAAGAAAAGCAAACATTTAACAGCCATAGGAAAATGTATACAAGCAAAAAGAATGGAGAAAAAAATGTTCCAGAAAGAGAAACCCCTGATAAAAATAACTCAAATCAGGAAATTCTTCCAGATACTGAAGCTAAAGAGAATCAAGAGTGATCGCTGATCTTTTTAAAGAAGGTATCAGTTGAAATAAAAAGATACAAACTAGAGCATGGAGATGTCTTTTAAGATGTTGTGGAAGTCAAATTTCATGAACTCAAAATGGTCCATATTGAGAGCAGGTTATATGTCTATGGAAAAAGAAACCTACACGCAAATGAACATACCTACATAGGCTTTGAGTTTCAGAAATAAATATACGGTGTTAAAAAAAATCTGTATTAGTAACAACGAAAAGGTTTACTTGTTATCAACAAGAGTATTTCTGTCCAAAGCTTCCTTGCAGTTCAAATATTTTTTAAAAGATACTAAATAAAGTGATGTATATAAACTTGAAAATGAGCCTTATAAGCTTTGGTCAAAAAAAGTGTATATTTAGCTAAAAGTGAAGAGAACATATGTATTTTTCTCTGTGTGTATCTTTGTACAATCCCATGCTGTACCCAGCTGATTTATAACCGGTTGGATGAATATCAGAAGTGCACAATCCATTTACATATGACTCATCATGCACTCTTACCCAAGAGGAGGAAAATATACCCTTAAAGACATACTTCCAGGAGCGTGTTCCTAGAAGCCACGCTTGTCCCAGCCTTAATCTGAAACACGTCATTAGACTGTGCGACACCCGCAGGGCTGGCTAGTGCCGGGGAAGAGAACCTCCAGTGCTCAGCACAAGAGTAAACGCCGCAATGATTAGGCTGAGCAAATGCCACACAAAGCAGAATACACACCGCAGGATTCCACCTATAAGACCCTGGATGAAGTACGCTTATGTGTGCTGAGAGATCAAAGCTGGATAAAGGCTTCTCAGGGGAAGGTGTTCAGAGAAGGGCAGACAAAAGGGCAACTGAATAGAGAGAAAACCCTGTTTTGATTGTGCTGATGGTTTTGTGGGTATAATCTATGTCCAGGTTTATCAAATAATACACTTAGCTGTGCAGTGTTGCATGTTAAACACATCATGATACAGCTGGTAAAACTGTATAGCCAATATTCCCCTTCCACGTGTAAAATTGTTAGGATTTTAAAACAAAACATTAAAGTTTAAAACTTGAAAAAATTAAGCAATTTCAAGACATTACCTTCCGGGCACTCAGATCACTGAAGCGTGAGATATTTGGCATTTTTCAACCAAATATAGTAATTTCAATTCTATCATAAAACCTTAAAAACATCAGAGGAACAAATGCTGCATAATATAAAATGTTAGCAGTTCAGCAAAATCAAGAAAGCTCAAAAGGACAAGCCAGTCAGTTAAAGGTGTGAGTAGAGTCACAAAGCATGTGATTCAAAACCACTGGGTCAGATTCATCCAACTTTAAAAATACCCCCCAAGCAAGTATGCAACTGCAATGGAAACATGGTTTACTCCAGGGAAAATTAATGATTTAGGACACCAACTAGGTCACATGAGAGCTAAGGCCAGCACCACAAAAACAGGAGGGAAAGTGCCCCACATGTAACAGCTATTTGCAATAAGAAATAAAAATAAATATCTTAATGATTTACATTAAAATTGCTAGTTACCAATGTGACAGAGAGAACGGCGTAAGAGTCATTAACTTAGCAAGGAACAACGCCTCGGGCCCTTCTGCTACCAGGAGAATATAATATCCTGTTTGCATAAGTCTATACTCAGAAAAAAAAGGAAAATATTAAACCACACCTGCTGTGTATAAATAGAAGAAGTTGTTGTGGATTGATCATTTGAGTTTCTGTTTGTGAAATTCAAGGGGATCAGCTGGCAGGATTAAGATCCCTGGTGGCAAAATAAATATGTTCAATACCAGGAAGAGAACTGTGTTCCAGTAGCAGATACTGTGCAATGTTGTTTAGAACTCAACCTAACTGTTGCTGTGAGGGGCTGTGCAAACACAAGCAGAGGGGCTGCCTACGGCTCAGGGCTGCAGTTCTAGCTTAGCACACGCAGGCGAGGTCCTGGGTTCCAGGCCCGAAAACTCTCACCTCCCCTTACAGGGGCTTCATGAGTCACCCAAAAAATGTGCATAAAATGCTGATGGGCCACCTTCTCAATAGGAAAACAAAAATAGTTAAGACTTTTAAATTGTCAATTATCCCCAAATTAAACTCCAATGTAGTAAAAATCAGAAACCAATTTGGGAAACCAGTTTAGGTGGAGATAGCCAGATAGTCATAAATTATCCACTCGAACGCCAAGCAGTTGGATAACGAACTCTAATTTCTGAAGACGTCCTGTCTCAACCCAGAAGCACCAGAGCTGCTGGGCTTTGGGGACAGACTGTGCCACACACCCGTGCAGCTTGCTCTCTATTTTCCAACTCCAGTGAAAAGAGTAGTTACAATTTACTTTGTTTGGAGAGCAGAATAACATGAATCCCTAATGCTGCCATGGGAAAGCATAGATGAGTTTGCCAGTCACAAACAATATGTCAGAAAGTGAAACATAAACATGCTGTTTGCAAACGTCGTGCAACACCAGGAAATGACTCAGCATCCGGCCTCACTGAGTGAGCATCGCTTAATCTTATTAAGAGGTGAGAAGATCTTTGATAAAGTGCGGCAATTATGTCTAATCACCATGTTAAGAAAAAGAGACACAGGCTCTTATTCACAAGAACACTGAGCCCATTAGAATTCAGTCTGAAACTCCATAATTAACGGGAGGAAACTGGTGAAAATGTAATTAGTGCTAAGAGCAGGTGAGCCGCGCCAACTCCCAGGCAATATTGTTCCTGGGGTCTCAGCCAGAACAGTGCAGAGACCTGCTGTAGCCCCTGCTGTTAGTGAGCTGGCTACTAATGGGGGCTACAAAGGGTGCTTCTGAGCTTCTGGAAGTGGTGGTGCTCAGTAACACTTCTGTGTTTTCTATGAAAACCATAAATTCACAGCTCTTCCATGTACTCCTATTGGCTGAAAACATGAATGCTGATGTCCCTGGGATCTTAACAAGGGGAGAGAAGATCCCTGGGGAGATATGAAGAAGCAAGAAGGAGTCAGCAGTGCCTGATAGAACAAATCCTTAATTCAACAACAATGCTCCCAGTATAGATGTGTAGGAAGTCCAGCTCCTTATTGGAGGAAAAGGAAGCAGGGATGGGGGATCAGAAACCCGTGATCACGGATTCTGTACAAGAGAGAACCCATTGCTGAATCCATGTGTTCGCATGAAAATGTCCCTGGTCTTGTGTAATTACCTCATACAGAACTGAGCTATGAGCTTTTCTGTGGTAAAAGAGCAGATTTCACCCCGTCTGCCATGAGATAAATGCTCAGGAGAGTCCCCACTCTGATTTGAGAGTATTGGCGAATTAGAAGCTACTGATGACAGAACTGAACTGATCTTCATCTACTCTGGCAAATGGGTCCCCAGATACCAGGCCTTGAGAAGTGCTGCTTTCTATCAAGGCAAAATCAGCTCAGTGCTCTCTCCACAGTGTAAGCAGATTGAGTGCTGCATGCTGCTTACTCACTTTACATAAGACTGGATTCTGCCATGATGCTCACTGCTTACAGCTGACTCCAATCTCTGGATCTTCCATTTCAGAAGGAAATTAGAGCCCTGCTAAAGAGAGCAAACTGGCCTGTGTCTTCCTTGTGGTCTGAGGACAGTGTTCTCAGAGTCCAAACTGTTGAAGGCAGGTGTAGCCTCTGGTAGTTAGAAGCTTTTGTATAAGACTGAAATAATCTCCCAGTTTCAAAGAAGATCATCAATCAGTCACCGATCTCCTGGAATCTCTTGCTCAGAACTTTAGGCTCATTGTATTTGATATATAGAAAGGTAGCATCACATCTTGTTATTCAAGAATGTTCTATGTGGAATGTAAGACAAGAAGGTCAGTGGTTGCTGGAACATAGGAAGTTTAAATGTAGGTAATGCTAACTCATGACACTTGCTACTTCTTAGCCTTCTTCCAGAAGTGAAACAAGTATAAAAGTTCAGACACATGGCTGGTTTCTCTTACAGACATTAGGGAGGTACCTCTGTCATACTTACTGCTCTGTTGCTATGAAGAGACACCATGGCCAAGATGACTCCTGTAAAAGAAAACATTTAATTGAGGTGATTCTTATAGTGCTAGAGGGTCGGCACATGATCATCATCATGTCAGTAGCTGATGGTGCTGGTGATCATGGAGATCATGGCAGGGTGATGGTGCTGCGGCTGAGAGCTTTCCATCCTGAGCCACAGGCAGCAGAGGCGCCTGGCATGGACTTTGAAACCTCAAAGCTCACCCCCCCACCCCCATCACACTTCCTTCAGCGAGAGTGCATACCTACTCCAACAAGGCCACACCTCCTACTCCTTCTAATAATTTGCAAATAGTTCCATTCCCTGATGACTAAGAATTCATACATATGAGCCAATGAGGCCATTCTCATGCAAACCACCATATGCTCTGTGTCTGTACAGTATGAAAAGAAGGCCGCTGTTTGTTTGCTTCTTCTCTCATATATTATATCACAACTGCAGTTTCCCCTCCTTCCCCTCTCCCTCCATTCTCTCTCCTGTTCTGTCCACCCAGCCTCTCCCCACTAATAACCTCTCTGCCAAATCCATTGCCCCTCTGCCTCTCCTCAGAAAAGAGCAGGCATCCCAGGGACATCAACCAGACATGGCATAACAAGCTGCTATAAGAGCAGGCACAAACCAAAATATCAAGGCTGGACAAGGCAACCCGTTAGGAAGAAGAGTCCCACAAGTAGGGAAAAGACTGAGACAGCCCCCAATCCCACTGCTAGGATTCCTACAAGAACACCAAGCTCATCAGCTACAACTTAGATACAGAGAATCTAGAGCAGACCCTAAACAGAGGGAACTAGGGGAAAAATCATCCTGAGTAAGGTAGTCCAGACCCAGAAAGACAAACATGGTACATACTCACATATAAGTGGACAGGAGCTGTAAACTAAAAGGCAAGCATGCTACAGTCCACAGACCCAGAGAGGCTAAGTAAACACAGTGCTGAAGGGGGGATGCAACAAAGGAGCCTAAACTCCCCTTCCCCAGGGAAGGGGAAATAGAAGGCTGCCATTTTTATACAGCAGAGACAAATATTGGCCATGCCTTTAGGTCACAGCAGGCCTTCATCTTTCTGCCTTCATTCAGAATTCCCGTTGTATAGTCAACCTGCAAAAGTCACATTACCTAGAGTTTCCACAAAGTATTGAGCTTTCTGTGCATAAAGCAAGTGCATGTAGACTACAATTCACTAAACACGTCGTGTTCTTTTCTGGAATGAATTCTACTTGGTTCTTCCAGTTTCTCTCCTTTTCCAATGTACATTAACTTCTTACACTATTATTCACTCCCTTTTGTTTTTGCAGTGAAATGGTGTTTTGAACAAGCATCTACCTTAGTCACTCCTCTTTTCAGTGTCCTAAAACTCCCATAGCATTATACACAGTGGTTCATTCCCTAAAAATTTCATATGCCTTTTTCACACCTGTTAATGACACTTGATGACCCTTAATCCAGCTTGCTATCTTTGAGGTGTTCCTTTGGGTCATGAATGAATATTTGAATCATGTTGTTTCAAAGTCAAGGCCTCTGAGACATTCATCTGAATAAATTTTGATCAATTAAAATGTAAGAATGGTTTTGCAAATGACAGAAAAAAAATCACCCAGGTCAAATTTGAGTACGCATTCATGCCCTACGTCCTTCCTGATGATATCAGAAGAGTCAATCTTGTGGATCTCTCTCCCTAATGTACTTCCTGATGATGATGTTAGAATAGTCCACCCTGTGGTCTTCCATCCCTTAGGTACTTCCTGATGATGTCAGGAAAGATGATCCACATATTTTACAAGCCAGCAAAGTTGTAACTGAAAGTATTGACTATTCCGTCTTTAGTCTTTAGTACCTCTTAGTCACAGCTCATCAAGACTACCCAGGAGATCAGTTCTAGTGACATGACAAAGTTCTCCAGTGGCCCCAGAATGACCTGGGTGTGGTGGTTTGAATAGGTATGACCTCATAGACTCCTGCAATTGAATGCTTGGTCCATGGGGAGTGGCACTCTTAGGAAGTGTGGCCTTGTTGGAGAAAGTTTGGGATGATGATAGACTAAACCTCTGAAACTGTAAGCCAGCCCCAAGTAAATGTTTTCCTTTATAAGAGTTGCTGTGGTCATATGTCTCTTCATAGCAATGGAAACCCTAACTAAGACAGCAGGAAAACATACGTTGGGAATTAGTGACAGAGTAGGCATTACTTCTGGGGATGTCTTTCTTTTGAATTTTTAATCTGCCTACCACTCTTTCTGTCTTTAGGCACTTCTATCCTTAAATACCAAGCCCAGTAAAATGGTGTCTCTGCCACTTTGGGTGTTTTTGTTTTTTTTTTTTAACAGTTAAGAGAGATTCCTTGTGGAGTGCTTACTACCACATGCTTTTACTTTATTACTGGGATTCTGATTTTATCCTGTCTTCGAATTTATTTTATGGTTATTGGGAAAAAACGTAGAACTGGTTTAATTTTTCTGAGTTATATAAATGGTAAATTGTGTATGTCTACCTGTGTGTGTGAGCATGGTGCCATCTGTGTTCATATATGTTAGACAACTTTCCTAATGAAGGCAAGGCCCTTCTAGGAAAGCACAGTCCTAGTGAAGAGTTTTCTGCTCCTGCATATAGAATGTTCCCACTTGCTTGACTTCCCCTCCCCACCTTACTTTGTCCCCTCATTTTATGAACACATACCCATATTCATCTGACACATTATTTTCATGCACATTTTATTCCTTACGAGGAGAAGAAGCAGCCACAAGAAACTCAGCCCTGAATTTTCACAGCCTGAAGGCAGCAGACCTCCCGAGGAGGGAGAAAAGCACCACAGCCCCCATGGTTATCTGAATACAGAGTCCAGAAGAGATTGTCCTCAGGACCTGATACTTACAGTGGCTGAACTGAGCTACATTTCACAGTTACAGTTCTAGCTCCAACGCTAAGCAAGTTAAGCAAACTATTATCCAAAGCCCCTCTTGTGTAACAGAAATGCTTAACAAATCTCAAAGTTGAGAGCCTTTTGAGGCTGGTCATTCATGCATGAGCCAGGCTGTTCTCTTTAGAGCTGCCGTAGCATTATATGAGAGCTTGGAGGCTGTGGTAATTAAAGTTATCTGAATAGCGTACAGTATGCCAGATGTTCATAATAAATATAATGTAGCTTATGTAATGTTATGCCATCATGGAATACATTGGAATGGTTGTGACTCTCTACTATCTGCCATAATAAATCAAAATTTATTTCACTGTGTTTAGACATTAAGTATTTCTCAACATCTATGAATTAGCTTAGTATTTGAACTTCGCCTTATGCTGCAGGTTTGCAATAGAGATAATTAAAGAGCTCTTCTAGCAAAATTAGCGCACATTATTTTCACTAGAATTAAACACACACAGGGGATACTGTACTCTATGCTATCGGTGCCTTTGATTGACATTTCTAAAGTGTAACCACCAATTAAGCATTTTTCCCCTCTCCATGAATTTTCCTGTACTACATGATGATTTTTAAAATGCAATTTAATCTCACAAGATACCTGCATTGCAAAATGCTAATTTAACATTTTTAAGGTGGAAAGCCATTCAAAATCTTCAGCTGATAAACATTCTGGTGTCAGGGCTCCTGACCATCTGTGCCAACCGGTTTAATGATGGATGCAGGATTTCTCCAGGAGAAGGACTGAGGGGCTACTGTCATGAAGGCAGGGTAAGAGTAGGGGGGCATTGATTCTTCTTGAAAATGTATTTGTACAGAGAATGCATAGCCCTAATGGGGTTGGGGAAGAAAGAAACAATGGCCACTGTGACTGAGGATGAAGTCTTCTAAACTGGCCAGTCCTGTACTCTTTTCACTTGAGTTGGACCTATTGACCCTCTCAGACTAGGAAGCCTGGCTTCCAGACTGCTGCACATCAGGACTACTCTGACCTAATCTTGGAACAGTGCGTTAGGTGTTGACTAGATGGCAAAAGCATTGGTTCCATGATGGCAGATACACAGTTGAATCTAACATGATTGTGTTTTGTTTACTTACATGGCTAAGGTGCAGAAATATAATTTTTGGACATAAGAAGATATAGATGAGCTTGAAGGAATGCCAAGGCGATCATTGCAACAGTAAGAATTTGGATAAGACAGGAGAGGAAAGAGTTTATGTATGGTAGAGAAGTTGTGAAAAGATCAGAAGGAGAGAGAAAGCAGGGCAGACAAAGCTCACCACTGTGAGTGAAGGGTGTGGAATTTTTGACCAGGCACAGCCTAGCACAGGTGTGTATTCTAGCCAAGTTAAACCATTGATTCTGATGGCTGTGATCTTCTGACCCCTGAACCCATGGAAAGAGCTAGGTGGGAAGCACAGTGGTACAGCTTCAGCTCCTCAGGGGATGAACCAGGAAAATCAAAATCTCATGGTCTGCCTATGCTATGCTGTGCGTTCAAAGCCAGTCCAGAAACTTAGTGAGACCATGTCTCAGTGAAGCAGATGAAACAGAGAGAGGGTGTAGATGCAGCTCAGTGTAGAGGAAAAAGTCCTGGTTTCAATCTTCACTAGAAATGGAAAAAGTGAGGAGGGGCTCACAATTGGTGTGCTTTCTCATCTTGAACAAGCAACTTGCACTGTGCTGTACTTTGCAAGGATATTTGTAAATATCTAAGTATTTCTTTGATGGAAGAATTCTTTATTAACTTCCAGGAATTTTTCAGCTTAAATGACACTTCAAAACACTTTCGAATTAAATGGGACTTGTAGTTTCTTGTTGGTTTCTGCAAATCCCCCAAATGCTAAAAACCCCTTCAGCTTTCCAGCATTTCCCTGCACCACTCTGGCTCACACAGCTCATTCATTCCTCCAAAAGCACCTCTACCTGCTGTTCACATTATCACTCCAATCCAAGTGGGGCGAAATGAGCAAAACCACACAGGAGACACCAAGGAGCAGAACAGTTAACTGTCTTAGTTAAAAATTACCCATCGCAAAAGATGTAGTAGAGTGATGGAAAGATAAAATAACAGGAAAATCCACTGATTTTGATGATGACCACAGAAAGTACTCACTAATGAATTGGAAAGGTCAGCCCAACAGCTTGCTGAAGAACAGGGTCCTTCATTCTGCTTGCCCAGTCAAACTGAACACAACCAAATCAGTTTGGAAGTCTCTTTCAATTCAAAATGAACATTTTAATTCAAAAAAATCAATGGCGATAGGGAGTTATTTCCTAACTTAAAATTGAAGTGAACACCATGAGAAAATTATAGTAACAGAGTGATTATCAAAATTTTTCTCTCATAGTAATATTTTTCAAAAATATTTGGGCAGATACTTTGAAAGTTCAGGCATTTTTTAATTTTTATTTTATTTTATTAATTACAGTTTATTCACTTTGTATTCCAGCTGTAGCCCTTTCCCCTACCCCCTCTAAATCCCACCCTCCCTCCCTCTTCTTCTCCTATGTCCTTCCCCCAGTCCAATCAACAGTGAGGTTCTCCTCCCCTTCCATCTGACCTTAGTCTATCAGGTCTCATCAGGACTGGCTTCTTTGTCTTCTTTGTCTGTGGCCTGGCAAGGCTGCTCCCTCCTCAGGTGGAGGTGATCCAAGAGCCAGCCCATGAGTTCATGTCAGAGATCGTCCCTGGTCCTATTATTAGGGAACCCTCTTGGATACTGAGCTGCCTTGGGCTACTTCTTTGCAGGGGTTCTAAGTTATCTCCATGCATGGTCCTTGGTCTTTTTGTCTCAGAAAAGACCACTGTGCCCAGGTTTTATGGTTCTGTTGCTCCCTTTGTGGAGCTCCTGTTCCCTCCAGGTCTTTCTATCTCCCCTTCTTTCATAAGATTCCCTGCACTTTGCCCAAAGTTTGGCTATGCATCTCAGCATATGTTTTAATACCCTGCTGGGTGAAGTCTTTCAGAGGCCTTCTGTCCTGTTCCCTGTTTTCTCCCTCTTCTGATGTCCATCTCATTTGCCTTTCTGAATGAAGATTGAGCATCTTACTCGGGATCTTCCTTCTTGCTTAGCTTCCTTAGGTGTACAGATTTTAGAATAATTATCCTATATTACATGTCTAACATCCACTTATAAGTTAGTATAAACTATGCGTGTCTTTCTGCTTCTGGGATACCTCACTTAGGATGATCTTTTCTAGATCCCACCATTTTCCAGAAACTTTCATGATTTCTTTGTTTTTCAATGTCGTGTAGTATTCCGTTGTGTAAATGTACCACAATTTCTGTATCCATTCCTCAACTGAGGGGCATCTGGGTTGTTTCCAGCTTCTGGCTATTATGAGTGAAGCTGCTACAAACATGGTTGAGCAAATGTCCTTGCTGTATACTTGAGCATCTTTTGGATATATGCCTAAGAGTGATACAGCTGGGACTTGAGGTAGCGCTATTCTTATTTGTCTAAAAAGGCGCCGGATTAATTTCCAACGTGGTTGTATAAGTTTACATTCCCACCAGCAATGGGAATTGCTCTCCAGCATGTGTTGTTACTTGAGTTTTTGATCTTAGCCATTCTGATGGGTGTAAAGTGAAATCTCAGGGTCATTTTGATTTGCATTTCCCTGATGGCTAAGGATATTGAGCATTTCTTTAAGTGTTTCTCTGCCATTCAATGTTTCTCTATTGAGAATTATCTGTTTAGCTCTGTACCCCATTTTTAATTGGGTTACTTGATTTGTTGCTGTTTAACTTCTTAAATTCTTTATATATTCTGGATATTAGCCCTCTGTCTGGTTGGTGAAGATTCTTTCCCAATCTTTAGGCTGTCATTTTGTTTTGATGACAGTGTCTTTTGTTTTACAGAAGCTTTTCAGTTTCATGAGGTCCCACTTATTAATTGTTGATCTTAGAGCCTGTGATGTTGGTGTTCTGTTCAGGCATTTTTAGTGATCATTGTTTCTCAGCTTAGAACAATTAATATAGCTGTGTTAATAGCAATATTTCGTTGGTAATGGAACTATGCGTAGCATCATTCACAATTATACTGCTGATACATTAATGCATGTGGTAACATCATTACTGTGTTTATATACATGTCCATATCCTTGTAACCTACTGGGAAGCTGACCAAAACTAGCTAGCTGATAGTGGTTGCAGTCAGTGTGCTTGTACAGGGATACATCTCAGCTCATTTAACTGTGGGATCTAACTGTCTGAAAGGAAGGGCACAGTGTTACTTCAAAGTTTTCAAGCTACTGACTACTTCAAGTTTTTTCAGAGTCAAAATTACAAGAGTGTTTATTTTTATAAGTAATTGAGCCACATAATGCTATCAAAACCACAAAGGTACAGAGGGTTGCTCTTGGGGCTATGAAGAAAGTTCAGTTATTTAAGGGGCTATTTCAAAAGCATGAGGAGTTTGTGTTTCCAGCACCCATAGAATCTTGCATCTGTGACTCCAGCACTGAGTAATAGGAGTGGATTCCTGGAGCCCATTCTTTGCCCATCTAACTGAACTGATGAGATACCAGCTCATACACACACACACACACACACACACACACACACACACACACACACACAC